>NC_081366.1:10147214-10447214 GCF_030684315.1 Stegostoma tigrinum | reverse complement strand
TTGAGTTCGATAATCAGCCATGATCATTTGCCATTCAATATGATCATGGCTGATCATGCAACTCAATCCCCTGTTCCCACATGCTCCACACCCTGTGGTCCCTTTCGCCCCAGGCACAATATTTAGTTCTTGAAAAAATTCAATGTTTTAGCCTCAACTACTTCCTATTCCAGAGAATTCCACAGGCTGTCCACTCTCAAGGTGAATAAATGTCTCCTCATCTCAGTCCTAAATGGCCCACCCTGCAGCCTTAAACTACAACACCTGGGTCCCAGTGGCATAGTTTGTGGATGGTACCAAAATGGACATATTAGGACTAACTTTCCTCTTCATCGCACCCCAGGAATTGAGAGAATAACTGTTTGGCCCACTGGAACACCAAGGCCTCACTTACATCTAGTTGCCTGACCCTCAGCTATGCTCTTGAAATGATGGGACATTATCACATGGTTGCTTGCGGGATCTTGCTTATCAACAATTGGCAGCTGGACTTCCTCCATTATGACAGTAACTACACCTTAAAAATATTCTTTGGAGATAGTAGGAACTGCCAACGCTGGAGTCAGAGACAACGTAATGTGGAGCTGGAGGAACGCAGCAGGCCAGGCAGCATCCGAGGAGCAGGAAAGTTGAAGTTTCAGGTCGGGACCCTTTTTCAGATCCTTTTCCTGCTCCTCTGATGCTGCCTGGCCTGCTGTGTTCCTCCAGCTCCTCACTGTGCTGTCTAAAAAAAACCTTTGCTTTGAGAAATCCTGGAAATCGTGAGAGGTGCTACACACGTGGCAGCGTTTCTTTCTTTCACTCAGGTCAGTTGCACCATTGCAGAATTTCCTGACCTGTCATTGTTCCAGAGCTGACCTATTTATTTATTTTCAACAACTCTTTAAAAAAAAACAGAAACAAGCATTTCGGACGAGCCCACACTCTTCACATGCCTGGTAAACAAACCTCACCAGAGCGGGAAGCCACGGGGTGATTTAAACCATGCACACAATCAGTAAATGCACAGAGAATGAAACTCATTAAAACAAATTTCTAACAGCTATCCTCATGCAGGAGCTGGTTGGCCTTTGATTCTGTGCCTCCTCTTGTTCGACATTACAAGGTATTGGTTCCAGGAAGGTCTCATTATTACACAAATATTCCCGTGGCTCTTGAGGGCTGAGCTCTAATGAGCTAGGAGGGTGATGAAATTGGATCACTGCAAACAAGGAAGCCTGGAGATTTCCCGGTGTGCTGTCAGTATGTGGCCACTTAAAGTGTCTGTTCCACACTCACTCACTCATGGAGGCTGCCGTGCAGAAAGTTGGAAGCTATGTTGTGCCAGTGCAAATAACAGTGGTCAGATCTGGGTACCGCACCTTCAGAGGGATATTGGAAAGTCTGCAACACAGGTGCATCAGAAGGATGTTTTAAATCGACGATCTTTCATCAGAACTCCAATGATAGATCATCGTGTTGGAAGTCATGTTTTCAAGAAGGAGTTAGACATGGCTCTTAGGGCAAAAACATGAACAGGGTACAGAGTTGGTTTGAGTTATAAAGAGAGTGTAGGAGGCTGTGGGGTGATTTTATAGGGGTCTATGAAATCATGAGGGGCATGAATAAAATGAATAGCAGTGGTTTCTCCGGCCAGGGTAGAGGAGTTCAAAACCAGAGGGCACAGTTTTAACGTGAGAGGAGAAAGATTTAAATGGGATCAAAGGGGCAACGTTTTCACTTTCGGGGTGTTTTGTATGCAGAATGAACTGCCAGAAGAAGTAGTAGATGCAGGTAGTTACGACATATGAAAAGACATTCGGATAAGTATATGACTAAGAAAGGGGAATATGAACCAAACACTGGTAAGTAGGACTAATTTATTTTGGGAAACTTGGTTAGCATGGATGAGTGGGGCCAAAGGGTCTGTTTCCATGCTGTATGACTCAATGACACAATGTTCAGCCATGATTATATTGAATGGTGGAGCAGGCTCAAAGAGCTGAATGACCTATTCCTGCTCCTATTTTCTATGTTTCTGCAAAATATTGACTCTGTTTCTCCCCCCAGAGAGGCTGCCAGACTCACTGTGCATTTGTAGCAGTTTTTTGTTTTCGATTCGGGTCTTTAACATCACCAGTATTTGCTTCTGTTTCATGAGAATGGTGCCGGAGCTTTGTGTGTTGAATTACGCAGTCAAATTGTACAGATTGGGTCGTTACTTCATAGAGTATAAATGATTGAGATAAAATGGTAGTGTCCCCATCTCTGAGTCAGGAGATCTGGGTGCAAGTTCCACCTGCTCCAGGAGTGTGCCACAATATGTCTGATTAAAAATATTGATAAACTGTTGTCTCTGGTGGGAGAGGGATCCAGAGTGAGGAGTTGGAACATGAAATTTTGAGCCAAAGACAGTTCATTGGGAGAGTTGTCTGGCATCATGCCTCATGGAAATTTGGAATACTCTTCCTCAACAACATTGTTAATTATGAGTGTTAAATGAAATTGTTTTTGTGTCTTACATCTTATGGAGCTAAGGTGGGAACATGGAATTAAGATGTTGATCAGCCATAATCTAGACATGAGGAATTAGCTATGATCTCATTGACTGGCAGAAAA
Organism: Stegostoma tigrinum; assembly: GCF_030684315.1. NCBI lineage: Eukaryota > Metazoa > Chordata > Chondrichthyes > Orectolobiformes > Stegostomatidae > Stegostoma > Stegostoma tigrinum. The sequence goes on along the minus strand of NC_081366.1, from coordinate 10,444,616 downwards.
GGGTTGAATGGCCTACTTCTACATGTCATGGGGGAGCTGAAAGATCTCTTGCTGTTCTGTATTCAGGTCATGTGCACATTATTTTACTGCAGGAAATGAGTCAAGTAAAATAAATGTGTTCATAAGTCCAGTGAAATGTTTCAAACATTAGCTCCTTTGATGACTTCAATGTATTATATCCTCTCTGATACCATTATTGGAGGGAGCAAACTAAGGGTCACGCTGAAAGGAAACTGTTTTGATATGTCGAATACCCGGCGAATGTGTCTCAGCTAAATAGTTCAGCTCAAGTAGTGCTGGAGTGAATGAATTATGTATCTGATGAATTCTTCAAGTCTTGTCAGTTTTCAACTCCCAGTTGTTCTAAGGCTATTACCAAACTCAATAACTCGTCGTCAATGGTTGGAGTTTGTTTTTGTCTGGTGGATATTGAGTTTTTTTGAAAAATAACGAATTAGCCTTTCAATTTCACAATCATCCTCCTGTAACAACACAGCTCCAACAGCTACGTTGCCTGCGTCAAAAGTGACTTTAGAGAGTTTCAGAAAATTTGCCATGGCTAAAATGGGTACGGTGGTTAACACTGCTTTTAAATTCGCAAATGTCTCTAGGCATTGTTCTGTCCACTGAAATTTCATGTTTTTTTTAACAAATCAGTCAACAGTGACACAATGCTACACGGTGGCTCAGCAGTTAGCCCTGCTGCCTCACAGTGCCAGGGACCCGGGTTCAATTCCACACTTGGGTGAACGTCTGTGTGGAGTTTGCACATTCTCTCTGTGTCTGTGTGGGTTTTCTCTGGGTGCTCCAGTTTCCTCCCACAGTCCAATGATGCTCAGCGTAGGTGGATTGGCCATACTAAATTGCCCGTAGTGTTCAAGGGTGTGTAGATTAGGGGGGGTTGGGTCTGGGTGGCATGCTTTGAGGGTCAGTGTGGACATGTTGGGCTGAAGGGCTTGTTTCCACACTGTACGGATTCTATGATTCTAAAGTTTGGTACACATTTCCTGTAGAATCTGCTCAGTTCCAAAAATAGGGAGGTCTTGGAAATTCCTCGATGGCCTTTGTCTTCATGTTCCTCCATGTCGTCCGTCTGTATCTGATGTTATGTGCTAAGAATGTCACTTCCACTTTTGCAAGTTCTTCTCTTGTCAAGTTTATGACCAACCTTGCCTCTTAAACAGCTCCTTCAAATGCCCAATGTTGTCTTTCCACAATTGGCTAAAGATCATTAAGTCATCTATTTAGACAGCGCAATTAATCAATCCTGCAAAAATTCTGTTCATAACCCTTTGAAAGCTGGTGCATTTTTCATTCCAAAGGACATTACCTTAAATTGATACAGCCCAAGAGCAGAAACGTCTTTTGCTCTCTCCGACAAAGGTACCTGCCAGTAACTGTGAAGAAAGTCTATTTCTGTGGGGAGGTGGTTTATCCCTACTTTTTCCACACAATCCTCCAGCCTTGGAATTCGACATGAGTCAGATTTGGCCACAGCGTTGACCTTCTGACAATCTACGCAAAGCATTGATTACCGTCAGGTTTGGGAACCAACACGATGGGTGAACTCCACTCACTTTAACTCGTCTCTATGATTTTTTTTGCAGCATTGCTTCCACTTCCTTCGGAACCTGTGTTGCTTAGAGAGGATTAAGCCTGTAGGGGTGTTGTTTTATCAGAACAGCATTCCCTATGTCCACCTCATGTACTATGGCATTAGTCCTCCACATTCTATTTCTACATAGGTCCTCATAGACTGTAACAAGTCTTTCAATTCAGTTCTCTGTGGTGCGATAGATGGCTCACTACCCCATCCCATTTCTTAAGGACTTCCTCATTATTCAATTTATTCTGAGGCACATCAAAATCCAAACAATTTAGTTTTGATCCTCACTCTGAGTGGCAATAGCTAATATCTGTTTCTCTGGCTCCCTTCCCCTGTCATTGTAATGTTTCAGCATGTTCACATGACATATCTGATAACGTTTTTCCTGTCTGGCATTTTACAGATAATTCACCCGAGCTAACTTCTTCTCAATTTATAGGGACCATTAAACCTTGTTTTGAAGGAATCTCCTACCATTGGTAACAACATTTAACCCCACAGATGAACATACGGATTTTAGATTTCTTATCTGCTTCTCGCTTCATTGGGTACTGTGCCACATTCAAATATTGTCTCGCTAATTCACCTACTCTGTTTAATCTTTCTCTCACCTCAGATACATAATCCAACTGTGAGATCTTTGAATAAAAATCAAAAGAAGTGTATTTCTCAAATGCATAAATGCTTCTCTAACTCCATTACAAATTCAGCTTTCTTATTTTTCCTAGTTAAACTCGATTTTAGCCTGTCTACTTATTTTAAAAGTGTCACCATTTTCTGACTTTCTAAGCTTACTTGGCAAATTTGCACCTTTCAACCCCCCAGAGCCTTGTTGGCAATGTTAAGAGCTACTTTCCCACTTTTGATTTAGCCAACAACAAGCAACCAAAACTAAACAGACATTCCACTTCTCAACTCCATATTATATAAAGATTTGGGACTATTTAAGTCAGGGACCTTTTGTACCCTAAATCTGTTCAAACCTGCCCCAGTCCCAGACACAGAGCCCTCAATGTGTTACAAAGCAGAGGTTGTCCCCCTCTGAAAACTAACACCGAAACACCCAAAAAGGGAGCACCTCGCCCCAAAATCTGGAAAAGGAGCATGAAAAATGGTGTAACCTGCCTTTCAGCAACTTCTAGTGGTTAAATAAAATGAAGTCCCTCACACTCATTTTAAAATCAACAAGTAACAATTTATTTATCTAACTCTAACAGTGAATAAATTAACTAAACTATTGACAAACCCGATAAATGCTTTCTAACTACTAACTACTCCTGAATAAAACAAAATTCTAAAGGTATGCTGTTCCAATAAATACAAGGCCCACACATACAAAAAAATAAAATTTAGCTTCTTGAAATTACATCCAGCTATGTGTCTTCTGGAATGTTCTGTGCCTTCTCTGTCAATTCTTCTATTAGGAATACCTTCTCTGTTGATTCTACTGTCAGGAATACTGACTTGTTGCGCTGTTGCTGCCATCGGTATTTAGATGGTGCTTTCTCTAAGGCATGGAGAAGGCTGGGAGAGCCAGCAATTCTCTCTTAAGAGCTGAGGGCCGTTAGCTTTGGCACATAGCAGCTAGCTCTCAGGCTTTGTCCAGGTGCCCCTTTCTTTTTATACCCTTGATGATATATCAACATTTCCTACAAAAGAATTGGTCCTATGTTGTCAAAACCATCAGATTTAAATTTAATCAGTGATAATGGGAACTGCAGATGCTGAGGAATCCAAGATAACAAAGTGTGGGGCTGGATGAACACAGCAGGCCCAGCAGCATCTCAGGAGCACAAAAGCTGATGTTTCGGGCCTAGACCCTTCATCAGAGAGGGGGATGGGGTGAGGGTTTGGGAATAAATAGGGAGAGAGGCGGTGGCGGACCCAGGATGGAGAGAAAAGAAGATAGGTGGAGAGGAGAGTATAGGTGGGGAGGTAGGGAGGGGGTAGGTCAGTCCAGGGAAGACGGACAGTTCAAGGAGGTGGGATGAGGTTAGTAGGTAGGAGATGGAGGTGCGGCTTGGGGTGGGAGGAAGGGATGGGTGAGAGGAAGAACAGGTTAAGGAGGCAGAGACAGGCTGGGCTGGTTGTGTGATGCAGTGGGCGGAGGGGACGAACTGAGCTGGTTTAGGGATGCGGTGGGGGAAGGGGAGATTTTGAAGCTTGTGAAGTTCACATTGATACCATTGGGCTGCAGGGTTCCCAAGCGGAATATGAGTTGCTGTTCCTGCAACCTTCGGGTGGCATCATTGTGGCACTGCAGGAGGCCCATGATGGACATGTCATCTAAAGAATGGGAGGGGGAGTTGAAATGGTTTGCGACTGGGAGGTGCAGTTGTTTATTGCGAAGCGAGCGGAGGTGTTCTGCAAAGCGGTCCCCAAGCCTCCGCTTGATTTAAATTTAATACATTTTTGGTATCTAAATGCCTGATTCAAATTGATCAGATAAATTCAAAAACTTGTTGCCTTGGTAAAAACTGCTGCTTGGCCTGCTAAATGTACAGCCTTTCAATACAAATGTTTCAGTTCAGGTGCTTTCTGTGAACTTATAAACTTTCAAGCTGTTGCCCAGAGATATCCATTTTAAATCTCTAAGCACAGAAAAAGCGTGTGATCTTTTAAAGGGACCACGCAATGTAATACATTGTGTCCTGATCTCACTTCTTCACATTAGGCTGTGAGAAGTGAAAGAAAGGCCTGATTACAAATTTTACAGCTCATTGTTTAGATGATAAGCACATGATTTTCATACTGAATCTTGCTGAAAAGATAGTCACTGAAGCTTTTATCCTGCACTAATAGTGACACTAACAACCACTTTAAGGGAACACGGTGTGAAGCTGGATGAACACAGCAGGCCAAGCAGCATCAGAGGAGCAGGAAAGCTTGAAGTTTCAGGTCGAGACCCTTCTTCAGAAAACCAATTTAAGGTAATTAGTTGAGCTTATTGCATTATACATTGACACTGACACTTACTAGATGTGTTATACATTCATAAGTGGGGACCCGTTCACCGCAAACTAAAGGAACATATTTCAGCCTTGTGCCTCTTTTGAACCAGTCTATAGTTCGCCCTTTCCTTCTAAGTGACAACATTTCGTCCATTCAGAGTCTCCTAGCCAAGCAAGCAACATTTTGTTTATCTCTGGGATAATTTGTTGTGATCACTTGAAATTTGGCATTCTTGTTTATATCCTGACAAATGCAAAATAAAAAGCTTTGGGAACAAGACAACAAAATGTGAGGCTGGATGAACACAGCAGGCCAAGCAGCATCTTAGGAGCACAAAAGCTGACGTTTCGGGCCTAGACCCTTCATCAGAGAGCTTTGGGAACACGTCTGTTTCTTTTTGACAATATTTAAGTTCAGTATTACTCATCTGAGAGAAGAGTGAATTTGGATGGCAGAGACTGAGATTGTTAAAGTAATAGGTTTTTGTTTTAGTTTTCTATCCTGGAACTTGGATGGCTTTGGCAACGCCAGGATTTGATGCCTTTGAACTGTGTAGCCTCCTCAGTCAATTTAAGAGAAAGTTAAGAGTCAACCACACTGCTGTGTGTCTGGAGTCGCATGTACGCCCGACCAGGTAAGGATGGCAGATTGTAGGAACTCATTTCCTTCCCAGTACACCATTCATGAGCCAGGAAAATAAAACACAGGGAATTCTAGAGAAACTCAGTCAGTCTGGCAGCATCAGAAGTAGAATTAACCTTTCAAGTCCAATATGACTCTTCTTTTGTACTCTGTGAACCAAGTGTGTCCATATCAATCAATGATAAATAGTCTCCAATCATTAAACTAGCTTTATATGCCAAATTTATTAGGTGAATTTAAGTTTCACCAGATGCCAGGGTGGAATTTCAACCTACGTCCTCAGACCATTGTTCTGGGCCTCTTGAGTTATTGGGACAACCACAAGACCAGAATGCCACCATCTGACCCCATACTATACAATGCAACTCTCAACTCCTGTTAGGGGCTGCAAATTCCACATTCTCACCTGTCTCTAGCAAAGGTCTTTTTCCTTCGTTCCCGATTAGATTTATCAATGACCATCTCATATTGAAGGCTGTTAGCTTTGCATCAGCTCAAAGGGTTTTTCTCAACACTTAATCACTCGAAACACCTCATTCTCCTCAAAGAACTGCGTCAAGTCACCTCCCAGACTTCTCTCTTATGGAGAACAAGAGTCTCACCTTGTTTGGTGTTATCTAGTCAGTAGAAACTGTAACATTCTTGAAAATCTCTAGTGCACCTTCTCCAATGCTTCTTTATCCTTGTGTTGTGAAACGAAGGCCTGGACTGATGTCCCCAGAGTCTCCGATGCTTGGCTTAAGCCATTCAACTTATTCCTCACGATATCAAGGAACGGCCGAAATCGATACTGCAAAGATGATGGGCTTTCACTATATTCAGCAATAGTACTGAAAACCTGTGAATTTACCATGCTACTCATCCCCTATTGCCCTTGAGAAGCCAGTGGTGAGCTACTTTCTTGAATCACTGCAGTCTATATGATGCAGATATAGCTCGGTAAAGAGCTATAAGAATTTGATCGAGCGACAGTGACGGATTGCTGATATAGTTCCAGGAGCAAATACTGGCCTAGCATGCAAAGTTGAGTACCCATGAATACTTATAATAATTGTGAACTAACAAAGGTTCTAATTTTATCATGCTATCTCTAGAACTCTATCCCTCTAGAAAGGGACTTTTGTGATTAGTTCCCTACTTTCCAATTTCTTTATTATTCTGAATAAAAACCGAAAGAACTGCAGATGCTGTGGATCAGACACAAAAGAGAAGTTGCTGGAAAAGCTCAGCAGGTTTGGCAGCGCCTGGAAAAAGAAATCAGAGTTAAAAATTCAAGTCCAGTGACCCTTCCTCAGAACTGATGGTCGCTGGGAAAATGTTGGTTTAAATACAGAAGATAGTGTGGGGGGAAGGAGTAAGGAGTCAATGAAAGAGAAGAATACTTGTACTGACAAAAAGAGTGGATAACAATCTGGCTTTGACAGTGAAGGGCTGTTAATGGAGACTGTTACTGGCTGACAGTAAGTAGTGTGCAATGGCAGACAATGTGATAACAAGGCCTGGGATTACAAGGTGTGGAGCTGGATGGACACAGCAGGCCAGGTAGCATCAGAGGAGCAGCAAAGCTGACGTTTCGGAAGATACAGCCTGGCCTGCTGTGTTCATCCAGCTCTACACCTTGTTATCTCAGATTCTCCAGCATCAGCATTTCCTACCATTTCTGATAACAAGGCCTGGTGTGTGGGGTAGGGGGCTAGAACATGGGACAGTTCAGGCTCCAAAATCATTGAACTTGACATTGAGTCCAGAGAGCTGCAGGGTCCCCGAGTGAAAAATGAGGCATTGTTCTTCACAGGCCAGGCCTTGTTATCACACAGCCTGCCATTACACATGACCTTTGCTAGCCACTGACAGCCTCCAATAACAGCTATTCACCCTCCTAGCCAGATCGTTATCCACTCATTTGTCTATCCAACTATTCTTTTCTCTCTTTGGGCTCTATCCCCACCTGTTGTAAAGTCCTTATCCCCTGCCACTACTCTATCTTCTGCACATAAACCACCATTTCTCTAGCTACCATCAGTTCTGAGGAAGGAGCAACTGGACCCAATATGCTAGCTCTGATTTCTCATCATAGATGCTGCCAGACCTGATGAGCTTCTCCTGCAACTTCTGCTTTGGTTTCCTTATTAATTGGCACTGCTACATCTAGTGGCCCGGGTGCCTGAGAGCTGATAAAAATAAGTCACAAAACATTGCAAGAGCCTACTTGGATGAAGAAGCCTGAGGGCAGTGCTTAGAAAAGAGGAGGCCCTTTTCTACCAAAACCTTGAGAATTGCTATCATTAAAGTCTCGTGGGTATCAAAGTAGAGTCTAATTGCACAATCTACTTTTAGATTGACTGTTGGGCACTTTTCAACTCACACTTTAAACACATAAACAGATTCTCTGAGCTCCAATGTAAGATTCTGACATCCTGCTTGTCAGGGAAATTTTGATTGGATGTGCGGGTGGAGTTGGGATGTCATACTGACTGTATGCCAATTCTCTCCCAAGTCATTGCAACGTCAAGACATGAGGAGGCCATTGTGTACTTCAAGCCTGTTCTGCCATTCAGTCAGACCAAGCTCTGGTCTGCTAAGCTCACTAACCCTGGGGTCTTCCTCCTGTCACGTCTGAGCAAGTGTTGTAAATTAAGAATTCCGATTATACCTTTTGGGTGAATAGTCCAGGTCTTTTCGGAAAACCCAGGGTAGGGAGTTTAAAACTGGAAGTTATAGGATTAAGGTGAGAAGGGAAAGAGTTAAAAGGGACCTTCGGGGCAATATTTTTCATGCAGAGGGTGGTGCGTGCATGAGCTGCCAGAGGAAGCGGTGGTATTGTAACATTTAAAAGACATCTGGATCTTTTGGGTAATCGTCTTCTGATGCAGCCTTTGAGATACATAACAATGCAGAATCGCTGAGCAGAAACTGATAGCCAAGTTCCATTCCCATGAAATTAGACTCAACTGTGATCATGGGTTCATGACGCACTTATGTGACCCCATCACACTGTTCTGTATCTGTAAAATATTCCTTATTGTCCTGTTTTGATACTGTCACCTTGATACATTGTTATGATCTCTCCACCTTAATTAATTTGTACAGTTTGGATTACTTACTATTTTGGTTAGACCCTTAGCATGCGACTTTTATGCCTTTCATGTTATTCCAGTCATTTGGTTTAATATTTTATAATGATCTCTCTGCCTCATTTAATTGGATTATAGGTCATTCCCTTCACCTGTTATTCAGCTGTTGACACTGTACTCACACCATCTGCCCTTTATCTCTCTATGCCCGTAAATTCTGAGTTCTGTTTGCTTCTCTCCCACTTCACCTAATGAAGGGGTATACTCCAAAAACTTTTCACATAAACCCGCTGGACTGTAACCTGGTGTCACATGACTTCTCTCTCAGGATGGTAGAAGGAAAATGAAATTAGTTTCTTTTTCTGTCTGGCAACTGTTTTTTTTCTCTTATTTGTTCACAGGATGTGGACAAGGTCAGCGCTTGTTGCCCATTTCTATTTGCACTTGGCCAAAGATGGCTTGCTCGGCCATCTCCAGAGGGAGGTCAAGAGTCAACCGCAGTGTTGCTGGTTTGGAGTCATGTGTGGACAATACCAAAAATCGTTGGCAGATGCTTTTTTCCTTACTCGTTCAGAGGATTTGGGCATCACTGGCTAAACCAGCATATGTTGCCCAGAGGGTGGTTAAGAGTCAACCACATTGCTGTGGGTCTGGAGTCACATGTAGGCCAGACCAGGTAAGGGTGGCAGTTTCCTTCCCTAAAGGGCATTAGTGAACTAGATAGTATTTTTCACTCCTGCCTCCTGACATTTGACAAAATACTTGCAGTCATCATTAGACTCTTAATTCCAGAGCTTGTTATTGAATTTAAACTCCACCATCTGCTATGGCGAAATTTGGACCCACGTCCTTGCACCTTGGCCTCTGGGTTAACAGTCCGGTGATAATACCATAAGGCCATCACCTCCCCAACAGATGTCCTTCTCCAAAGGACATCAGCAAACCAGATGGGTTTTTTACAATGGTCAATGGTCGTTCCATGGCACCATTATGGAGACTATCTTTCAATACCTGATTCCAGTAACTGAATTTAAATGTTAAGTTCCGTGGTTAGGCTTGAGCCTATGTCCTAGGGCCTCTGGATCACTAGTGCAGTAACATTACCAGTACACCACAGCCACCCTTAACTTCTATATTCTTGTGCATCTATGAATGCCGTTGAAGGTAAAATAATAGACAACTGTGATTTAGAAATTCATCTCCCTCACTGTTCAACAGCAACGACAGCTTAGATTTATATAGAACCTTCAACACAGCAAAACGTCCCAAGATACTTCACAAGAGCAATTAGCAAACAAGATCTGACACTAAATCATCTAGCAAGACCTTAGAGTGAAAGCAACATACTGTGGATACTGAAGAGCTAAAGCAAACACAGAAATTGCTGGAGAAACTCAGTGGATCTGGCAGCATCTGTGAAGAGAGAAACAGAATTAACGCTCGAGTCCAGAATGACTCTCCTCCAGAACCCCTCAAGAAGGGTCACATGGAGAGAATTTCTGATCTTAAGGCCCAGGCTATTGAGGATATGGCTGCTTAACATCTGGGTGGCTCATTAGGCCAGAATTGGAGGAGTACAGATACCTTGGATCTGGGCAAGGAGGAGGCCCAGGGGTATTAATCCAGAGGCCTAGCTAATGCCCAGGAGATAGTGTTTCCATATATATTATATAACTCCAGGAATATCTGCAATAACAGTCGAACGATGACCAAAAAAAACTGTTGTCCATTGTCCAGAAAACCCCACTGCTATCTTTATGGAAAAAACACTGGTCTGGCCTACATGTGACTCCAGGCCACACCGATGTCTTAACTGTAACATGGGCAATTAGAGGCAATAAATGCTGATCTTGACAGCAATGCCATATCCTGTGAATTAATAAGAAAAAAAGCGTTGTCAGGAAATTGGTTTTTGTTTTAAAATCATTTCTTAACATGGAGGTTACTGCCTGTCCTTAGTTGTCCATGAGCTGCCTTCTGTAGTCAATACTATCTCTGTACAGTGTATCTCTGCACTGATAGGGAGGCAGTTCCTCAGTTTCCTAAAGCACATTAGTGAAAGAGATGAGTTTTTCCCCTGATAATCAACAATGGATTCATGGTTTTCATTACACTCTTGATTCCATATTTATACTGAATTCAAATTCCACCATCTGCTGTGGCAGGATTTGAACCTGGACCCCCAGGGCATTACCCGGGTCTCCAGATTAACAGGTCAGTGATAATACCAACAGGCCATCATCTCTGAGGTTGCTGTCTTTGAAGGTGTTGTCACAGGCCACAAATGTTACCTTTAGTCTTTCAAGAGATGTGGGAGTGACTTGCTATTACCTTTAAATTGAGTGGGTTGCTGGGTCCACTACAGAGGGTCATTGAGAGTCAAATGCAGGTCGGGAGTCACCTGTAGGCCATTCTGAGTAAGGACAGTAGGTTTCCTTCCATACAAGAATATAAATGAATTGATGGATCTTCAAGACAACTGACGATAGGTTCATGACCATCACTACTACTTTGAGATTTATACATTTAATTTAAACTCTTTACTGTCATAACATTATTTGAATCTGCATCCCTAATCCTGAACCTCTGGATATTTTTCTTTTGTGTGTTATTGCCAGCATTAATTACTCTTCCCCATCCAGTGCAATTACCAGTCTGCCCCCTTCCCCACTCTCATAGTCCATTTCTCCTTCTTGTATTTCCGTAATCAACCTGTTCAGAGAAGTTATGAAATCCTCTGCAGCAAGTTGGACGTAGCTAAGATCTCCTGGTTCAAAGGCAGGGACAGTACGATGCGTGTATCCTTCTATCTCAGTGTGCAAGGTGGCTGTAAGCTTCTTTAAAGTGATATTGTGGGTGATCCCCTGATAAAATATACTACATATATTAGATATATACATAAATCTACCAAAACATCTTCTCACAGTTTTTTTGGACAGTAGAATCATAGGTTGGGCTTTCTATTTGTTCACTTGATAACCTACTATCTTCCTTGCAATGATTTGAACAGGCAGGAAAATTCTAGGCTGCCAGATACAACAGTGGAAAGCTCCCAGCCAGGAACAGCATCACATTCTGTAGCACAGAAGGATACCATTCAGCCATGTACTGACTCCTACACAGAGAAATCCAGTTTTGAATTACTGAGAGCTGCAATATTTTAGCTATGATACTGAATTAGTAATTGAGAGGTCTGGATGGATGCTTCCAGCATCTAAAATCACATCCTACCACAGCAAGTGAGGAATTTAAGTTCAGCAAATCAAATAAATCTGAAATAACAAGTTAGCACCAGTAATTATGACCACACAGCTACTAGACTGTTGCAAAAAACCCAAATAGTTCACAAATATCCTTCAAGAAACGAAATCTGCGATCCTTGCCCAGTGTGTCCAGTGGGTGACTCCAGACTCTCAGCTGTGTGGCTGACTATTAAACTCTCTGAAATGGCTTTCACAAACCCCTCAGTTCATGGACGATTGGATGGGCAACCGACATTTTTAAGTTTTTATGTGAGATTGCATTCATTTTCTTCTCACTCTTCCCTTATCAGTTTCTTGATCCTCCTTGCGATCTTCTAGAAACCTCACAATTTTCAGAATTATTATTATTTCTGGAAATGTTACAAGCCTTTTCTGTTAATCTTCTACAATCATAGTCAGAAGGTCATTCTTATACAGCATGGAAAGAGACCCTTTTGTCCAATTCATTCATGCTGACCAGATATCCTACATTAATCTCACTCTATCTGCCAGCATTTTACCAATATCCCCGTAAACCCTTCCTATTCATACACCCTTCCAGATGCCTTTTAAATGTTGCAATTGTACCAGCCTCCACTACCTCCTCTGGTAGTGCATTCCATATACACACCATCCTCTGCATGAAAGCATTGCCCCTCAGGTCTCTTTTAAATCTTTTCCCTCCTATTTAAACCTATGCCCTCTAGCTTTAGACTCCCCTACTCTGGGTAAAGACTTGGGCCATTCACCCTATCCATGACCCTCATGATTTTACAAACCTCTGTAAGGTAACCCCTCAGCCTCCGGTACTCCAGGGAAAATAGTTCCAGCCTACTTAGCTTGTCCTCATAACTCAAAAAGGTTTAAATATTCACTCACTGGGGAGTTATTGGGGAATGTTGGCTAAAAATTATAGGAGTTAAATGGGGCAACATTCCGATTCACAACAATAAAGGTTTGGAAACAGCAACTGTTTCTGTCTTGGGAATATTTGTTGAATTACTTTGTGTTTGATTATGAATCTCTCAACTGATTTCCTTCACTGTGCTTGACTGTTCAAGCTTGGGCATGGACTCAGAGCTAAGAAGTTGCTAGAGCTGGGATGAGCATGAATGTAGACATTGTGTGATTGCAGAGATGTGTTACAGCCATTGTAAATAAACTTAAAGTCACAAAGGTTAGTGGGTTAAATAGGCACTGGTCGAAACATTGTAACAGAATCAAAGAATGGTTAACAGAGCCTTATAGGACAAAACTTTTCAATTAATTGACATCAGAGGAGCAGGAAAGCTGACGTTTCGGGCCTAGACTCTTCCTCAGAAAAAGCTGTTTTTTCTGAAGAAGGGTCTAGGCCTGAAATGTCAGCTTTCCTGCTGCTCTGATGCCGCTTGGCCTGCTGTGTTCATCCAGCTCCACACTATATTATCTATTATTTTTGCTGTTGTCTCTTACCGATGTTAGGGTGCTTAAGGGATCGGCAAATCCGAGCTTCTCTCTCCAGTTTCTGGTGATCTGCAATGAAAAGGGGAAATTTGATCAATGCTATGTATTACATCACACCACTACTCAGGTCTCCCACACACACCAGTTGCCAGCAAAGTATTATAATTTTAGACAGCTTAGGACAAAGAAGCAATTAGCTGATCCTCTTTGGTGTGGTACAAAAGGAGTTTAGGTCTATTGGCCGCCATTCAGAAGTGGACTGTACCTTTAAGATCTGCTGAAAGTCTGTGATGGATCTAACTTAAATTACAAAATCAATTCTCATTAATACTGCTGAAATGAACAAAAGTGTTCCAGAAATTTGTGCTAGTAAGAAAAGGGGTCTTTATCTCTCGTCTTTCCTCCACTGTGATAAGAATGGATAATTAGTGTGCAGTACGACCCTGAGTTATAGAACTGACCAGTTTCAGCCACTGAGCTTTCAGAAGGATAGCTGATCTTGCTATTATCAATTGTACTACGTCACAGGACACACTGTCACAACAGTAACAAAATATACAACAGCAATTTTCAAATTCTGTCATTTAACTTTAATGCCTCTGACTGAAATGGTTTCAGAAAGGAAAATCACTGACTTAGAAATAGGCACGGTAATTACTTGACCACAGGTTGAGTCAAGTTTCATGAATGAGCAAGGGCCAGTCTGAACTGAAATTAGTACTTTTATCAAAAGAAGCTGAAACCATCAGCTGGACCTGTATCTCCTGTTGGATTTACACAGTTGTGAAGGTTTGCATGTTGGAGGTAGAAAGAACCACCTACAATTACACAGTTAGGACAATATGGACCCAGACATGGAAATACATGGATAAGTTCTTCTTTAAGGAACTGCTTTGGTAGAGTTGTGAGGAAGAAATTTGCAACTGGAATTGGAGAATTGTTCTCTCCCACTCTCTCTGTTTTCAGAGGAAAGACAGACCCCAGAGATAAAGACAGTTGGACAATCATCTGAACAATGCGAACTGAGCAATATTTGCAACATTCCTGGCTGTCTTTGATCTATGACATTCTCAATGGGACCGTCGTGCCAGGTTAAAATTTAACACGGCAACAACACCGTATGGAGTTTAAACTAAATGTTATTTTACCTGACATTTTACACTGGACGTTCTCCCCTTTTAAGATAATAAAATGTGAGGCTGGATGAACACAGCAGGCCAAGCAGCATCTCAGGAGCACAAAAGCTGACGTTTCGGGCCTAGACCCTATCCCCAACCGTTCTCCCCTTTTAACTTTGTACCCATGAATGTTTTATGTCTTGTCATTATTATTTATCCTGGGACTAGCAAGTCATAAAAATTGCTCTTCCTTACATTCAAGAAAACCTTGTAGCTGGCTCTACATTGTTTCTGGTGACTGAACTAACTGCATCTGACTGCAAGAGAGGATGAGCTGCAAGCTCATGAGAATGTAAAATTTCCATCATAGCTGACTGAGGAGATTGCAAAGACAGAAACCTGATCATGACAGCACAAAGTACAAATGAAGGAGATTGCTTGGTTGCATTCGCCTTCAAAGTGTACCATTTGCCTTTGTTTTTTGTCTGAGAAATTGGATGACATTTCTGTTCTTGATGATGTTTGGTAGGCGGTGGTGAGGGGGAGAGTTTTGACAACATCATGCCATTCCTGAAGGTGTAACCAGAGGAATGAGCCAACTCCACTCCCTCGCACTTTGTCAACTCTTGCCTGATTACAATCAAATGGGATGCAGCGGCAGTGCGCAGTGTGATCAGTGATCCCATAGCTGGGAGGTTTTTCAGTGGCTAAACCACCTTTAGGCTTGGAAATGTATAGCCGCTCCTTCACAGTCGCTGAGTCGAAATCCAGGAATTCCCTCCCTCATGGCCTTGTGGGTCAACCCACAGGAGGTGGACTGCAATGGTTGAAGAAGGCAGCTCACCCCCACCTTCTCAAGGGGCAACTAGGGACGGGCAAGAAATGCTGACCCTAGCGATACCCACATCCCACAAATGAATAAATGTAAAAACAAGCTGCCAATAAAGCAGGCAGTTCTGACTTATAAAGAGCCTCCTGGACGAAGGGCTGTGTTCCTTATCCCAGCCAGAACTTCCTTGCATCGCCCCACTGTCATGAATTAAAGACACATTGACAGCACATTGATGCTTTTCAAATTTAAATCTCCACTTGTAAACATTTCATATTAGATTGATTTCACATTATTCATGTAGCTGTCACTGTTATGTGTGGAAAATAATTTAGGGAGCTGTATAATCTGGTACGTTTCATTGTTAGCACACATTAATGGTTCCAGGGTAATTCAGGTCATTTTCTTTATTGTGGAGGAACAGCTCTTCATTAAATGTAAATGTCAGCATCTGGTGTTGGTCTGTCCACTCAGTGGGACCTGGCTGAACGTGCTGGCTCAGCTAACCACCTCCTCCACTCTCTGCAGATGATTGAGGACATTGTCTGAGGGCACTCCCTGCTGTTGATGAACCCAAAGCCCTGTAAGGATTCTTGCAGCCCTCACCCTCTGATAGACCCACATTTGGGCGACACTGACCTTCTCACTCTGACTGACCATGTCGTCTCCCCACCCAGAGAATCAGACCCTTCCTACTTCACTGCTTCATCCCCTGACCCTCCTCCACATCCCCACATCACCACTGACTCTCCCGTGTTGGTCCTGCCATTCTCCTGCACCACCCCCAAACCCCAATAACGTAGAGTTAAACAAAGAAAACCTCTGCCTCAGGCACAGCTGTGCAAAGCCGACTGGCACTCACCGCCTTCAGACAAACATGCACCTGGTGCCAAGAGATTCATGCATGTGTCACTGACTTTATCTTAGAGTTGGACTGTCTTTAACGCAAGTTTTACGGTAATGAATATTCATGGAATGCACACGTATCACAGATGGTATTCTGCCACAGGCTACCGTGAGGGTTAACAATGCCACAACCATCTCTGTATTGCAATGCACCATCAAGATTTTGTATCCTGCCTCATTGAGTGACCGCACGCGCCACATTTCCCTCTCTCAAAGGCTCCATAAACCCAAACCCCTCAAACCTAATGCACAACCTGCCGGTGAACTGAGTCACCATTTCTCCCTCAGGATAATTTAACGGAGAAAACTGGGGAAACGTTTGAGGGGAAATTGTGCACAGGGCTATGGGAAACAGCAGTGGGACTGAAGCGAGCAGGAAACTCCTCTGGCTTGGTGATCTGAATGGCACTTTTGCCACGTTGTATCATTTTGAAGATTCAAAAATCCAACCCTAATGGTTCTATCCAATTTTGCTTGTCTACTTGAAGTTATATTCCTCCTTTAGCATCACTCTATTCCTACTGCACTGATTTTATGTGATGGCAGTGGGAGCACTTGGCAAAAATTACGGCTCATGAAACACCAATTCTTCCTGACACATGCTATATTACAGAAGCTGGCAGCTGCTTCTCATTAAACAATGACTTTCGACATCTTTCACTCTGCTGAATATTCTGGGTGCAGTGTGAAGTAAGTCACTGTGCTCCTAACTGTTGGTGCGATAGTCTTCAAAAATCCTACAACACAGAAGCAGTCCGTTCAGCCCAGTGCACCTGTGTCAGCTCTTTGGAACAGTTATCCAATTAGTCCTGCTCCCTCGGGGTTTTCCATAGCCCAGTTTCTTTTGTGTCAAGTATTTATTCAATCGTCTTTTTAAAATTATTACGATTGGATCTACTTTCACTGACCTTTGAAGCAGTGCAGTCCTGATTACAATAATCACTGTGTAAATATTTCTCCTCATTCTCTTCCATTTTTTATGCCAATTATCCTAAAGCTGCATCCTCTAGTCATCGAACCTGTTGCCAAAGGAAACAACTTCTTCTCATTTTCTCACAACTTTGAACACCTCAACTAGGTCTGTTCACCACTTTATTTTTTACTGTCCTGCAAGTTCCCCTCAAAGCCACATACCATCCTGCCTTGGAACTGTGTTGCCATTCCTTCAGTGTCACTGGGTCAAAATCTTGGACGTCCCTCCCGAACAGCATTGTGGGTGTCTCTACACAACACTGGGGCTCAGTGGTGAGCACTGCTGCCTCACAGCACCAGGACCCAGGTTCGATTCCACCCTCAGGCAACTGTCTGTGTGGAGTTTGCACATTCTCCCCATGTCTGCGTGGGTTTCCTCCAGGTGCTCCAATTTCCTCCCACATTCAAAGATTTGGTGGATTGGCATGCTGAATTACCCATTGTGACCTGGGATGTGCAGGCTGAGTGGGTTAGTCATGGGGAATGTAGAGATAGAGCGGGGTGGATAGGATACTCATCAGAGGACTTGATGGGCCAAATGGCCTGTTTCACACTGTAGGGATTCCATGATTGCAATCATGCAAGAAGTCTTCTTAAGTGCAGTGAGAGATAAACTCTAACCTCTGGTTTTGCCAGTGTAGCTCACATCCTGCGACTGACTTTAAAAGAAAAAAAAGCATCTGTTTGTCTGAAACTGTATCCTAACAACTCTCCAAGGGAGAACAGCGGAGATGCTTTCAAAACAAGTTTGGAGCAGCTCTGGTGGGGAAACCTTTAGTCACCCATGATCATCAAATATGGAAGAGTGAGTTGCTCAGTTTTCAGTGAATTACGAGGAGCAAGGAGACATCATGCCCCAATGTCTGGTGATGTTGACATTTGGCTGACTTGTTCTTCCAGAAACCAGTTAGGCTTTAGGCATTGACAATCAGATACAAGCTCCAATTCATCCTTCAAAGATGACAACTCTGTTCCAATGCTCTTTAACAAAATAATTGTACTCACTCTGAAATCCTTCCTGGAGTATGACTATTCTGAGCCAGTGAACGAAAGGTTTGGGTGATGGTAACAGAGAATTGCAGCATTGTCACTGCCCCACTTTGACAGGATGATGGTAATGTCTCAAGCGACTGCTTAAAAATTCCAACAGGCCGCTGGAAAGCTCTGAAATCTTATTATTCCACCTCGAAAAGGAAGTTTCTCCCTCCCCATACTCTCACCTCCTGCCCTCCCATCTATAAAAATGTTTAGCACTGCTGCCTCACAATGCCAGGGACCTGCATTCAATTCCCCCCTTGGGTGACAGGTGTGGAGTTTGCACTTCTCTGTTTCCTCCAGGTGCTCTGGTTTCCTCCCACAGTCTAAAGATGTGCTGGGAAGGTGGATTGGCCAGGCTAAATTGCCCACAGTGCCCAGGAATGTTTGGGTTAGACAAGGGGAATGCAGGATTAGAGGAATGGGTCTGGGTGGGATGCTCTGAGGGTCAGTGTGGACTTGTTGGGCCAAAGGGCCTGTTTCCACACTTGTAGGGATTGCATTAAAAAAAACTAATTGAAGCAAATTATTATTGCATATAAGAGCTGTCATACCTTCTTCTTTCTTTTCTTCATGTCACTGATGTTAATAACTGCAATTTTCTCCTTATTCTCAACTTGACAACGACTTAAAAGCAACTTCTGTGGTTGATCCTGTCTCACCTGAAGAAAGACTGAGGCTCCAAAAGCTTGTGTTTTCAAATAAATCTGTTGTGCTATAACCTGGTGCCCTGTGATTTCTGACCTTATCAACTCCAGTACAAAACCGACAGCTCCACATCACAGCACCAGGGACTCAGGTTTGATTCCAGCCTCAGGCGACTATCTGTGTGGAGTTTGCACATTCTCCCTGTGTCTGCGTGGGTTTCCTCTGGGTGCTCCGTGTTCCTTCCACAGTCCAAAGACGTGCAGGTTAGGGTGGATTGGCCGTGCTAAATTGCCCATAGTGTCTACTGTGGAAAATGCAGGAATAGGTTAGGGGCGTGGATCTAGGTGGAATGCTCTTGGGAAGATTGGTGTGGACTCAATGGACCGAATGGCCTGCTTCCACACTGTAGGGATCTTATCTCAGCCTTAAATAGATGCAAGGACCCTGTCCCCAGAGCTCTCTGTGGCAAGGAGTTCCAAAGATTCACAACCCTCCAAGAGAAGAAAGTTTTCCTCATCTTAGCCTTAAGTTGATGCCCTTTAATTCTGAGACCCATGCCCTCTGATCCTAGACTCTCCCATGTGAACCATCCTCTCAGCATTGACCCCATCAAGCCCCTTAAGAATCCATCTTGTTTCATTCAGCTGAATACCTGTGAGTAGATTTTGTACAAATTGACTTGAAAAAATATATGTTTATTAAGTAAATCTTATATACATTCCAGCACCATGTTCCCCATGTTTAGTTCTTACGTTAAAGGAGCTAACAGAAACATTACCTTACCAGGGTACAGGTACCCTGCTGGAAGCAAAGTGTGCATTGGCAGTTCACACCACATGGGCTGCAGTGCTTCAAGAAGTGAATTAATCATACCTTCTGCAGGGTAATTAGGGATGGTAAAAAAGTGCTGGCTATGTGCAATGAATCGAGAGAGAATCCAGGGTAAGCAGAGACATAGGGACTTCTCACCAAGGTCAAGTAGAGGTGGAGGATCAGTCATGAACTTATTGAATGGTGGGGCAGTTTGAAAAGCTAAATGATTGATTCTGGTTCCTAACGCTGACTTGCATGAGATTTATAGCAGGCTGTCAAGGCTAGACCATAAAACATAGAAGCAGAAGAAGGCCATTCAGCCCACTAAATCTGCTCACCATTCAATGAGATTATGGCACCACTGATAATTTTCTACTTCACTTTCCCTCAATTTTCCCATAACCCTTGATCCCTTACTGATTAAAAATTTATCTCAGCCTTGAATATGCTTAACGTTCCAGCCTCGGCAGCTCTCCGCAATAAAGAATTCCAGATTCACTACCCTCCGAGAGAAGATATTCCTCCTCATCTCCCTACTTATCTTTATCTTAAATCAACAACGCTTTATTCTGTGATGATTCTCTAGTTCGAGACTCCCCCACAAGGGGAAGCAGCCTTTCTACATCTACCCTGTCAAGTCCCTTCTGAATTATTTCTTATTTCAGCTCGGTATTTATTGCTCATCCATAATACCAGAGGGCATTTAAGAGTCAACCACATTGTTCTTTGATGTTCCAATAACGTCTCCTTTTGTTCTTCTATATTCCAATAAGTAAATGCCCAATCTAGTCAACCTCTCCTCATAAGACAGTCTCTCCAGACACAGGATCAATTGAACAAAGCTTTTCTGCACTACCTCCAATGCCACTTTATCTTTCCTTTAACAACCGGCCCACACTGTTCACAAAATCATCTCTGGGCTGACGAGTGCCCTGCATAGGTTAAGCTAGGCCTCCTTATTTTCATTATCCATTCCCTTTGAAATAAAAGATAGCATGTCATTTGTCTTCCCTGTTACCTGTTAAACCTGGATGGCAGTTTTTTGTGGCTTATGCATGAGGACTCACTCTGCTCTGTAGAATTTTGCAGACTTTCTCCATTTAAATAATATTCAGTTGCTCTACTCTTCCTGCCAAGATGCATAACATCACATTTCCCCACTCAATTAATCTCTTATTCCTCTACAGATTTGTTGAGTCATTCTCACCACTTATCTTTGCATTTGTTTTTGTGTCATCTGCAAACTTGGCGAGCGTGCATTCACTTTTCCCATCCAAATCATTAATGTATATCATAAATAGTTGTGGTCTGTGTCTGCGTGGGTTTCCTCCGGGTCCTCCCACAGTCCCATGATGTGCAGGTCAGGGTGGATTGGCCGTGCTAAATTACACACAGTGTCCAGGGATGTGCAGACTGGGTGGACCAGCTATGGAAATGTAGGCTTACAGGTTGGGGGGGTGGATCTGGATGGGATGCTATTCCGAGGGTCGGTGTAGACTTGATGGGCTGAATGGCTTGCTTCTACACTGTAGGGATTCTATGATTTTCCCAATAACAGACATTATACTAACTGGCTAACCATTTTTTGTCTCTTTCTCATTGTCAATATCCAACTTTCTGGGACTTCTCCAGAATGTAAGGATTATTCGAAGATTACTACCAATGCACCTGCTATCTCTCCGCTTCTTCTAATATTCTAGGATGCATCCTATCATATCCAAGGCCTTATTGGTTTTTAGCCTCCTAGCACTCTTTCTCTAGTGACAATTATTGTATTTATTTCTTCTCTTTCTTTTGCCACTTGACTATTTAGCAAATTTGGAGAGCTATCGCTGTCTTATCTCATGAAGGCTAATGCACAGTAATAAGTCAACTCCTCTGCCATTTCTTGGTTTTGCATGGCTATTTCCCCAGCCTTATCTTCTAGGATCAGAAGTCACACATGCCAGGTTATAGTCCAACAGGCTTATTTGAAATCACAGACTTTTGGAATGCAGCACTTCTTCGGGTGATGTGACAAAGGAGCAGTGCTCTGAAAGCTTGTATTTTGAAGGTTTTCAAAATTTTCACAATCCTTTTGATTTACCATGAGTTTTACCACACTGAATGTTTTTCTTTTAAATTTGATGCTATCCTTAACTTCTCTGGAAAACCAAGGTATCCCCTTCCTCACTGGGTATATCTTTGTTTTAAGTGATGATCTACTTACTTAAATGTTTGCCATTGTTCATCAAAACCATTTGCTGCTAAACTTCTTCCCAAGTCCACTCCAACCAGCTTTACACTCATTCCTTTGTAATTCCCCTTAGTCAGGTGTAATACTCATTTCTTTTCCTCTCAAACTATGGTCACTGTTTCCGAAGGGATCTTTTACTCTAAGATCCTTTAGTAAACCTGCCTCATTCGACATCGGATCCAAAATAGCTCAATCCCTGGTTGGATCCACAATATTGCAGTCTGGAATACACTATGAATTGTTCCTCATGGCTACCTCTGCCACTGTGACTATCCCAATTCAATGAAAACTAAAGTCACCCAGGATTAATGTACTAACTTTGTTGGCTGCCCTCATGATTAATTCTCTGTCGTAATACATAGCTACTGTTTAGGAGCCTATAGACTATACCTGCCAGCATCTTCCCCTTTGTTCCACGTATTATGATTCAAGATCGTTTCTTGTTTTTGTACCATACCAACAAAACTATCCCACCATCCTCTCTTTCCTGTCCACCCCTTCAAAAAACTATATGCTGAATATTGCTTTTCTAATTTTGATCTCCTGGAAACCACGCCTCCGTAATAGCTATACAATCATATCCATTATTTGTGCTGTTAATTCATTAATTTTGTTCCAAATACTGCAAGCACTCAAATGAAGAGGCTACAACAGGAATATTGCGTGCATTTTGATCACCACGTTACAGGAAGAACATAATTGCTCTGCAAAGAGCGCGGAGCAGATTTACCAGAATGTTGCCAAGACTGGAGAATTGTATCTATGAGGGGAAGTTGGAGAGTTATGGTTGTTTTCCTAGCAGCAAAGAAAGCTGAGAGGTGACAAAATTATGAGGGCTAGAGACAGAGCAGACAGAAGGAACCCCCCACACCCGAGCACCAAACCATCATCTCCAACACCATTCACGACCTCATCACCACAGGGGACCTCCCACCCACAGCCTCCAACCTCATTGTTCCCCAACCCCGCACGGCCCGCTTCTATCTCCTTCCCAAAATCCACAAACCTGCCTGCCCTGGTCGACCCATCGTCTCAGCCTGTTCCTGCCCCACCGAACTCATCTCCACCTATCTGGACTCCATTTTCTCCCCTTTGGTCCAGGAACTCCCCACCTACGTCCGTGACACCACCCACGCCCTCCACCTCATCCAGGACTTCCAATTCCCTGGTCCCCAACACCTCATATTCACCATGGACGTCCAGTCCCTGTACACCTGCATTCCGCATGCAGATGGCCTCAAGGCCCTCCGCTTCTTCCTATCCCGCAGGCCTGACCAGTCCCCCTCCACCGACACTCTCATCCGCCTAGCTGATCTCGTCCTCACACTCAACAACTTCTCTTTTGACTCCTCCCACTTCCTACAGACTAAGGGGGTGGCCATGGGCACCCGCATGGGCCCCAGCTATGCCTGCCTCTTTGTAGGTTACGTGGAACAGTCCCTCTTCCGCACCTACACAGGCCCCAAACCCCACCTCTTCCTCCGGTACATTGATGACTGTATCGGCGCCGCCTCTTGCTCCCCAGAGGAGCTCGAACAGTTCATCCACTTCACCAACACCTTCCACCCCAACCTTCAGTTCACCTGGGCCATCTCCAGCACATCCCTCACCTTCCTGGACCTCTCAGTCTCCATCTCAGGCAACCAGCTTGTAACTGATGTCCATTTCAAGCCCACCGACTCCCACAACTACCTAGAATACACCTCCTCCCACCCACCCTCCTGCGAAAATTCCATCCCCTATTCCCAATTCCTCCGCCTCCGCCACATCTGCTCCCACGATAAGACATTCCACTCCCGCACATCCCAGATGTCCAAGTTCTTTAAGGACCGCAACTTTCCCCCCACAGTGATCGAGAACGCCCTTGACCACGTCTCCCGTATTTCCCCCAACACATCCCTCACACCCCGCCCCCGCCACAACCGCCCCAAGAGGATCCCCCTCGTTCTCACACACCACCCTATCAACATCCGGATACAACGCATTTATCCTCCGACACTTCCGCCATTTACAATCCAACCCCACCACCCAAGACATTTTTCCATCCCCTCCCCTGTCAGCTTTCTGGAGAGACCACTCTCTCCGTGACTCCCTTGTTCGCTCCACACTGCCCTCCAACCCCACCACACCCGGCACCTTCCCCTGCAACCGCAGGAAATGCTACACCTGTCCCCACACCTCCTCCCTCACCCCCATCCCAGGCCCCAAGATGACATTCCACATTAAGCAGAGGTTCACCTGCACATCTGCCAATGTGGTATACTGCATCCACTGTACCCGGTGCGGCTTCCTCTACATTGGGGAAAACAAGCGGAGGCTTGGGGACCGCTTTGCAGAACAACGCTCAGTTCGCAACAAACAACTGCACCTCCCAGTCGCAAACCATTTCCACTCCCCCTCCCACTCTCTTGATGACATGTCCATCATGGGCCTCCTGCAGTGCCACAATGATGCCACCCGAAGGTTGCAGGAACAGCAACTCATATTCCGCCTGGGAACCCTGCAGCCATATGGTATCAATGTGGACTTCACCAGTTTCAAAATCTCCCCTTCCCCTACTGCATCCCTAAACCAGCCCAGTTCATCCCCTCCCCCCACTGCACCACACAACCAGCCCAGCTCTTCCCCCCCCACCCACTGCATCCCAAAACCAGTCCAACCTGTCTCTGCCTTCCTAACCGGTTCTTCCTCTCACCCATCCCTTCCTCCCACCCCAAGCCGCACCCCCAGCTACCTACTAACCTCATCCCACCTCCTTGACCTGTCCATCTTCCCTGGACTGACCTATCCCCTCCCTACCACCCCACCTACACTCTCTCCACCTATCTTCTTTACTCTCCATCTTCGGTCCACCTCCCCCTCTCTCCCTATTTATTCCAGTTCCCTCTCCCCATCCCCCTCTCTGATGAAGGGTCTAGGCCCGAAACGTCAGCTTTTGTGCTCCTGAGATGCTGCTTGGCCTGCTGTGTTCATCCAGCCTCACATTTTATTATCTTGGAATTCTCCAGCATCTGCAGTTCCCATTATCTCAGACAGAAGGAACCTGTTCCCTTTGGCAGAGAGTTCAAAACCCAGGGATCACAGATACGAGGAAAACCTATTTTTAAACAGTGAGTGGTCAGTGTCTGAAATTCGCTGCCTGATTTGGTGATGGAGGCAGAGTCCCTAAACTCTTTCAAAAAGTTTCTTAAGTGCTGTAAGCTGCAGGGCTATGGGCTATGTGTAAGAAGATGGGATTAGAAAGGGCACCTGGGTGTCTTTGGGTCAGCATGGACAGGTCGGGCCAAATGGCCCCCTTCTGTATCATTTCTATGGGTGTAAGAGCCATTAATTTTATCTTTTGGCAATTCCTCCCATCTTCACTCCTACTTCCTGTTACTTTTCTGCATTTTTAAACTCTGTCCCACTCTCTATATCATTATCCTTAAATGCTGCCATACACTTTTGGCTTTTATAAGCTTTTATTTCTCCGCTCCCAAATCACCAACATCACCCACACTCCCCACAGCCCCACACCCAGTTAGTTTAAAGCTCTCATGGTGGACCTTGTTACTCAATTTGCCATGATGTCTGTCCCAGAACAGTTCAAGTGAAGACAATCTCACCAAAGCAGCTCCAGTCTACCCGAGCACTGGATCCAGTGTGACATGGGCACTGGCACTGGGTTAGTGAAAGCTGAAGCTGATTACGTTTAGAGAGCCACAAATTGTTAACCCCCCCCCCCCCACTTCATCTGCACTAGTTAAAAACAGCCACAATTATTTTTCACTGCCCCCAGAACATGACCTACGTACATACTCAGCCTTTTGTTTGAGTCACAGCACCTCATAGATAGAGCTTGTTGACCCACAGAAATCATTTGCTGATTCTGTCTCTGTATGCCAGCATCCGTTTCTATAAACAATGGATGTCTGTGTTGTTGTTGGACCTGTATTTATAGCCCATCCTTTTGAATAATTCTCATTTTTTCCCTTCTACTTTCTGAATCCACTACTAGCCTTTCTTTATAGCAACAGGGTGAAGGCCATTCTGTCCCTTGAACCTGTTTGAATGCCAGTAAGTGAAATCATCTGATCTGCATCTTAATTCCATTTCTGTGATTCTGTGAGCTAGCAAGGGGCTAGGTGGGGTCTCCTCTGAGTGACCTAAGCGGTCAGAAACGGGTCTTGCCCTGGGTCATGTCCCCCATGGGCACAAGTCCTGGAGCAGCACAATGGTTAGCACTGTTGCCTTGTAGTGTCAGGAACCCACATTTGATTCCAGCCCTCTTCCAGATGCTCCAGTTTCCTCCCACGCACCAAAGATTATCCATGGGAAATGCATGGTACAAGGATACGGTCGGGTGGGAGGGTTTGGGTGGGATGCTCTTTGGAGGATCAGTGTTGATTTGATGAGCTGAATGGCCTGCTTCCACACTGTATGGATTCCACGACTCTAAGTCAGAGGCTTGTGCCTTGCCACTGGGGGAGGTGTTGAAGGTTCTGTTAATGCAGCCAGCAGCAGCCCTGGATCAGTGAGGGACACCTGGCTATAAGTAAGTGAGAGTAGGATGGAGGTTGCAGGAGGAGGTTTGGTAGTGAGAGGGAGGGGGTGGGGCTGAGGCAACGCCACAGGAAGTTTCTCAGCAAGCTGACCGTCCCCTCCCCAAAACCCAGGTCTCTCACTTGCCTGACAATGACCCCACCCTCACGCCTAGCTCCTGGGAACCTGAGGGCACTTTTGCTTTTTTGGCCTTCCTCATGTAATGACTACCCTGCCCACTGCCACTAGAATACCAGCGACTGTAGGAAAAAACCCTTAACTTGGAGACTCCAGTTGTCATTGAAGCTTAAGTGGATTGGACATGCTAAACTGACCCACAGCATTTAAGGATGTGTAGACTAGGCAGATTAGCCATAGGAGATGCAAGGTTACAGGGAGGGTTTAAGGGAGTCAGGGCAGAATGCTATTGAAAGGGTTGGAGCAGATGGATTTAGCTCAAGCTGGGCTGTTGGGACTTTTCTTTTTTTCACACATTGTCGCCTAGCAACTTGAAAATGACCCAACCATTGCTACTCGTTGCTTTCTATTCATTACACAAACCTTCAATCATGAATGATTGTATCCCCAACGCAAGTACCACAAACCTACATTACTGTTCATGTGGCATCTTGTTATTAGCCTTTTGAGAATTGAAACATGCCTTATCCACCAGATTCCCTTTTTGCACATTGCTTCTTACATTTCAATAAAGAGTTCAAATAGATTTGTCAAACATTGTTTTCCCCCAGATTGACTCTTCCTTATTATTTTCTACGTGCCCTGTTACCTTGTAGTTAGTAATAAAATCTAACATTTTGCAATGACTACTGTCAGGTTAACTGCATGCAGTTCTTCAGTTTGCTTGCAATGTAGTATTACGTTAGTTACTTTTCAATCCCAGTTTAACCTGAGTCGAAAGGTTTATGGGTTTTATAACAAGCAGACAGACTGTTTTAGTGATGCTACTTTGGACATAAATATTGGCCAGGACACTGGGGAGAAAGAAGGGTCTGAAGAAGGGTCACTGTTCCTAAAATATTAACTCTGTTTCTCTGTCTTCGCAGATGCTGCCAGACCTGCTGAGTTTCGACAGCAATTTCTGTTTTTGACACTGAGGAGAGCTCCACTTGCCATCATTTATTCCCAATTGAGAGAATCCTCTTAGATTTGGATTTGTTGCCTGTACGGATGTAGTGGTAATGTTACTCGATGAATAGTCCTAAACATCCAGGCTAATATCCTACGGAACATGAAACACATTGTGGCAGCTAGTGTGAAAAGGTTAGTCTAGTGGCGATTGTTTAACTTTTGTCAGTTGTTGTTAAAAACCCATCTAGTTAACTTACATCCCCCAGAGAAGGAAATCTCCCATCCTGAGTTTGCCCGGCCTATTTGTGACTCCAGACCCACAACCCATTGTGCCTTCTGAGGAAGGGTCACCGGACCCAAAACATTAACTGTGTTTTTGCCTTCACAGATGCTGCCAGACTTGCTGAGCTTTTCCAGCAACTTTGTTTCAGTTCAGCAACAATGTGGTTGACTCTTACCTGCCCTCTGGGGAAATTAGGGATGGGTAATCGATACTATCTGCAACATGTCCACACCGCATGAACAAGTAAGAGAAAATTTCCAGCTGTAACGGGACTTGAACTTACCACTTTCTCGAGGGTGCTGCATGTATGGAATGAGCTGCCAGAAGAAGTGATGGCGGCTGGTATAATTACAGCATTTAAAAGGTATCTGGCTGGGTACATGAATGGGAAGGGTTTCGAGGGATATGGGCCAAATGCTGACAAATGGGACTGGATCACTTTAGGATATCTGGTCAGCATGGACGAATTGGACTGAAGTGTGTGTTTCCATGCTCTGACTCCATGACTCCAATAGTGACAGCCTTTCCCACTGAGCAACAGCTGATACCTTAAGTTGAGCAAGCATTGATCAAGTTGTGGTTCTCCTTTTCAAAAAGGGCTGAGTTTGTGAGACTCATGGAGCTTCCCCATTCCTTTACTATTCTGTGACCCCCAACTGCAGCAGGAAATCTAAAATTTATTTGTGCCATTGTAAATGAGCTTAAGTTAAATGGTAATTAATGGAGCAAGAAGTCTCATTGTCCATGGCGAGGTGGGGGGGATTGGGCAGGGGTATTTGCAGGGGAGCTTGGGCAAAACCTGACAATACTGCACTGCAGGAGATGAACGATCCAGGTCCCCTAAGATCAGTATCTGGGATCTGACCTCAGGGTCTTTTCTACAGATGAAGTTGACACAACTCAACCTCTTCCCTTTCTCAGGGCTTGCCAACTCGGATCCTCTTCACATACCTGCATCTAGGCCGCAGGAATTAAAGGAGGATGCTTCGGATAGCCAACAACAACAGCTTGCATTTACCTAGCACCTCTAACCTCGTGCAGCGTTCCAAGACCTGGATTTTATTAATGAATTGCAGCTCAGTTCTCTCTCTTTGAAAGAAGCATTTTCACTCTGCCAACCCGATCAAACCCTTTAAAATTAAAATCATCGATCCGGTCACCTCACCCCACACCACTCAGGGCCTTAGACAATAAAATGTGAGGCTGGATGAACACAGCAGGCCCTGCAGCATCTCAGGAGCACAAAAGCTGACGTTTCGGGCCCAGACCCTTCATCAGAGAGGGGGATGGGGTGAGGGTTCTGGAATAAATAGGGAGAGAGGGGGAGGCGGACCGAAGATGGAGAGAAAAGAAGATAGGTGGAGAGGAGAGTATAGGTGGGGAGGTAGGGAGGGGATAGGTCAGTCCAGGGAAGACGGACAGGACAAGGAGGTGGGATGAGGTTAGTAGGTAAGAAATGGAGGTGCGGCTTGGGGTGGGAGGAAGGGATGGGTGAGAGGAAGAACAGGTTAGGGAAGCAGAGACAGGTTGGACTGGTTTTGGGATGCAGTGGGTGGAGGGGAAGAGCTGGGCTGGTTGTGTGGTGCAGTGGGGGGAGGGGACGAACTGGGCTGGTTTTGGGATGCGGTGGGGGAAGGGGAGATTTTGAAGCTGGTGAAGTCCACATTGACACCAATGGGCTGCAGGGTTCCCAAGCGGAATATGAGTTGCTGGTCCTGCAACCTTCGGGTGGCATCATTGTGGCACTGCAGGAGGCCCATGATGGACATGTCATCTAAAGAATGGGAGGGGGAGTGGAAATGGTTTGCGACTGGGAGGTGCAGTTGTTTGTTGCGAACTGAGCGGAGGTGTTCTGCAAAGGGGTCCCCAAGCCTCTGCTTGGTTTCCCCAATGTAGAGGAAGCCACACCGGGTACAATGGATGCAGTATACCACATTGGCAGATGTGCAGGTGAACCTCTGCTTAATGTGGAAAGTCATCTTGGGGCCTGGGATAAGGGTGAGGGAGGAGGTGTGGGGGCAAGTGTAGCATTTCCTGCGGTTGCAGGGGAAGGTGCCAGGTGTGGTGGGGTTGGAGGGCAGTGTGGAGCGAACAAGGGAGTCACGGAGAGAGTGGTCTCTCCGGAAAGCATACAAGGATGGGGATGGAAAATTGTCTTGGGTGGTGGGGTCGGATTGTAGATGGCGGAAGTGTCGGAGGATGATGCATTGTATCCAGAGGTTGGTAGGGTGGTGTGTGAGAACGAGGGGGATTCTCTTTGGGCGGTTGTGGCGGGGGCGGGGTGTGAGGAATGTGTTGCAGGAAATGCGGGAGATGTGGTCAAGGGCGTTCACGACCACTGTGGGGGAAAAGTTGCGGTCCTTGAAGTACTTGGACATCTGGGATGTGCAGGAGTGGAATGCCTCATCGTGGGAGCAGATGCGGCGAAGGCGGAGGAATTGGAAATAGGGGATGGAATTTTTGCAGGAGGGTGGGTGGGAGGAGGTGTATTCTAGGTTGCTGTGGGAGTCGGTGGGCGTGAAATGGACATCAGTTACAAGCTGGTTGCCTGAGATAGAGACTGAGAGGTCCAGGAAGGTGAGGGATGTGCTGGAGATGGCCCAGGTGAACTGAAGGTTGGGGTGGAAGGTGTTGGTGAAGTGGATGAACTGTTCAAGCTCCTCTGGGGAGGAAGAGGCGGTGCCGATACAGTCATCAATGTAACGGAGGAAGAGGTGGGGTTTGGGGCCTGTGTAGGTGCGGAAGAGGGACTGTTCCACGTAACCTACAAAGAGGCAGGCATAGCTGGGGCCCATGCGGGTGCCCATGGCCACCCCCTTTGTCTGTAGGAAGTGGGAGGAATCGAAAGAGAAGTTGTTGAGGGTGAGGACGAGTTCGGCTAGGCGGATGAGGATGTCGGTGGAGGGGGACTGGTCGGGCCTGCGGGACAGGAAGAAGCGGAGGGCCTTGAGGCCATCTGCATGCGGAATACAGGTGTATAGGGACTGGACGTCCATGGTGAAAATGAGGTGTTGGGGGCCAGGGAATTGGAAGTCCTGGATGAGGTGGAGGGCGTGGGTGGTGTCATGGACGTAGGTAGGGAGTTCCTGGACCAAAGGGGAGAAAATGGAGTCCAGATAGGTGGAGATGAGTTTGGTGGGGCAGGAACAGGCTGAGACAATGGGTCGACCAGGGCAGGCAGGTTTGTGTATTTTTCAAAGGAGATAGTAACGGGCTGTGCGGGGTTGGGGAACAATGAGGTTGGAGGCTGTGGGTGGGAGGTCTCCTGAGGTGATGAGGTCATGCACGGTGTTGGAGATGATGGTTTGGTGCTCAGGGGTGGGGTCATGATCGAGGGGGCGGTAGGAGGTGGTGTCGGAGAGTTGGCGTTTGGCCTCGGCGATGTAGAGGTCAGTGTGCCATACTACCACTGCGCCACCCTTGTCTGCGGGTTTGATGGTGAGGTTGGGGTTGGAGCGGAGGGAGCGGAGGGCTGCCCGTTCTGTGAGGGAGAGGTTGGAGTGGGTGAGGGGGGTGGAGAGGTTGAGGCGGTTAATATCTCGATGGCAGTTTGAGATGAAGAGGTCGAGGGAGGGTAGGAGGCCTGGGGGTGGTGTCCAGGAGGAGGACTTGTGTTGGAAGCGGGCGAAGGGGTCAGTGGAGGGAGGGTTAGGTTCCCGGTTGAAGAAGTAAGCGTGGAGGCGAAGACAGCGGAAAAACTGCTCTATGTCCAACCGTAATAAAATGTGAGGCTGGATGAACACAGCAGGCCAAGCAGCATCTCAGGAGCACAAAAGCTGACGTTTCGGGCCTAGACCCTTCATCAGAGAGCATCGGTCTAGGCCCGAAACGTCAGCTTTTGTGCTCCTGAGATGCTGCTTGGCCTGCTGTGTTCATCCAGCCTCACATTTTATTATCTTGGAATTCTCCAGCATCTGCAGTTCCCATTATCTCTGATACTATGTCCAACCGTGACTGGTATTCGTTGATGTGTGGTTGTAGGGGGACAAAGGTGAGCCCCTTACTAAGGACTGACCGTTCGTCCTCAGTCAGTGGAAGGTCTGGGGGGATGGTGAAGATGCGGCAGGGCTCAGTGTGGCTGTCTTCTCTGGGGTTGCTGGCTGTGGAGGTTGTGGGCAGGGCGATGAGGTCGTCGGCCGTGGGTCGTCGGACCACTCAGGGCCTTCTCTTTTCATCCCCAACCTGTACTATTTACTCAGTCCTGACCAAGTGTTGCTGTGCTGTAAGTTGTAAGGCAATTCTGTTTTTGGTTGAAGTGACACTTTATTGTGCATGGTGGGGGTGTAACCGAAACTGTTACAGATTCCTCCCATATGCCACCTTTGATAATGGCACTGATTGACAGTGGATTTGAGAAACGGCAATTCCTATTAATCTCAACACAAGTTCCCAGCATAGAATGGTGTGTTCCACAGCCGCCCATTGACATAAAGGGCAGAAATGGCTGATTTAGAACTGAGCATTAACTATTTCTTCTGGAAAATGAGAATCAGTGCCTGGACAACATCCAAGTTCTCTCTGGCAATGATACTCTCCTGATGATAGGTTACCCTGGAGTTTGATGCATTAGCTCGATGCTGGTTCTCACACACGGGCCTTGTTTTCATTTACCCTCAACAACTGTTATGAATCTTTCAGGGTCAACGGTGGATATGACTGGAGGCTCACTGGCAAGGAAACTGACCAAAATCATGGCATTCACTGCAGCATTAAGGCTTTCAGCTCCCATACTGGAGGATTAACTTCTGTCCCACTGAGTATGTATCTCCCCCCAACTCCAGCGGGACTGTCTGTTCTTTCCAGGCTGGCAGTTGGACACACCATTGCTCTGCCATTCTCACATTCCAATCACTTAATCTGCTCCATCAACACCCTTTCTCCCCCAGCACTCCCCCACCCCAACTGTTGCATTAATGCTGCCCCCTCTACACGTCACGTCAGCCTTAAATGAACAGTCACCCAGACTCAAAACGTTAGCTCTCTCTCTCTCTCTCTCTCTCTACGGGTGCTGCCTGACTCGCTGAGATTTCCGGCAAATGTTGTTTTCCGTACAGATTCCAGCATCTGCAGTGATTATGTATCTGGGCTATTGTCCCAGTGCAGTAACTGAGGGAAGAATTCATGACTGGGAACACCAAGGGCTATTAGCTCCCTCAAGTGAATGGAAACTATCCTGTGGTCACTAATTCGAAGCAAACGGTAGACGTTCTTTTTGCCTGCCTGACCAATATTTATTCCCTCAGCCATCTGATCTTTATCACAGATAATGGGAACTGCAGATGCTGGAGAATTCCAAGATAATAAAGTGTGAAGCTGGATGAACACAGCAGGCCAAGCAGCATCTCAGGAGCACAAAAGCTGACGTTTCGGGCCTAGACCCTTTTGTGCTCCTGAGATGCTGTTTGGCCTGCTGTGTTCATCCAGCCTCACATTTTATGATCTTTATCACATTTCTGTTTGTGGGACGTTTGCATAAATTACAATGCTAACTAGGCTTTAGGAGTCATTTGTTTGCTGCCGTTCTGTGGTTAGGAAAGACTGTGCAGAAAAATCAAACCCAGGGAACTGACTGTGTGCTGGGACGGTGAAATAAGGGATCACCCATTTTAAGATGGAGATGAAGGTTGTGCATGTTTGGAACTCTGTTCCTTGAAAAGCAATAGAAGCAGTGTCCTTGAATATTTTAAAGAAATGTGGAGGATTCAGATCAGCCATCTTACTGAAAGATTGAACTCACTTGAGGCAGTGAGGGGACCATTTCTGCTGTTAATATATATCATTGCACTCAATCATGGCTTTCGAAAGGGAATTGGAGCAGTATCTGAAGACATTGGGATTTACAAGTCTGCAAAGAATGGGTGATGGTAGGGTTGCCAGCTCTAAATAATTTTAGTTCTGGAGATTTCATAGGATGTTAGCTGATGGCCTACTGGCATTACTGTTGGACTGTTAATCCAGAAACCCAGGTGAAATTCTGGGACCCAAGTTTGAATCCTGCCACGGCAGATGATGGAATTTGAATTCTGTCAAAATCTGGAATTAAGAATCTAACGATGGCCATGACTACATTGTCGATTGTTGGAAAATCCCATCTGGTTCATTAATGTCCTTTAGGGAAGGAAACTGCCATCCTTACCTGGCCTGGACTACATGTGACTCCAAACCCACAGCAATGTGGTTGACTCTGAACTGTCCCCTGGGCAATTAGGGATGGGCAATAAATGCTGGCCT
Organism: Stegostoma tigrinum; assembly: GCF_030684315.1. Classification (NCBI taxonomy): domain Eukaryota; kingdom Metazoa; phylum Chordata; class Chondrichthyes; order Orectolobiformes; family Stegostomatidae; genus Stegostoma; species Stegostoma tigrinum. The sequence goes on along the minus strand of NC_081366.1, from coordinate 10,410,976 downwards.
GGCCAGTGACACTGTCATCATGTGATTGCCACATGGTCAACCCATGTGTCAGCCAATCCAACCGTCCTTGTGACTCCCTGCCTTCCTACACCAACAAACAGCTGGTTTGTAATGCACGGTGATGCCACAGTGTGGGTTCAATCCCTGCACTGGCTGAGGTCACCATGAAAGACTCCCCCTTCTCAGCCTCTCCTCTCATCTGAGGTGTGGTGATTCTCAGATTATGGCATCACCAGTTGTCCCTCTCTCTCTGCCTCTGTCTCTAATAGGAGAACAGTCCTATGGTTTGGTAAGACAAATTGCAACTTTATCTACATACCAATAGATCCATGACTCAATTGGGTGATGTTTAATTATCAGCCAAACAACATTTCCTGTTTTTATTTTCAATATTTCTATGTCTGGAAAAGGGAAATGCTCATAGAAAATGACAAAACAGAAGTATTTAATTGTCCCAGCCCAGTTGGATGATTTGCACTGCAGAGTGATGCTGACAGTGGGGTTTAATTCCTGCACTGACTGAGGTCACCATGAAGCACTGTCGCTCTCAGACTATCCCCTCGCCTGAGGTGTGTTAACTTTCAGGTTAAACCACCACCAATCATCTTTGTCGAATGGGAGAGAGGGACTATGGGATTATGGCAGCTTTACCTTTGACTTTTCCCCCCAGCTATTCAAAGTGACCTCTCCCCCTCAGTGATATTTCCCTCTGTCTGAAGCCTCTCTGAAGAGGTCAAGCATTCCCATTGACTCATGGGACATTCTGGCTTGTGAACGACGACAGCAGGATCCTACATATTGATCTTTAATTCCTGAAGACTCCAGGCCCAAGCCTTTAGGGTTTGTGACCCAGCAGTGTGAAAAGACAAGCTGCCCTTGCAGGCGATAAATGGGAACTGCAGATGCTGGAGAACCCAAGATAACAAAGTGTGGAGCTGGATGAACACAGCAGGCCAAGCAGCATCTTAGGAGCACAAAAGCTGACGTTTTGGGCCTAGACCCTTCATGGTCTAGGCCCAAAACGTCAGCTTTTGTGCTCCTAAGAATCTGCTTGGCCTGCTGTGTTCATCCAGCTCCAAACTTTGTTATCTCTGCCCTTGTAGGGAACCAGCAAGGGTTCAAAGAGGCTGAAGATACATGGGAACACCACCTCTTGCAAGTTCCCCTCCAAGCCACTCATCATCCTGATTTGAAAATAAATCACTGTTCCTTCAGTGCCTTTGGGTCAAAATCCTGAAATTCCCTCCCAAATACCTAAGTCAAATGGGCAGCAGTCATTTACGAAGGCATCTTCTCAAGGACAATTAGGGATGGGCAATAATGCTAGCTCAGCTAAGCCAGGTCCTGAAATAAACTTCCAAAAAGGCTTTTTTTATGCACAGTATCCATTCTATTCTACAATTGATGATTAATATTTAAAAACCATACTTCAGAATTGCATGACAATGTTGAAAAAGATAAGAAGGAATAAATCTCTGATAAAGAAACAACAGTGCAGTTTCTGTTCAAGCTCAAAGAAAGGGCAGCTCAGTCCCATTCAATTTCATGAGCATGTAATCCCTTCTGACAGGTAATATAGTGTGGGATGGAAATCCACCCACACTCTCCAACTTTAACTCCCCAAGGCCAATGATGCTGATGACATTAAAAACCTCACCGTCTTCACTGTTCGTTCAACACGTGCAATTCTATGTTTAAAAATCTGGTTGAAAATTCAGCAGTCCTCTTCAGTTTGTTGACAAAAGAAATTCCAGCACAAATTGGACAATGTTTTTTAATAAATTAAATTAAAGTGTAAATATATTGTGACAGTTCAGCACAAACAGCCAGCAACTTAACAAAAAGCACTCCTCTTGCTCTAGAATACTATTTCCCCAACATGATTCCATTTTAATCTCTCAGATTTGGCAATCCTTTTCATTTGTTTGTGGGAGGTGGGTGTCGCTGGCTACTGCCCTGGTCTAATTTCCCTGGAACTGAGTCGCTCGCGAGGTCACATCAAAAGCAGTTACAAGTCAACCACATCCTTTGGGGCTGGAGTCACATGGAGACCAGACCAGGTAAGAAGGGCAACTTTACTCCCTGAAAAAACATTAGTGAACCAGATAGAGATAGCAGGAACTGCCGATGCTGGACTCCAAGAAAACATGGTGTAGAGCTGGATGAGCACAGCAGGCCAAGCAGCATCAGAGGAGCAGGAAAGCTGATGTTTCGGGTCTGGACCCTTATTCGGAAAATGAACCTTTTCTGAAGACGGGCCCAGACCTGAGACATCAGCTTTCTTGTTCCTCTGATGCTGCCTGGCCTGGTGTGTACATCCAGTTCTAAACCATGTAATCCGTGAACCAGATAGGTTTTGTTTTAATTATTAGTCAATAGGACCTAGGCATTGCTGGCTAGGTCAGCATTTACTGTCCACCCCAGTGGGCAGTTAAGAGTCAAATGCATTGCTACGGGTCTGGAGTTACACATAGTCCAGACGAGGTAAGGATGGCAGTTTCCTTCCCTAAAGGACATTACTGAACATTTTATGCCTAAAATGGTCACTGCATATTTCATCACCTACCCTGGTGAGATTTGAAACCATATCTCCAGGGATTACCAGGCCAGTAACCTCAGCACTGCAACACCCACCTCCCACTGTGTAATCAAGTAAAGCCTGCAGTGAAGATTTGGGGGGGTGTATAAGACTTTTTGAGCTGGACGGTAGGTGGCTTCAGTTCGTGAACAGGGTTGGGGAGGGGGATGGTATGGTGGGGCTTCGACTGTTGAATGAGGATAGGGGAAGAGGGATGAAGTGTAGGAAAAGGAAGAATGAGAAAGGAAGGCATCTCAAGAAAAACACACCCTAAATCCATTCACACGCACTTTTGTAGCACCACAGGGCCTCAAAAAACCATTTATTAAGTCACGCCTGTCATGATTGTAATGAGGTCAGTCTGATGGACCACATAGAATATGAGTTCCCTGATTGGGGCTGTTAATCTGATCCAATCAGGGAGCCCTGGCTGACACATATAAACAAGAATGTCAGAGGTTCCATTCACTCTGACAACTGGCTCTAAGGAAGTTGGACCAAAGTTGAGTGCTATGCATGTGTAAATAAAGGGTAACTTGGTGGTGGGATACTGGCCTGCGTAGAGCTATTTCAACAACCACTTGTGATAACATGGCGAGAAAGTGGCCTCTCTCCAAACGGAGCTCTGAGCCCCTAACCCCTGTGCTGATTCTAGCATCTCTTATCAGCGCGGGTAACTCATTCACAGCATATGAGCACCACTGGTAACCTGGGCATCGATTGCATGTCTCTACCTTGTGATTTGCTGGTGTTAGGGCCAGTCAAGTGTCAAATATGTTGGCGCGTGACTGAAGTCAAACTAGGCAAGGACAGGAGGCTCCTTTCCCTAATGAATCAATTGGGCTTTTCAGTAAAATTCTAACAGTTCACGGTCACCCTCACTGAGATCAGCCTTTATATTTCCATATTTCCAGAAATACAAAACAGAATTCAAGCTCAAATTCAGGCACAAGGCAGGAACAAAACACATAAATTTAGGCACAAAAATAGCTAGGCCTAGTTTGCAGAAACATATTCCTTTTTATTTAAGTGCATTTGAAACTGTTCTCTGGCTCAGGAGGATTTCTCGTGCACATTCTTGTATCTAAAAGCCAAATTGACTAACACTTGTGTAAGCCTTTTATTTTGCCTCACTTTTTGATCACACTCTGGGGGCATATTTTGCAGGGAAAGCTCCTGTCCCCACTCCACCTCGATTTTCTTTGTGCTATCAGTGGAACAGCCTCAAAGTCAATCCTGCTTTACAGACCAGTAATTATCTCATCTTATTTTGAGATGATGACCTTCTTTATGAAAGGGAAGTATTTAATTATGGTTAGCTCTAGTCTTTTCCTGCCAATCCTGTTGACAATGCAATAAATTGTTGTCTCTCCTTTCTGATAATTGTATATCATGTTGATTATAAAAATGTGACCTCTTTGCAGAGTCCCTGTGGATTAGTGGGAGTTGAAGATAGCTACACACTCACATCCAGTACAATCACAGAATCATTGAAACTTACAACTGAGACAGAGGCTGTTCAGCCCGTCAAACCTGTGCTAGCTTTCCGAAGGACTACTCAGGCACAAAATCCTGCTTTCTGTCTGTAATCCTGTAACATGCTCATTCCCTGCAACAGCCCAGGTCCCTGTTAAAGGTACTTTCAGAATCAGCTCCTTTCAGAATATTTCTGATCCCCACAACTCTCCAAATGAACGGGTTTCTCTTCATCTCATCTCCAGCCATCTTTAGATCGACTTTGTCACATTATGTATGACTTTGTTACATACAAATTAATAAAACTAAAAATAAATATGGAACGTTAAATCATGTTAACTTGCTGCATTCTCAGGGATGCAGGGAACCTGTGTTAGTCTGTCAGGGATAATAGGAACTGCAGATGTTGGAGAATCCAAGATAACAAAGTGTGAAGCTGGATGAACACAGCAAGCCAAACAGCATCTTAGGAGCACAAAAGCGATGTTTCGGGCCTAAACCCTTCATCATCTGACGAAGGGTCTAGGCCCGAAATGTCAGCTTTTGTGCTCCTAAGATGCTGCTGGGCCTGCTGTGTTCATCCAGCTTCACACTTTGTTATCTTAGTCTGTCAGGGACCCTGATTCTGTTCCAGGGACTGTTCAGGACCCTGTGCCTGTCAGTGAGTCTGTATCTGCCTGAGAACCTGTGTCTCTTAGTGCGTCTGCATCTGTCAGGATCCCTGTGCCTGTTAGTGAGTCTGGGGAGTGTGCCTGGCTAAGACTTGTGTCTGTCCATGAGCCTGCGTCTGTCTGGGAGCCTGTGTCTGTCTGGGAGCCTGTGTCTGTCTGTATCCATCCAGCTGACTGAGCCACACAGTTTCCAAAGCTGAGTGAACCGATGAAGGAGAAGTTTGACATCAGAGCTACTGATCCCTGCCATAAACTCGATTCAATGACCACAGTTTTCATGGATGGTAACTGTCTCAAGTTGAATTAATCTGACTGCACCTTTAGTGTATTTTGTCCCAAAATGTGTTTCCAACAATATACTCATTCCATCATCATGAATGCCTGCCGCCTCCTCGGTCGCTGACCCTGTATCAGCCTACCTACTGCTGAAACTCTCATTTCTTTTTATTCCATCTCTAAGCTATTCCAATGTTGCTGTAATTTGTCTCCCATTCTATATGAACTCGTACTCATCTGAAACTACAGCCCATAACTTTGTTCTTACTTACTAGTGGAATGTGGGTGTTGCTGGCCAGCCAGCGTTTATTGCTATTTCCTAGCTGCCCTTGAGAGGGTGACAGTGACCTGCTTCCTTGAACCACTGCAGTTCACATGCTGCGGGTTGACCCACAAGACCCTTAGGGAGGGAATTCCAGGATTTTGACCTAGCGACAGTGAAGGAACAGCAATATATTTCCAAGTTAGGATGGTGAATCACTTGGAGTCAAAGCATCATAAAGCATGGAAACAGACCCTTTGGTCCACCTCATCTGCATCGACCAGTCACCCCAATCTGACCTAGTCCCATTTGCCAGCATTTGACTCACATCTCTTTAAACTCTTCCTATTCATAAAGCATATGGATAATGATGGGATAGTGTAGGGAGAGGCGCTTAGATTAGTTCACAGGTTGGCACAACATCGAGGGCCAAAGGGCCTGTCCTGCGCTGTATTGTTCTATGTTCTATGTTCGATACTCATCCAGATCGCTTTCAAATATTGCAATTGTACCAGCTTCCACCACTTCCTCGGCAGCTTGTACCATACATGCTCCACCCTCTGTGTGAAAAGGTTGTCTGTCAGGTCCTTTTAAAATCTTTCCTCTCTCACCTTAAACTTATGCCTTCCTTTGGTCTCCTGCACTATCAGAAAAAGACCGAGCAATTTCTGATGTTCACATGTATCTGCTGTCTTTGTGCTTCTAGATGGAAGTGGTCGTGGGTTTGGAAGGTGCTGTCTGAAGATCTTTGGTGATTTCTGCAGACATCTTGTAGATAGTACACACTGCTGTTACTGAGCATCGGTGCTAGGGGTAATGGATGCTTGTGGATGTGGTACCAGTCAAGCGGGCTGCTTTGTTCCAAATGGTGTCAACTTTCCTGAGTGTTATTGGAGGTTCACTCATCCAAGGAAGTGGGCAGGATTACATGACAGTCCTGACTTGTGCCTTGTAGATGATGGACAGGCTTTGGGAAATCAGGAGGTGAGTTACTCACTGCGGTATTCCTAGTCTCTTGTGGCCACTCTGTTTATATGTTGAGTCCAGTTGAATTTCTGGTCAATGGAAGGCACCACCTGGAAATTTGGCAGAGGCATTCAAGAGAGTATTAAATGGCTATTTGAATAGAAATAGTGTGCATGGGCCTGGGGAAAAGGCAGGAGATTGGCACAAGGTTATAGAACCAGTGCAGGCACAGTGGGCTGAATGGCCTCCTCCTGTGCTGTTACCATTCTGTGATTTTAAAGTCGTGTTGCTGTCAGAGCAGGAGTTCACAGAGAGCACAGTGATGCGTGATAGTGTCTCGCTGCCTTCCTGACCCCAACTATTCGCTGTGTGCAAAAATATTTTCTCACAATCACCCTTCCTCTGTTCGCACACCACTTTAAGTCTTCGCCCTCTCATTTGTTTTTTGAGAGAGCCAAAACAGCTTCTCCCTGTCGAGTCTGCACGGCCTGCTTATGTTTTTGAAAATCTATCACACGTCGTCTCAGCCTCCTTCTCTCCATGGAAAACATCCCATCTTGTGTTTCATGCAAAGCATTACTCCTCAGGTTGCCTCTGATACTCTTAGCAACCATTTCGAGAGTAGATTAAGGAGAAGTTTTTTCCACAAGTTGGGGAGTCCAGGATTCCAGGACACAATCTAAAAATTTAAAGCCAGACCCTTCAGGAATGAAATTTAGAAACTGTCACGCACAAAGAGTGGTCAAAGCTTGGAGAAGCAAATTACTGCAGATACTGAAATCTGTAGTGAGAACAACAAAAGCTGAAGATCGCAGGCAGCATCCACGGATGCTATCTGACTTGCTGTTATCTCCAGCATTTATTTCTTTTCAGTCAAAGTTTGGAACTCTCCTCCACAGCCTGTAATTAATGCCAGATCAACTGCTCATGTTAAAACAGATCGGCTGATTGTGGCTAAACAATATACAAAGGGCTACAGGGCCAAGATGGGTATGCAAAGGTGTAGATCAATCTGATTTAATTGACTTAATCAAATGGTCGCTCGAGTTTGAGTGGCTACACGTCTTTCTAATGTTCCCGACCTTTGGATTAATTCCCACAAACTCCACATTTGTTAAGGATTTGTGTGCCTCAGCAAATACAGGCTGGAGAATCACTGCCCTGGTAATGTAGCACGTACTCCCTTTCTGTTCCTGTAAGGTGGGCATATAGGATAACCAAATCAGGTTTCTACTATGCTGTGAAAAGATGCCATAATATAAATCAACAAGGAAGAAAGAACTAGCATTATGGAGTCATTGAGTCATGCACCATGGCATCAGACCCTTTGGTCCAAGCAGTCCATGCTGACCATGTCCCCAAACTAAACCAGTCCCAGCTGCCTGCGCTTGGCCCATACAGTCCAAACCTTTCCTGTGCATACACTTATCCAAATGTCTTTCAAGTATCCAACTCAAGATGTTGCCATTCAATTCGGTTTACTGCCATCGTGTTTTGTATTTGCATCTGCATCCATCACTTTCTCTGGAAGTTCATTCCACACATGAACCACCCTCTGTGTAAAACGTTGCCCCTTGTGACTTTTTAAAATCTTTCAGCTCGCACCTTACAATATGCCCCTTAGTCTTGAAATCCCCCACTCGAGAGAAAAATCACCTACCGCTCACCTAATCTGTACCCCTCATGATTTTATAAACCCCGATAAGGTCACCCTTCAACCTAATGTGGCGTCTTTCACAACCTTGGGACTGGTGCTTTACACAGCCACAGGGGTGTTTTTTTTCCTATTGCAGTCGTCAATTTTCCTGCAGCAAGGTCCCACAATCAGCAATTCGACGAAACAAAAATATTGATCAAGACACCAAGTGAAAACTCCGGGTTCTTTGTCAAAGTATGTTGTTGGACCTTTATGACCACCTGAAGGAGCCTTAGTTTAATGTGTTACCTGAAAGTTGGCACCTCTGACAGTGCAGCTGTCCCTCAGCACTGCACTGGTGAGTGTCACTCTGGATTCCATACTCAAAATGACTACCAAGGGCTGGAATCCACAGGATTGTAAATCACAACGTTACCAACCAAACTAATCATCTCTATCAGTCATAATGGGAACTGCAGATGCTGGAGAATCCAAGATAATGAAATGTGAGGCTGGATGAACACAGCAGGCCCAGCAGCATCTCAGGAGCACAAAAGCTGACGTTTCGGGCCTAGGCCCTTCATCAGAGAGGGGGATGGGGTGAGGGTTCTGGAATAAATAGGGAGAGAGGGGGAGGCGGACCGAAGATGGAGAGAAAAGAAGATAGGTGGAGAGGAGAGTATAGGTGGGGAGGTGGGGAGGGGATAGGTCAGTCCAGGGAAGACGGACAGGTCAAGGAGGTGGGATGAGGTTAGTAAGTAGGAGATGGAGGTGCGGCTTGGGGTGGGAGGAAGGGATGGGTGAGAGGAAGAACAGGTTAGGGAGGCAGAGACAGGTTGGACTGGTTTTGGGATGCAGTGGGTGGAGGGGAAGAGCTGGGCTGGTTGTGTGGTGCAGTGGGGGGAGGGGACGAACTGGGCTGGTTTTGGGATGCAGTGGGGGAAGGGGAGATTTTGAAGCTGGTGAAGTCCACATTGATACCATTGGGCTGCAGGGTTCCCAAGCGGAATATGAGTTGCTGTTCCTGCAACCTTCAGGTGGCATCATTGTGGCACTGCAGGAGGCCCATGATGGACATGTCATCTAAAGAATGGGAGGGGGAGTGGAAATGGTTTGCGACTGGGTGGTGCAGTTGTTTATTGCGAACTGAGCGGAGGTGTTCTGCAAAGCGGTCCCCAAGCCTCCGCTTGGTTTCCCCAATGTAGAGGAAGCCGCACCGGGTACAGTGGATGCAGTATACCACATTGGCAGATGTGCAGGTGAACCTCTGCTTAATGTGGAAAGTCATCTTGGAGCCTGGGATAGGGGTGAGGGAGGAGGTGTGGGGGCAAGTGTAGCATCTCCTGCGGTTGCAGGGGAAGGTGCCGGGTGTGGTGGGGTTGGAGGGCAGTGTGGAGTGAACAAGGGAGTCACGGAGAGAGTGGTCTCTCCGGAAAGCAGACAGAGGTGGGGATGGAAAAATGTCTTGGGTGGTGGGGTCGGATTGTAGATGTTGTTTCTCAGAATTGCTATGGTTTGTGGAAGGACACTTGCAGAAACAAAATACAAAACACAATGGGAGCAAACCGAACTGAGTGGCAACTTCTTGATTTGAATACTTCCTGAAGGGTGCCAACATCAGACTCACACAGTGCAAGTTAATTTAGTGCACATTAACTGAAACAGGTACTAATAAACCACAATTATCCTGGCTAAACATTATTCTGTGTGTTATTATTATACAATGCTTAATGTGGTTACATCACTTTATTATATATATTCTTTATCAAGAGGTGCTTATTAAATACCTCTCTTACAATCTTCAAGAACCTCCTCAAAACCCTGTTCAAATTTCCACCTTAACATTCACTCCTTCCACCACAGTCCTAGTGGTGTGTGCCTTCCACAAGATGCATTGTCCCCTCTACTGCACCTTCCAAAATCTGTGACATCTGAAGGGCCAAGGGCAGCCAACATAGATTCCCTTCCAAGCCACACCCCATCCTGTTGCCAGGTGTGGAGGGTTTGAGTTACAAAGGAGAGATTGGATAGGCTGGGATTTCTTTCACTGGAGCGAAACAGGCTGAGAGGTGACCCGACAGAAATTTATCAGATCATGAGGGCTACAGATAGAGCTAATAGTTGGTGTCTTTTCCTTAGGATGGGGGATTTCAAGATGAGGGGGCACATTTTTAGGGTGAGAGGAGAGGCATTTAAAAAAGCTATGGGGGCAATTTTTTTTTACACAGTGGGTGGTTCGCATGTGGAATGAACTTCCTACGGAAGTGCTGAAAATTTTGTCAAACATTAAGATTGACAAGTCGCCAGGCCCGGATCAGATTTGTCCTCGGCTGCTTTGGGAAGCAAGAAATGCAATTGCTTCGCCACTTGCGAAGATCTCTGCATCCTCGCTCTCCACTGGAGTCGTACCTGAGGACTGGAGAGAGGCAAATGTAATTCCTCTCTTCAAGAAAGGAAATAGGGAAATCCCCGGCAATTATAGACCGGTAAGTCTCACGTCTGTCATCTGCAAGGTGTTAGAAAGGATTCTGAGGGATAAGATTTATGACCATCTGGAAGAGCATGGCTTGATCAAATACAGTCAACACGGCTTTGTGAGGGGTAGGTCATGCCTTACAAACCTTATCGAGTTTTTTGAGGATGTGACTAGAAAGGTTGATGAGGGTCGAGCTGTGGATGTGGTGTATATGGACTTCAGTAAGGCATTTGATAAGGTTCCCCATGGTAGGCTCATTCAGAAGGTCAGGAGGAATGGGATACAGGGGAACTTAGCTGCTTGGATACAGAATTGGCTGGCCAACAGAAGACAGCGAGTGGTAGTAGAAGGAAAATATTCTGCCTGGAAGTCAGTGGTGAGTGGAGTTCCACAGGGCTCTGTCCTTGGGCCTCTACTCTTTGTAATTTTTATTAATGACTTGGACGAGGGAATTGAAGGATGGGTCAGCAAGTTTGCAGACGACACAAAGGTCGGAGGTGTCGTTGACAGTGTAGAGGGCTGTTGTAGGCTGTAGCGGGACATTGACAGGATGCAGAGATGGGCTGAGAGGTGGCTGATGCAGTTCAACCTGGATAAATGCGAGGTGAAGCATTTTGGAAGGTCGAATTTGAAAGCTGAGTACAGGATTAAGGATAGGATTCTTGGCAGCGTGGAGGAACAGAGGGATCTTGGTGTGCAGATACATAGATCCCTTAAAATGGCCACCCAAGTGGACAGGGTTGTTAAGAAAGCATATGGTGTTTTGGCTTTCATTAACAGGGGGATTGAGTTTAAGAGTCGTGAGATCTTGTTGCAGCTCTATAAAACTTTGGTTAGACCGCACTTGGAATACTGCGTCCAGTTCTGGGCGCCCTATTATAGGAAAGATGTGGATGCTTTGGAGAGGGTTCAGAGGAGGTTTACCAGGATGCTGCCTGGACTGGAGGGCTTATCTTATGAAGAGAGGTTGACTGAGCTCGGTCTCTTTTCATTGGAGAAAAGGAGGAGGAGAGGGGACCTAATTGAGGTATACAAGATAATGAGAGGCATAGATAGAGTTGATAGCCAGAGACTATTTCCCAGGGCAGAAATGGCTAGCACGAGGGGTCATAGTTTTAAGCTGGTTGGTGGAAAGTATAGAGGGGATGTCAGAGGCAGGTTCTTTACGCAGAGAGTTGTGAGAGCATGGAATGCGTTGCCAGCAGCAGTTGTGGAAGCAAGGTCATTGGGGTCATTTAAGAGACTGCTGGACATGTATATGGTCACAGAAATTTGAGGGTGCATACATGAGGATCAATGGTCGGCACAACATTGTGGGCTGAAGGGCCTGTTCTGTGCTGTACTGTTCTATGTTCTATGTTCTATGTTCTATGGAAGTGGTGGATGTGGGCACAGTTACAAGGCATAAAAGACATTTGGATGAGTACGTGAACAGGATAGGTTTGGAGGGATATGGGCCAGGAGCAGGAAAGTGGGACTAGTTTAGTTTGGGGTTATGTTCGGCATGGACTGGTTGGACTGAAAGATCCATTTCTGTGCTGTCTGACTCAGTGACTCTATGACATTGTTGACCCTTGTAATCTTGGAACTCCTGTCCTGAACAATACTGTGGCTGGCCCCATGCCTGACAAACTGCAGTGGCTACAGACAGTAGTTCACCACCTTGTCAGTGTCAATTAAGATCGCCAGCAACACCCACATCTAGTGAATGAATAAAATAAAAACCTTCAATTACTTCTTGAGTATGAGCAATGTGTGGAACGTATTCACACCCCCAACCGCCCACCTAAACCTGCTCTCATTTTAAGATGCTTTGTAATGTTTCTCTGTGATATGGAGGCTATTCAGGTGTAAGCTGCTGTTCAATGGATCAATGCCAAATTCATGTCATTGAAATGCCTGAAGTATTCATGCTAATAATTGCCTGCATAATTTATCATTTGTATATTGTTAAACAGAACAAGCATCTCTTGTTGACGAAAACTCAAGATTAAGATGGTTATAGGAATTCAGTCAGAGAGTCAGAGATGTACAGCACAGAAACAGACCCTTCAGTCCAACTCATCCATGCCAACCAGATATCCGAAATAAATCTCTTCCCATTTGCCAGCATTTGGCCCAAACTCCTCTAAATCCTTGCTATTCATATACTCATCCAGATGCCTTTTAAATGCTGTCATTGTACCAGCCTCCACCACTTCCTCTGGCAACTTATTCCATACACACACCACCCTCTGTGTGAAAAAGTTGCCCCTCAGGTCCCTTTTAAATCTTTCCCCTCTCATTTCAATCTATGCCCTGTAGCTTTGGACTCACCTACCTTGAGAAAAAGACATTGGCTAATCACTCTGTCCACCCCTTTATGACTTTATAAACATCTACAAGTCACTCCTCAGCCTCCAACACTCCGGGAAAACACCCCAGGCTATTTAGCCTCTCCCGTAGCTCAAACCGTCTAAACCCGGGAACATCCTTACATCAATAACAAAACACAAGTCAGCAGTACTAAAAGAAAGTTTTCCACTTTCCTGGATGAGCGCAACTCCAACGATATTCATGAAGCCCACCTAGGAGGAAGCATCCAGCTTAGTTAGGACCCTGCCCACCACCTAAATGTTCAGGCTTCACTGACTTTCTCCTTCAGTTCACTGTCTCAAGGCAGGTCTGACCCTTACACCACAACGGCTATGGGAAGGAGGCAGAAAGTAACAGTGTCCTAAGATATTGAGACAAGGCGGGAGTTTGTCACTGGATGATGGTGCTCGTATGAAGAGCTGGTGCGAGCATGATGGGCTAAATGGCCTCCTTCTGTGCTGTAACAGTCGTGCAATATTACAGTCCAAAGCTATGAGTAAACATGATAGTGGTTTCAATTTATTTCCATCTCTTGGCTGGCCATGGATCCCTCTTGCTCTATCTGCATCCCGTTGATATTGTCTTAGAACGATTTGCAGGTTGATAGTCACTGACGATAGATTGAAGAAACTAGGACTGTTCTCCCGAGGGAAAAGAAAGCTCAGCAGAGATTTGATAGAAGTTTATAAAATCATGACTGGGCTGGATAGACTCAACTGGGAGCAGATGTACCTGCTCATAAAAGGAACAAGAACAAGAGGGCATAGACTTAAAAAGTGATGCGGCAATGAAGCAAGGGTGAGAAAAGACTTACTCATGCAGTGAGTAGTTAGGGTCCCAAATGCACTGCCTGGAAATGTGGTGGACGCAGCTTCAACTGAGGCATTTCAGAGGGCGTGGGAATATTAGTTGGATAGTAACAGTCTCCTAAGATATTGAGAAAAGGCAGAAATATGTCACTGGGTAATGGTGCTTGTCTGACAGTTGCTGCAAGCATGATGGGCTGAATGGCCTCCTTCTGTGCTGTAACAGTTGTGCAATGTTACAGTCCAGAGCTATGAATAAAGATGATAGAGGTTTCAAATTATTTCCATCATTTGGCTGACCATGGATCCCTCTTGCTCTATCTGCATCCCATAGCTATTGTCTTAGAAGAATTTGCAGGTTGATAGTTGCAGTTGCAGGCAACCTCCTTGCTCATGTTATGGACACACCTTCCTTGACTGTAAGGTCCTGGGGTAGGATTCAAGCTTCTGGTTCAAAAGCAGGACCACTACCCTCTGTACAATGAGACTTCAACAAGAAGGAAAACCCCAGGAGCTGACAAACACGCCTCTAGTTTTTTCAACAAGACGTGTGAATCAATGCTTTTAATGCTTGTGAATTAATGCTGGACACCAGGAGTAAAATGGGATACAGGTTAGACCATTTAGGACTGGGATGAGGAGAAATTTCTTCACTCACAGCCAGTGGAATATGCTTTGGTGGAAAGCAGTCAACATTGTATGATTTCATGAAGGAGTTGGGTATACTACTTGGGGCTAAAAGAGTCAAAGGATGTGGGGGGAAAGTAGGAACAGGCGATTGAGTTGGATGACCAGCTAAGATTGCAGTGAATGGTGTAGCAGGCTCAAAAGGCTGAATGGCCTACTCCCACTCCAATATCCCATGTTTAAAATAAGTGAGAGAGCGGGCAATGTCATTCAACAATGAGTGATTCAGAGGAAATCAAACTTTGTTTTCTTAAAGCTTGCAGATTACAGGAAGGACCAACCATAAGACCACAAGACATAGGGCAGATGTAGGCTATTCAGCCCATCAATCTGCTTCACCATTCAATGAGATCTTAGCTGATCTGATAGTCCACAACTCCATATAGCTGCCTTTTCCCATAGCCCACGATTCCCTGTCTGATTAAAAATCTGGCCATCTCAGCTTTCAATATACTAATGATCCAGCCTCGACAGCCCTCTGTGGTAAACAATTCCATAGATCCACTACCCTGTGACAGAAGAAATTTGTTCTCATCTGTGTCTTCAGTGAGTGACTCCTTTTTCTGAGGTTAGTTCCTCTGGTCCTACACTCACCCACAACGGGAAACAATCTTTCCACATCTATCCTGTTAAGTCCTCTCAGGATCTTGTATGTTTCAATCAGGTTGCCCTTCATTCTTCTAAACTCCATGACTACAATATACTCTACCTCTCCTCATAAGACAGTCCCTCTACACCTAGAAAAGTAAAAGGTAAAGTCACCATAGTTTTAGCACCCGACATTAATCTAGTCAACTTTCTCTAGACTAACTCCAAGGCTACTACATTTTTCCTTAGGTTGTTGACTTGCTCGCTGAGCTGGCTTGTTTTTGTTCAGACATTTGGTCACCATTCTAGGTGACATCATCAGTGGAGCCTCCGATGAAGCGATGTTATTCTACTCTGCTTGGAATTTATACCGTCCGGTCTGTTATGGTGAGTACTGTCATTTCCGGTATTGATCTGTATTGGTTTATATATGGGGTCCAATTCTATATGTTTGTTGATTCAAATATGGGTGGAGAACCGTGCCTCTAGGAATTCCTGTGCGTGTCCATGTTTAGCTTGGACTACTATGGTGAACCATAGTTAACCATACTTGGGCTACTTTGCTTAACCATTCTATATGTTTGTTGATTGAAGTATGGGTGAAGAACTATGGTTAACCAAGGTTCTCCACTCATGCTTCAACCAACACACATTAAGAATTAGACCCCATTTATAAACCCACACAGATCAAAACCAGAAACGACAGTACTGGACAGTGTGAATTCCTAGCAGAGTGGAATAACATTGCTTCATCGGAGGCCGCACTGATGATATCACCTAGCATGATGACAAGAACGTCTGAACAAAAGCAAGCTAGCTCAGCGACCAAGTCAACAACCTCATCCACAACCCAATCTACAAATCTTTGCCAAAACTCTAAACATCTTTCCTTAGATAAGGAGCCCAGAACAGTTTACCATATTCCATCTGTGGTCTGACTAGTGCCTTGTTGTAGCAAAACTTTTTATACTCTATTCCCTTTGAACTAACGGCCAACATTGCCTATAATCCGAAGAACTTGGATCCTTGCTTTTTGTGATTCATGGATGAAGACTCCCAAATCTCGGATCAAGAGGCTGACATAGGGTTTTTTATTCCATGGGTGGGAATAACCTGAAATTCATGAGGAGGAGGATGCTGAGACAAGCAATGGTTTCAAAAGGGCACTTCAGGGAAACAATCTTGCAGGACATGGGGGAGTAGTACTAAATGGAATGGTCCACAGGTTGCCAGCACAGACTTGATGGGCTGAATAGCCTCCTCTGTGCTGTAATGACTCTATTCTCTCTGTCTCTTTGATTACATTTGGTATATTGGTTTGAGTTGACAATAAATTGACATGGACTCTATCAATGATCATAAGGGTAGGTGTAAGGGCATCAGTTGTCATGGAGGATATAACTGGCAGTGGAAGTGTGTAGGGGGAGTGAAGTGACATGGGTTGGCATGGTTGGGGAATGGGGAATGAGTGGAGGTGTTGACACGGTGTCAGAAGGTGAGGAGTGAGTACTGTTTCTTTTTGTTTTATTCATTTCTTATTTACCAAAGCCCTGCAGCACTGAGGCTGGGCCTTTCCTCAGTTCACCACTGCACCCTGTAGCCCCTGTGAATATTTGCCTTGGGCTGTTGATCTGGAACCAGTTATCACCAGCTCCAGGATGAGTACCATGCCAAGAATACTCAGGAAGCTTGGTGTGCCACTAAATATCCATTGCCCTACCACCCCCAGTGCATCTTTCCCGTTAGGTGTACCATCTACAAGGTGCACTGCAGGAATTGGCAGGAATTAGAAGCTTTGACAATAGCTTCTACAACCACACGTTCTACCACTTAGAACAAGGACAGCAGGTGCTTAGAAGCACCAGCACTTGTTTATTTCCCTCCAAGTCACACTCCATCCTGACATGAAAACATATTGCCATTCCTTCACTGTTGCTGGGTCAAAATCCTGGAACTCCCTTCTTAACAATACAGAGGGTATATGTAGATCACACGCTGCAGTGGTTAAATAATGCAGTTCACCAACACTTGCCCTAGAGCTATTAGTAATGGAAATTAATGGTCTCATAACTGAATATAGAAAGAGAACACTTCCCCTTTAATTTCATATTTTTTTAAAAAAATTCATGGGATTTGTGTAGAGTTGTCAGGATAGTATTTATTTCCCACCCTGAACTGCCCAGTGGGTCGGTAAGGGTCGATGACATTGCTGTGGGTCTGAAATCGCATGTATGCCAGACCATGTAAAGAGGACAGATTTCCTCCCCAAAGGACAACAGTGAACCAGATGAACTTCATGATAAATAACAATGGTGACTATTAAGCTCATTTAAAAAAAAATCTAGATCTTTTCCTGGATTCAAACTCCATCATCTGCCATGGTGGGGTTCAAACCCCCATCACCAGAACATTGGGCTTGGGTTTTTAGGTACTTAACCCAGTGACATTACCATTTATAATCCATCTCACTAATGAGACTGAAAGGAGACTAATGTCAATATGGGTAGGTCATGTTTTTGTTACAAACTGGAATTTTCACTATGCATGTTAAATAAATTGAACACTGAATCGTGAGTTAGAATGAAGTCTTCTAATTGTTTTTGATGGTGGTTGAGGTCACTTCATCTGCTCCTTGAAAGAAGCACTTCCAAGAGAATTCATCGATATTTTATCCCATTGTCAAATGGACAAATTAATCTAATTGCATCCCATTATCCATCGATGCTAAATTACCACTTACTTATTGATTGTAAAGAATGACACAGAATCTACAGCACAGAAACATAATATTTTGCCAAGAGATAATTGCTCTCTGCCGTGTTTTTGCTCCACAGGTGTTCACTCCCACTCCAAATACCTCCCATCTTGCCCCTATATCCCTCTTATTGCTTTGTCATCGTATATGAATCAGGTCTCCCTTTAATATGTCGAATCTCTCTGCTTCAACCATTCAATGTGGTTACAAGTTCCACATCCTCACTGCTCCCTGTGAAAAGAAAGTTCTGCCAAATTTATTATTTGGTCTGTTTGGAGAAATCTTTTTGTCTGTCCTCTTCTTGTCATTATTCTCAGCTTTGCCTCAGCAACCCACAGAGACCATTTGCCACTCATTATTTAAAAGTAAAATTGAATTGAGGTCTTTGTATTTTATGAAGCTGTGGATTGGAAGCATGCTTTCATTTTAGCTTAGCTTATTAACCAATTTGATTCCTATTTCATTGGGTTAAGGACATAGCTCCGCACGTAATTACAATCTCAGCAGGTCTGGCAGGACTGTGGAGAGGAATCAGAGTTAACGTTTCGGTTCCAATGACTCTTCCTCAGAAGTGATGGCAGCTTGGAGTAGATCAGTTTATGTGCAGAATATAGGATGGGGGAAGGGGGTAAAGAGTAAATGGTCAGTAGAGATAGAGCCCAAAGAGAGAGAGAGGTAGTTGGACAGACAAAGGAATGGATAACAATCTGGCTAGGAGGGTGAATAGCTCTGACTGGGGACTGTTAGTGGCTAGCAATAAGCTGTGTGTAATGGCAGGCTGTGTGATAAAAAGGCCTGGTGTGTGAGGTAAGGACATGGGAGAGTTCAAGCTCTAAAATTATTGAACTCGATATTGAGTCCAGAGAACTGCAGGGTCCCCGAGTGGAAAATGAGGTGTTGATCTTCCAGCTTGTGCTGAGCCTCGTTGGAACACTGCAGCAAGCCTGAGACAGAGATGTTGGCCGGGGAACAGGGTGGTATGGTAAAGTAGCAGGCAACTGGAAGTTCAGGATCTTTTCTGCAGATAGAACATACGTGCTCTGCAAAGCTGTCACCCAGTCTGCAGTCTGTCTCCTCAACGTAGAGGAGATCACATTGTGAGCAGCGAATGCAGTTGACTAGACTGCATGAAGTGAAGGTGAAGTGTTGCTTAATATGGAAAGAATTTTGGGTCCTTGGATACTGAGGACGGAGGAAGTAAATAGATGAGTGTTACATCTTTGGCGGCTGCAGGGGACGGTGCCGTGGGGCTGTAGGGGGGGCGCGGGGGCTGGTGTTGGGAGTGAAGGAGGAGTGGACCAGTGTATCCAGGAGGGAAAGATCTGCAAAAAAGACCCTGAGCTTCCAGTTGCCTGCCACTTCAAAACACCACCCTGTTCCCTGGCTAATGTCTGTGACTCGGGCTTCCTGCAGTGCTCCAGTGAAGCTCAGTGCAAGCTGGAAGATCAGCACCTCATTTTCCACGTGGGGAACCTGCACCCTTCCGGACTCGATATTGAGTTCAATAATTTTAGGTTTTGAGTATTATTCCGGTCAAAGTGGTGGCTCTCCTTGTCCATGTGGATTGAGATGAGTGAGTGTTGGTCGTGTCTTTTTGTTTGTCCACACAGGAAGGAAACTAACAAGAGGACATGAACACCAATTGGCTACAAAAAGACACGACCGATACTCCCTCATCTCAAGCCATGATGAACATAAGACAATAGAGAGGGAAGAGTGTACTCAGAATTGAACTCCTTCATCACTGCTTGAAGCACACTTAAAGACAATGAGACTTTATCTTTTCAGAAATTAGGGTATTTGCGAAGACTTTGTAAAGGATGTTGTGGCACACACTAAAGCTGTCTCTTGTGATTACTCTCCATTAGTCCTGCTCCTCCTGTGCTACTGTCAGTGACAAACAGGCTGTCATTTCAAGCATTCAAATCTGTGATTGAAATTTTCATCTGGAGATCTCTCTTTTAAAGAGACAGAAACAATCGTCAGCGCAAAGCACGACTACGTTAAGTAGGGCATAGGTGAGAGTCAGCTTAAAGCACTCTCTACAATCTCCCAAAAACTTCGCAGT
This sequence comes from Stegostoma tigrinum, assembly GCF_030684315.1. Classification (NCBI taxonomy): domain Eukaryota; kingdom Metazoa; phylum Chordata; class Chondrichthyes; order Orectolobiformes; family Stegostomatidae; genus Stegostoma; species Stegostoma tigrinum. The sequence continues at coordinate 10,391,376 of NC_081366.1, read as the reverse complement.
TTGCATGGACTTGAGTAAAGTCTTTCACTAGGTCCTACATGGAAAGCTGGTCCAAACATTACAGGCCCTTTGAATCCAAGGCAAGTTGGAAAACTGGCTTAAAATTTGGCTTGTAAACAGGAGGCAAGCGTAATAGTGAAGGGTATTTCTGTGATTGGAAGCCTTTGACACCAGCAGTGTACCACAAGGATTGGTGTTGGGACTCTTACTGTTTGCTATGTACATTAATGACTTGGCTGCGAATGTAAATTGTATAATTAGTAAGTTTGCAGATGAAATAAAAATTGGTGGTGTTGTTGATACTGAGGAGGAAGGTCTCTGGCTGTGCTCTGATGCTGATTGGACAGAGCAATGGCAGATGGAGTTGAATCCTGATAAGTAAGAGGTGGTGATTTTGGAAGGTCGTGTAAGGGATTAGTATACACAATGTAATTCTAGCCCTTAGACAGTACTGAGGAACAATGGGGCCTAGGTGTACAGACGATAGACAATAGGAGCAGGAGTAGGCCATTCAGCCCTTCGAGCCAGCACCATCATTCATTATGATCATGGCTGATCATCCACAATCAGTATCCTGTTCCTGCCTTATCCCCATAACCTTCGATTCCACTATCTTTAAGAGCTCTATCCATCTATTTCTTGAAAGTATCCAGACAGTTGACCTCCACTGCCTTCTGGAGCAGAGCATTCCATACATCCACCACTCTCTGGGTGAAGAAGTTTTTCCTCAACTCTGTTCTAAATGGCCTACCCCTTATTCTTAAACTGTGTCCTCTGGTTCTGGGCTCACCCATCAGTGGAAACATGCTTCCTGCCTCCAGAGTGTCCAATCCCTTAATAATCTTATACGCCTCAATCAGATTGCCTCTCACCCTTCTAAACTCAAGTGTATACAAGCCCAGTCGCTCCAATCTTTCAACATTTGATAGTCCCGCCATTCTGGGAAGTGACTTCGTGAACCTACACTGCGCTCCCTCAATAGCAAGAATGTCCTTCCTCAAATTTGGAGACCAAAACTGCACACAGTACTCCAGGTGAGGTCTCACCAGGACCCTGTACAGCTGCAGAAGGACCTCTTTGCTCCTATACTCAATTCCTCTTGTTATGAAGGCCAGCATGCCATTAGCTTTCTTCAGTGTCTGCTGTACCTGCATGCTTGCTTTCATTGACTGATGTACAAGAACACCCAGATCTTGTTTTACTTCCCCTTTACCTAACTTGACTCCATTGAGATAGTAATCTGCCTTCCTGTTCTTGCCACCAAAGTGGATAATCGCACATTTATCCACATTAAACTGCATCTGCCATGCATCCGTCCACTCACCTAGCCTGTCCAAGTCACCCTGTAGTCTCATAACATCTTCCTCACATTTCACACTGCCACCCAGCTTTGTGTCAACAGCAAATTTGCTAATATTACTTTTAATGCCTTCATCTATATCATTAATGTATATTGTAAATAGCTGTGATCCCAGCACCGAACCTTGGGGAACCCCTCTGGTCACTGCCTGCCATTCCGAAAGGGACGCGTTTATCACTACTCTTTGCTTGAAGTCCATAGATCCCCGAAGGTGTCAGCACAGGTAGACAGGGTGATGAAGTAAGCTTACAGGATGCTTGTCTCCATTAGCCAGGGTACAGAATATAGGAGCAAGGAAGTCTTGTTACAAACTAGTACAACATTCATTAGGCTGCAAATGGAATACTGTGTGCAGTTATGATTGCTGCACTAGTGGAAAGATGTGATTGCACTGGAGAGGAAGCAGAGGAGATTCACCAGGATATTGCCTGGGATGAAAAATCTCAGTTATGTGGAGAGTCTGGATTGGATTTGTTTTCCTTGGAGCAGAGGAGATTGGGCGGGATATCTGTTTGAGGTATTGCAGGTAGATAGGGTAGTGAAGAATCCAAGGTATGCTTGCCTTTATTGGTCAGTGCATTGAGTATAGGAGTTGGGGGGCTGTATTGCGGCTGTACAGGACATTGGTTCAGCTACTTTTGGAATATTGTGTTCAATTCTGGCCTCCCTGCTATGGGAAAGATGTTGTGAAACTAGAAAGGGTGCAAAAAAGATTTACAAGGATGTTGCCAGGGTTGGAGGCTTTGAGCTATAGGGAGAGGCCGAATAGGCTGGGGCTATTTTCCCTGGAGTGTTGAAGGCTGGGGGGTGACCTTGTAGAAGTTTATAAGATCATGAGGGGCATGGATAAGGTGAATTGTCAAGGGCTTTTCCCCAGGGTAGGGGAATCCAAAACTAGAGGGGCACAGGTTTAAGGTGAGAGTGGAAAGATTTAAAAGGGGCCTAAGGGGCAACGTTTTCATGCCGAGGGAATGAGCTGCTGGAGGATGTGGTGGAGGCGAGTAGAATTTCAATATTTAAAAGGCATCTGGATAGATAAATGAATAGGAAGTGTTTAGAGGGATAGAGGCCAAATGCAGCCAATTGGAATACAGCATATCTGGTCAGCATGGATGAGTTGGACCGAAAGGTCTGTTTCTGTGCTAAACATCTCCATGACTCTATGTACAAAATAACCAGAGGCATAAACACAGTAGATTGTGACAATCCTTTCTCCATGGTTGATGTGTCTAAGACCAGAGGGGATAAGCTTAAGGTAAGGAGTAAGTGCTTTAGAGGAGATTTGAGAGAACAAAGTTTCACCCAGAGGGTGGTGGAAATGTGGAATGTGCTACCTGTGAGCGTGCAGAAGGCGGGTATCCTTGCAACATGTCAGGGCACAGGAGGCTCAGTCCAATCACAGGTAAATGGGATTAGTGTAGTTTGATGTTTGCTGGTCAGCACAGACATTGTGAGCCAAAGGGTCTGTTTCTATGTTGTGTGAATGTGTGTCTCGATGACGCTCCAGGACAAGTACAGCAATGGCTTAGATACAGAGTGAAGATCCCGTTATTCTTTTCAATGTAAAGTAAAGCTTCCTCTACTCTTCTAAACAGAAAGTAAAGTGTCTGTCAACACTGTTGCCATCAAAAACACTCCCGGGACAGGAACAGGATGGGGTCAGATGCAGGGTAAAGCTCTCTCTCCACTGCTCCCGTCAAATGCTCTGAGGCCTGGTACAGCATGTGGTCAGATAAAGAATAAAGGTGCCTCGGCACTGTCCCCATCAAACACTCCCAGGACAGCTGCATCACGGGTTTCGATACAAAGTAAAGCTTTCACTACTCTTAAACTGCGAATAAAGCTTCCCCTACACTGTCTCCATCAAACTCACTGAGGACAGTTGCAACACATGGTTACTACAAAGTAAAACTCTCTCTGTAACGTCTCATCAGACACACACAGGACAGGTACAGTACAGGGTCAGATACAGAGTAAAGCACCCTCTACACTTTTAAACTGTAGATAAGTCTCCTTTGACATTGTCCCCATCAAATGCTGCCAGGATACGTAGGTCACACACAGTAAAGATGCCTCTACTTTTTTTTACATGGAAAGTAATGCTCTCTCTACCCTAAGCTTAAATAAAACGTCCCCTATAGGGCAGCACAGTGGCTCAGTGGTTAACACAGCTGCCTCACAGTATCAGCAACCCGGGTTCAATTCCACCCTCAGATGACTGTGTGGAGTTTGCACATTCTCCCTGTGTCTGTGTGGGTTTGCTCCAGGCGTTCCTCCCACAGTCTAAGGATGCGCAGGTCATGCGGATTGACCAGGCTAAATTGCCTGTCGTGTTCAGGGAGGTGTAGATTAGGTGGTTTACACAGGAGATGGGTTTGGGTGGGGTGCTCTGCAGTTCAGGGTGGATTTGTTGGGCTGAAGGGCCTGTTTCCACTCTGTAGGGGATTCGATAATGATGATGATGACAGTGTCCCCATCAAACACTCCCAGGCCAAAGACAGCACGCAGTTTCACACAGTTTCCTCCCACAGTCCAAAGATGTGCAGGCTAAGTGGATTAACCGTGCAAAATTGCCCATCGTGTTCAGGGGTGTGCTGATTAGGTGGGTTATAGGGGGAATGGGTCTGGGTGGGATGCTCTGAGGGTTGGTGTGGGCTTGTTGGGCTGAAGGGCCTGTTTCCACACTGTAGGGATTCTACGATTCTAAGATTAGAGTTCCCTCTCCTGTTTTAAACTGAAAGTAAAACCTCCTCTACATTGTCTCCATCAAACACTCCAGGATAGGTACAGTACAAGATTAGATACAAAGTAAAACTCCCTCTACATTGTGACCGTAAAACTTACTTTGCACTTCCTCCACCAGCCAACAGAAAGCAACATTTCATCCAAGCATCTTGGGGCATTCTAAGCTGGATTTGAACCCAAGCGATAGAGGAAATAGGGCAACTCCTGATACTCTGAAGCCCTCAGCATCCTTCTTTACAAAAACAAATGTGTTGAGTTTCCATTCTCATTCAAACCATTAAGGAGAGAAAGGGTTTGACAGGATAGACCTAGAGAAGACATTTCCCCCTGCGAATAAGGACTGAACTGCAGCCATAAATATAATCTAACCTTAATAAATTCAAAAGGCATTTCAACAGAAATATCTTTCCTCACAGGCTGGTGATAAAGTAATGCTTGTTTACCATAGAGAGTCACCGGGATGAATGAAAGATGCATTGTAGGGGAAGCTGGAGAATCGTTTTAAAAATGTAAGGATCAGCTGAAGTGCAAAGCTTATTTTAGATCAGAAACACCAGTGGGTCTGAATGACCTGTTCCTGCGCTGCAGATTTTACAAGATGATTATTTTATATTCTTTCAGCTGGGAGTTGATATCTGCCTCTCACCATTCTCAGCTCCAGAACTCCGTTACACAGATTGCAGGGGCTACGATGTGCGTTGCTATAGAAACACATATCTGTTCTCTGGATTCACTGACTTACGTTAAGGCACCTGAATATGTCTTTCTCTTTGATATAGAGGGAATTGTATTTTTGGTGAGTGTTATTGAATTTGTGCTTCAAACGAAGGGCCTTGGTGAAAAGATTTTGTTTCAGTTCGGTATAAAGAGCCTCCATTGTCAAATGCTCGCTACTCTATTGGAGGCTGATGGTTTGTTCTCTCCAGACTCACAGAATTGTTAGTGCAGGAGGAGGTCATTCGGCCCATCATGTGTCTACACCAGCTCTTAGAACATCTTGACTTAGTGCCATTGTCCAGTCTTTTGCCCAGAAAACTGGACATTTATTTCCACCCAAATAATCATCCAATGCACTCTCGAATGCCTTAATTAAATGTGCCTCAACGACAGTTCCAGGCAGAACATTCCAAACCCTAACTACTAAGGTTTTACCCAGCTCACATATGCTTCTTTTGCAAATTTCTTGAAACCTGTGCCTCTGGTTCTCTTTCACAGAATCCCTACAGCGTGCAAGCAGGCCATTTGGCCCATCGTGGCCACACCGAACCTCCAAACAGCATTTCACCCTGCCCACCCCCTTACCCTATCCCTGTAACCCTGCATTTCCCATGGCTATTCCACCTAGCCTGCATATCCCTGGACTCTATGGGTGATTTAGCCTGCCAGTCCACCCAACCTGCACATCTGTGTGAGGAAACCCACACAGACACAGGGAGAAGGTGCAAACTCCACACAGACAGCCACCCAAGGGTGGAATCAAGCCCTGGTCCCTGGTGCTGTGAGGCAGCAGTGCTTACCACTGAGCCACCATGCTGCCCACTATCAAATCTTGTCCTCGACTTCTTCTCTCCAAGGAGAACAGTTCCAACTTCTAAATCTATCCTCATCACTGAAAACCATTCTCCGCCCTGGAGCCATTCTTGTAAATTACTTCTGCGCTCTCTGCAATGCCCTGGCTACAGTGTGGCACTTGAAATGCAGTACACAATACTGTATTTCAGGTCTAAACATGTGTCCTGTATAAATTCAGTATAACCTCCTTATTTTAATGCTCTATATTCCAGTTAATCCACCCTCCATAGAATCTGCTGATCTGAAACTCTGCTACCAGGTCTCTGGTTTGTATCAATTTCCATTGATTTGTCACCCCTGGACTTTGCTGAACTTGGCACCCAGTCCAATGACACTTCAAAGTTCAGTGTTCCTTCCTCAGCCCTCTGTGTTCCAAAACTGCTTCATTACTCATTCACCTAGTTGTTGTTTGTGGAATCTGGCTGCGTGCAAGTTGGCTGCTGCTTTCGCTAAATCAATGATTACCTGCGTCCTCACTCTCACGACAACATCCATTGCCCCATCATCCCCTGTGCTTACTGACCCACTTGGCATTCAGCCTGGCAGTGCCTCACATTTAATGCCCTTAACTTCACTTTGTACGTCTTCCATGTAATGCCTGTGCCAGTCTTAATCTCCTGCTGCCTTGATGACGATGCCATATCTAATACTTCTCCTGTGTGGCCAGCCTGGTCTTTCTCTTCAATATACTGTCCAAGAATGAAGTGCTTGTTTGTAACACTGGAGATAGGGCACCCCCATAAAAATGGCCACTATGATCCACCTGCTGGACATGATACCACGAGTAAAACACAGCTCCCAATGCTTCCCATGCTTCTGTCATTAGCTAGGGAACAGACCTCTTCAAACACTTAGATCTCCCCTCAACCTTCTAAACTATAATGAGTACAATCCCAGGATCCTTAGCCGTTTAGGATACGTTAAACCTACCATTCCAGGGATAAGACATCTCTGGGAGGAAACCCACACAGGCATGGGGAGAAGGTGCAAACTCCACACAGACAGCCACCCAAGGGTGGAATCAAGCCCTGGTCCCTGGTGCTGTGAGGCAGCAGTGCTTACCACTGTTCAAAACATAAAATGATACAGTGGCTCAACAGCTATCTCACTGCCTCACAGTGCGATGGGTCTGGCTTCAGTTCCACCCTCGGGCAACTCCCTGTGTGGAGATCGCATGTTCTCCTTCTGTCTGCGTGGGTTTCCTCCCACAGTCCAAAGATGTGCAGGTCTGTTTGGTTTTTATTTATTCATTCATTCGCGGAATGAGGGTATCACTGGCTGGGCAGCATTTATTGCCCAACCCTAATTGCCCATAGGGTAGTTAAGAGTCAACCACATTGCTGTTGCTCTGGAGCCACATGTTGACCAGACCAGGTAAGGATGGCTGAGACAACAAGGTGTAGAGCTGGAGGAACACAGCAGGTCAAGCAGCATCAGAGGAGCAGGAAAGCTGACGTTTCGGGTCTAGACCCTTCCCCGAAATGTCAGCTTTCCTGCTCCTCTGATGCTGCTTGGCCTGCTGTGTTCCTCCAGCTCTACACCTTGTTGTCTCAGATTCTCCAGCATCTGTAGTTCCTATTATCTCAGGTAAGGATGGCTGTTTACTTCACTAAAGGACATTAGTGAACCAGATAGATTTTTCCAAGAATCAACAATGGATTCATGGTCATCATTAGACTCTTAATTTCAAATTTTTATTGAATTCAAATTCCACCATCAGCCATGGCAGGATTTGAACCCAGGTCTTCAAGACATTACCCAGGACTCTGGATTAACAGTACATCACTTCCCCCAAAGGTTGTGTGGATTGACCATGCCAAATTGCCCACTGTGTCCAGAGATGTGGAGGCTGCTTGGATTAGACAGTGATTGGGTAAGGGGGTGAGTCTGGTTGGGATGTTTCTTAGAGGGTTGGTGTGGACTTGATGGGCCAAACAGCCTATTTCCACACTGTGGGGTTCTATAACCAAACAGGCAGCAACTAGACAAAGAAGAGCCAAAGACAACACAATGTGGAGCTACAGGAACACAGCAGGCTAGGCAGCATCAGAGGAGCAGGTAAGCTGACATTTCAGGTTGGGACCCTTCTTCAGAAATGGTGCCCCATTGGTCACTGCTGTGTTCCTCCAGCTCCACACTGCGTTGTCTCAGACTCCAGCATCGGCCTTTCTAACTATCCCAAAGAAGAGCCAAAGGTTTATTTACCCAGCTGAAAATGCCAAATCACAAGATCTGGGCTGTATTGTAGTACCGCCTGCTTTGTTGAAAGCTTCTTGCGTGCAAAGCTTCGCATGGACCAGTTTCCAATCAACCTTAAGTCATGTGTATTGTACGAATAAATCACTGAGTATTGACTTCTTATTGATAGATAAATCTCAAACGCTGTATAAGGATGAGTTTGAAAGAAGCTCCCAATATGCATGCACATGCGGTGCCCCACCGACCAATGGTTTTGACCCTCCAAATAAGCATGTGACACAAATAATCTGTTTTATTGAATAATATGGATAAATATGAGGGATGATGCTGATGGATTAATATTGCCCCAGGACAATGGGGAGAGCTGCACTGCTCTTTGATTGGTATCAACCAAAAAAGGAAACAGGAGGCCCTGAAGTCATTTAAAATAGTCTCTGGATTGAACTTAGAGCATAGACCCTGACTATTAGGACCCAATGGTACATCCCTGGTGTTTATGCTTGAAGTAAGCTTTGTGCTTTGTCTGGCCCTTCTGCTGCTAATGTGTTTATCTGGCTTCCCCTGAAGTCTGCTTTTCATTCCTCATCAAGTTGGGCCAGAGAAGAGGCTGAAAAGTTTCAGCTTCACCATCTAAACAATCATGGAAAATAGCTTGGTGAGCTGGATCACCATTTTCAAATTCCTCTCCAAATTGCTTACCATCTTAACGTGGTCATTGTCTTCCATTGATTTTGGGCCATAACAATATCAACAAATGTGTCCACTGCACAGTCATCGTGGAGATAAAGTCCCGCCTTCACGTTGAGAATACCCCCCATCCCATCGTATGGCACTCTCACCGTGCTAAATGGGACGGACTGCCAACAGATCTAGCCATTCGAGAATAGGTGTCTGTGGGACGCTGTGGGCCATCAACAGCAGCAGAATGGTACTCCAGCACAATCTGTAACCTCATGGCCCGGCATATCCTCCACTCAACCACTACCATCAAACCAGGGGATCAACCCTGGCTCAATAGAGTGTGCAGGAGGGCATGCCAGGAGCAGCACCTTGCATGCCAAACAGCATAAGCAGCGAGTGATAGCAGGACTAAGTGATCCCATAATCAACAGATCAGATCTAAGCTCTGCAGTCGTCCCCCATCCAGTGGCGAATGGTGGTGGACAATTAAACAACTCACTGGAGGTGGAGGCTCCACAAATATCCCCATCCTCAATGATGGAAGAGCCCAGCACATCAGTGCAAAATATAAGGCTGAAGCTTTCGCAGCAATCTTCAGCCAGAAGTGCCAAGTGGGTGATCCAATATGGCCTCCTCCAGTGGTCCCCAGCATTCCGATACCAGTCTTCATCCAATTCAATTCACTCCATGTGATATCAAGAAACCGGTGGAAGGATGCACTGGATGCAATACAAAATCTATGGTTCCCGACAACCTTCCAGCAATAGCACTGAAGACTTATGCTCCAGAACTTGCCACTCCCCTAGCCAAGCTATTCCAGTACAGTTACAACACTGGCATCTACCTGACATTGTGGAAAATTACTCAGATATGTCCTGTACACAAAAAGCAGGACAAACCCAACCCACCCAATTACCACCCCATTGGTCAACTGTCGATCATCAGTGAAGTGATGGAAGGTGTCAGTAACGGTGCTGTCAAGCAGCACCTGCTCAGCAATACCCTGATTAGTGATGCCCAGTTTGGGTTCTGCCACAGCCACTCATTACAGCCTTGGTTCAAACATGGACAAAAGAGCTGAATTCCAGAGGTGAGGTGAGAGTGACAGTTCTTGATATCTAGGCTCTATTCCACGGAGCAAAACTGGATTCAATGAGTATCAGGGGGCAAATGCTTTGCTGGCTGGAGTCATACATGACACATAGCAAGATGGTCATGGTTGTCGGCGGTCAGTCATTTCAACTCCAAGGCATCTCTGCAGGAGTTCCTCAGGGCAGTGTCCCAGGCCCAACCATCTTCAGCTGCTTCATCAATGACCTTCCTTCCATCATAAGGTCAGAAGTGGGAATGTTCATTGATGATTGCACAATGTTCCGAACCTTTCATGACTGCTCAGACACTTGAGCAGTCCATGTTCAAATACAACAAGTTCTGAATAAGTGGCAAGTAATATTCATGTCATACAAATGCCACGCAAAGGTCATCTGTAATGCAAGGCAATCTAACCATCGCCTCTTGATAGTCAATGGTGTTGCCATCACTGAATCCCCCACATTCAACATCCGAGGTGGTTATCACTGACCAGAAACTCAATTGGCCTCATCAAATAAACAAAGTGGCAACATGAACAGGTCAGAGGCGAGGGATACTGTGGTGAGTAACTCACCTCCTGACTCCCCAAAACCTGTTCACCATCCTCAAGGCATAAGTCCCTGCCTGGATGGGTGTAGCTCCAATAATAGCTTGACACCATCCAGGACAAAGCAGTCCACTGAATTGGCACCACATTCATAAACATCCACTCCATACATCACCGACACTCAGTCACACCAGTGTGTACCACTAACAAGATGCACTGCAGAAATTCACCGAAGATCCTCACACAGCACCTTCCAAACCCATGGCCACTTCCACCTCAAAGGACAAGGGCAGCAGATACATGGAAATACAAACACCTGTAAGGTTCCCCTCCAAGCTGTTCATCATTCGGACTTGGAAACACATTGCCATTCCTTCACTGTTGCCTCATGGTCCCACCCATAACAAGCTGTCCCAAGGCAGGAAGGCATGAGGAGCGACCAAAATCCTGGAATTGCCTTCCTAAGGGCATTATGGGTTTGCTTACAGCACATGGACTTGCAGCGGTTCAAGAAAACAGCTCACTGCCACCTTAACAAGAGCAGATAGGGATGGGACAATAATTGCTGACCCAGCAGCGATGCCCACTTCCCACAAACAAACAAAAAAAAATTCTGCTCCTTTGTCTTATCATCGAACAGATTAAGAAAGGAAGCCCATCTTTAGCATCTCAGGGCAATGAGGACTGGGTATTAAGGTCCAGTCTTGCTTACATCCCTACACCAACTTTCACCTCGACTCTCTCTATTTTCAATTAATCTCAATGGAACATTTAGGGCCAAGATTCCAGCTGTCAATGCTTTTGTCAGTTCTTCCACGTTTGTACCTTAGCTGAACTTGTTAAATATTTACACTCAAATGATTGATGGCTGAATAATTTCCTGTTTTCTTTTCAATTTAAGATATTCCAGTGACATCCCAGTAACACCAGAGGAATCTTCATCAGTTCATTCCGCAAAATAACATGGAGGTGCTGTCTTGGATTTTAAACACGGCTGGGAAGAGGTGGCTATACAGATGCCGACATGTAGGGCTGATTATCCCAGTCTTGTAATAATGAGTTTCATGATGCAGCTGAAAATAGGACAGGAAACTAGGCGGGGGGAGCCATGATGTGACAGCTTCTCACGTATTGCTGCCTTGGGAGAGCTTGTTATGGGTGGAGCCACGAGGCAACTTTGCCAGACAAAGAGGCCAGACACTGATAGGGAGGGGTATCGGGGCTGGAGGAGGTTACAGAGATAGGGAGGGGCATTGGGGCTGGAGGAGGTTACAGAGATAGGGAGGGGCATTGGGGCTGGAGGAGATTACAGAGATAGGGAGAGGCATTGGGGCTGGAGGAGGTTACAGAGATAGGGAGGGGCATTGGGGCTGGAGGAGGTTACAGAGATCGGGACAGGCATCGGGGCTGGAGGAGGTTACAGAGATAGGGAGGGGCATTGGGGCTGGAGGAGGTTACAGAGATCGGGACAGGCATCGGGGCTGGAGGAGGTTACAGAGATAGGGAGGGGCATTGGGGCTGGAGGAGGTTACAGAGATAGGGAGGGGCATTGGGGCTGGAGGAGGTTACAGAGATAGGGAGGGGCATTGGGGCTGGAGGAGGTTACAGAGTTAGGGAGGGGCATTGGGGCTGGAGGAGGTTACAGAGATAGGGAGGGGCATTGGGGTTGGAGGAGATTACAGAGATAGGGAGGGGCATTGGGGTTGGAGGAGATTACAGAGATAGGGAGGGGCATTAGGGCTGGAGGAGGTTACAGAGATAGGGAGAGGCATCGGGGCTGGAGGAGGTTACAGAGATTGGGACAGGCATGGGCGTTGGAGGAGGTTACAGTGATAGGGAGGGGTATCAGGGCTGGAGGAAGTTAGAGAGCTAGGGAAGTCCTGGAGGAAATTGAAAACAGTGCATGAAATTTCCAAATCGAGGTGTCACTGACCTGGGAACCAATATGGGGAAGTAGCACTATGATGGGTGTCAGCTGATTGTGCCCTGATATACATTACGGCAAGGGCAGCAGAAATTTGAACAAGGTCAGTTTCACATGGGGTGCAAGGGGATCCTGGAATGCATGGGATGGTTCCTGCATATCAATCATTCATTGCCATTCTTTCCGAATTATCTACTCATAAGGATTGTGGGAGGTATTGTGGAGAAGAGGAAAGATCCAAATACCTTTGGAAACTCCTTACTAATCGACCAAGAAACCATTCTGCCAAGGCCATGTGGTTGACAGCAGGTGATGACCACCCCAGGTTAAAATTAATCACACACAAGAACATCTTCCACGCACCAAAATACATATGGGATCTCTAAGTTTCAGACCCTCATGGACAATCACAAACCCAACAGTGACAAGGCTGAGAGGCACACAATCAACATAACTCAGGAATTTTGGACCATAGAATCCCTACAATGTGGAAGCAGGCCATTCATCCCATTGAGTCCACAGTGACCCTCCGAACAGCATCACACCCAGACCCAACCCCTTACTCTATCCCTGTAACCCTGCACTTCCCATGGTCAATCCACTTAACTTGCACATCTTTGGGCCGTTGGCGGAAACCAAAACTTCTGACAGAAACCCACGCATTGATGGGGAGAACATGCAAACTCGACACAGACAGTCAGCCTAGGCTGGAATCAAACCTGGGTCCCTGGCATTGTGAGGCAGCAGTACTAACCACTGAGCTGGTTAGGCAGCTTGACATCAATATTGCTGCCCTGAATGTAATATGACTTGACTGGTGAATATCAACCACAGGAACAACTTAATGGTGACCAAGAACAAAAACCAAGTTGCTGGAAAAGCTCAGCAGGTCTGGCAGCATCTGTGGAGGAGAAAAAAAGAGTTAACATTTCAGGTACGGCGACCCTTCCTCAGAACTGGAGCTGAAATGTTAACTCTTTTTCTCCTCCACAGATGCTGCCAGACCTGCTGAGCTTTTCCAGCAACTTTGTTTTTGTTCCTGATTTACAGCATCCGCAGTTCTTTTGGTTCTTAATGGTGGCCAAGGTTCAAAACATATACATACTTTTATAGAGGTCCTCATGAATTCTGGAGGCTCCTTTTGGAATTTCAGAATCTCCTTTCTTGGTCTCTCTAGCTCCTTCTCTAAGTAGTGCAATTAGTTAGTAACATTATCTTGTGTGTTTGTATTGATATTTGTAATTTGGACTTGCGCAGGAGCAGAATTAGAAGAATTCATCACTATCCCCAATAATCATCACCGTTTCATTAATCTTAAAGCCAAGTCACAAAGGGAGAACACTAATTTCTTAGACGCAGGTATTTAAATCAGCACAGGGCAACAGACCTAAGTCAACAAAAATTTCTTTTTAAAAAAATTGACACATTTCTACACATAAAAAGCCATCACCCAAAAGCCATCACTTGGTAAGGTTACAATTAAACCACTGCATGTTTGTATCTAACAGACTTATTGCACTACATGCAATCAATGGTATGTAAGGCAATTTAATGTATAATGATCTGAGTGCAAATTTTTATTTAATAAAGCTGTTCAACATTCAATTATTACATAATTCCTTACTGTCTACTTTGCCGCCTCCTCTGCTTCACACCCAGCCCCAAGGTGTAGAGCTGGATGAACACAGCCGGCCAAGCAGTATCAGAGGAGCAGGAAAACTGATGTTTCGAGCCTAGACCCTTCTTCCAAAAACCCTTAAGGGTCTAGGCCCAAAACATCAGCCTTCCTGCTCCTCTGATACTACTTGGCCTCCTGTGTTCATCCAGCTCTACACCTTGGTACCTCAGATTCTCCAGCATCAGCAGTTCCTACTATCCCTAAGCCTAGGCCTGTGTTTTGACTCCCCAGGCTCCAGCCTCGCCCTACAGGCCTTAGCTTCACAGATTGCTGCCATGTGCCTGACTTCTCTAGTCACAGACTGGATCTCTCCCTTGTCCGCTGCTGATAGGTTCGTAGTGAGCCTATATCAGCAAGCACCACGGAGAACCAGTTCACAGTAAGCCTATATCAGCAAGCTCTACAGAGAACCAGCAATGGGATTGGAGGAGTGGGTCCTCACCATTTTGTTCCATTCTATTTAAGGAGACAGCTTTCTCAGTTGTATTTGTGAGTGCTTTTTCCTGGATGATTTGTGATTTTGAGGGTGGACCTGCATATTTTGAGTGCTAGTGCGTACGTTGTATTTTGGGCGTGCCTTTCACATGAGGAGGCACTGAGTACATCCTCAGGAACGTGTAGACATGAAACTGAAGCATCAGAGGGACTGCACAAATCTTTAAGTAACCCATCTATCCATCCCTTTCAGCAACACCGGCCTGGGATATGACAGAGTTTGCTGACCATGCAATTGAACTTATCATGGGCTGCAGTGGTTTGAGAGGACAACTCACCATCACCTTCTCGAGGGGCAACTAGGGACAGGCAATATATCATACAGTGCAGAAGAGGCCAATTGCCCCATTGAGTCTGCACCTTCAACCTCAGCCCATTTACCAGCACTTGGCCCATAGCCTTGAATGTTATGATATGCCGAGTGCTCATCCAGGCTCTTATTAAAGGCTGTGAGCCAGCTCTCCCAGGCAATGCATTCCTGACCGTCACCATGCTCTGGGTGAAGAAAGCTATCTCCCAAACCTCCTGCCCTCACCTCAAGTCCATGTCCCCTTGTGACTGACCCTTTAATTGAGGAGAACAGCTGCTCCTTATCCACTCTGTCCATTCCCCTCATCATCTTGTACACTTGAATCAGATTGTTCTTTCAATGACGGCTCAGACAGTGACGTTGACGTTACATGAGTGAATGAATAAAATGCCTTCTCAGAGCCAGTCGAACTGGACATTAACAAAAACAGAAGTTGCTGGAAAAGCTCAGCAGGTCTGGCATGATCTGATGGTTTCAGGGTCCGGCGACAACTGGAAGCTACCGTTGATCCTGCGAGCTGGGAAGCATACAGGAGACCAGGTGAGGAAGCTTATCTGTGTGATAGTCCAGAGTTCAAACAGCTCCACTATCTAGTCATGACACAGTGTGGAACAGGCCAGGCAGCACCAGAGGAACAGGAAAGTTGATGATTTGTGCTGGGGCCTTGGGCCCAACGTCAGCTTTCCTGCTCCTCCGGTGCTGCCTGGCCTGCTGTGTTCCTCCAGCTCCACGTTGTGTTGTCTCTGGCTCCAGCTACGGCAGTTCTTTCTATCTCCACTGCCTAGACATTAGCTGCTGCACCCCTGCTTGAGGGCCCGCCTAGGGAAGGATGAATCTACATGAGTTTTGTCTCTCCTCTGTCACCGCCCCTCCTCCTTGATTGATTCGATGGAATCAAGTTTTGATGGAATCTGTGTTCTGACAATGGCACTACAATGTTTGGAGCAGAGCATATTGTTCCTCTGTCTTTTGAGCTGAAGTGAAGCAACATCTGAGTAACAAGAACATGTAATATGGCTGTTGAACTATATTGCCAGCTGGTGCTGGGATTTTAAAGCTTTAATTGCATATAAATGGAATATCCCATTGAGTTTGGAACAGATCCATTTTAGTTAGGCAGGAACTTTTAGCTGACAAAATACCCTGTATTGATTTTATAATGTACAAAAAAAATCCACAGTGATTAAGCAATCACTCAGTCACTTTATGATGTTGAAGCTGTTGAAATAACTAAGGTTTGTGCCAAAGCGAAAAGTGCAGTTTTTGCAGTCCAATTGAGTGGGTGATACAGGGGTCCAGTGTAATTCCACGGTTACGTGTCGGAAGGTTGCGGGATCAATCCCCCTACTCCAGCTGATGTTCTCAATGTAGCGTGGAAGGAATATTGCTCCAACAGAAGTTTAAGCTTTTCGCTGAGGCTTTCAAGCCAAAGCCCCATCTGTTGTCTCAGTTGGATGTAAAAAATCCTCCTGCCCTGTTTATATTTATCCCTCAGTCAACATTTTTACATGTACTTTTCAAAAGAAAAACAGATTATGTAGTGATTATCAGATTGGTGATTGTTGAAGTTCAGTGGCTGCTGTAGTTCTCTGTAGTATACCCGGTAAAATTCCTGATTGGCTGAAAGGAGCCTTGGAATATCATGAAAGATGCTACACAAATGCAAATCTCTCAAGTGTTTTGTGAAAGTTTCATTTTTTTTTAAGTGCTCTGTGCGTCTGGATCCCTACTGTTACTCCAAATCCTTTTTAGAGCCCCATTCTATCAATGTTGCCATGTGTGGAGTCAAAAAGTGGTTATGACATAGAGGGGGTGTTTTCTCTGTGCAAGGGCTCATGGAAGGCTGTAGAGGAATGCGATAAAATTTTTCTGATTTAAAGATCAGAGGCTAGGAAACACACCCACTGTGGCACACACCGCAATTGCATAAATGGCCAGATGGATTATGGCATTGGTTGAGGGATTAAATATAGGGACGGTGGACCCCAGGACAATGAGGCAGAACCTCCCTCATCATCTTTGAAATAGAATCCATTGGAGAGGGCAGGAATGGCCTCAGTTATAACATCTCACCTGAAGGTGTACCCCACCTCAGCAGCATTAGGTGGCAAAGCTTCTGGAGAGAGGCTGAGAACCTGACATTATGTACACGGACCAAAAGCCAATGGGTCACCGAAGATCTGAAGAAGACCATTCAGCTATCCCTCATCCGAGATAACAAAGTGTGGAGCTGGATGAACACAGTAGGCCAAGAAGCATCTCAGGAGCACAAAAGCTGACATTTCGGGCCTAGACCCTTCATCAGAAAAGGAGATGGGGAGAGGATTCTGAAATAAATAGGCAGAGAGGGGGAGGCGGACTGAAGATGGATAGAGGAGAAGATAGGTGGAGAGGAGAGTATAGGTGGGGAGGTAGGGAGGGGACAGGTCAGTCTGGGAGGACGGACAGGTCAAGAGGGCAGGATGAGGTTGGCAGGTAGGAAATGGAGGTGCAGCTTGAGGTGGGAGGAGGGGATAGGTGAGAGGAAGGACAGGTTAGGGAGGTGGGGACGAGCTGGGCTGGTTTTGGGATGCAGTGCGGGGAGGGGAGATTTTGAAGTTTGTGAAATCCATATTGATACCATTAGGCTGCAGGGTTCCCAAGTGGAATATGAGTCTGACTCGAGCATCAGATTGCCTGTGTGTATGGAGACCACTGAAGTTCGACTGAGAATGCTTCATGATGCCCCTTCCCACCACCTTCCATCAGATGCCCTCAAGATTAATTACTGGATTGGATGCCAACATGTGCCAGGCACTGGGGGCAATGGTGGCTCACATAGTCCATGGCTTTAGGAAAGTTTAGGAGCGTATCCAGAGAAAAGACCAAGTGAAAATATTGTATATTTTCCTGTCCTCACAGTCTCAGGATACAGGGGAGGCCACTTAGGACTGAGCTCAGGCAAAATGTCTTCATGAAGAATGTGGTGAGCCGAGGGAATTCTCTGCCACAGAAAAAGTTGGAGACCAAAACATGGAATATTTTCAAGGAGTTAGATATAGTTCTGCAGTGAGTGGAACCAGGTAGATCTTATTGAGTATGAGATCCTTGATTGGGGATGTTGACCTGGGTCAATCAGGGGGCCCTGGCTGAGCGATATAAACAGGAGATTCTCTGAACTTCCTGATTTCAGGGACTGACTCTGAGCTGGCTTCTCATAGCCAGCATACCGTGCACAAGTACATAAAGGGTGGCAGCCTCTGTGCAGTTATTTCAAGTTCTTAGGGCTAAACAGGTCAAAGGTTATAGGGGGAAAGCAGGAACAGGGGACCGAGTTGGATGTTCAGCCATGATCATGTTGAATGGAAGCTCAGACTCAAAGGCCTACTCCTGTTCCTACTGTCTGTTTCTATGATAATCTACCTTCTCACCATTGGCGTCCATGCCTTCAGCTGCTTGGGCCGTACAAGCTGGAATTCTTGCCTTAAACCTTTCTACCACTTTGCATTTCTCCATCTGTACGTTTCTTCTTTTTGAAGGTCAATGTACTGTCTGGAGGTCCGTTTCGAGTCACACAAAATGTGTTGGGCCTGCTTGGCTCATTCGAAATTCTTGCTGATTTTTATTCATTTCTGAAGAAGGGTCTAGGCCCGAAACGTCAGCTTTCCCGCTCCTAAGATGCTGCTTGGCCTGCTGTGCTCATCCAGCTCTACACCTTGTTAGCTCAGATTCTCAAGCATCTGCAGTTCCCACTATCTCTGAAACTATTGCTGATGATTAAACCAGCTTACGGTCACGTTACTGGATCTCATTTGTTGCGTTATAATGGCACTCCTGTGAAACAGCTCAGGATGGGTTTGCTGTGTGAAAGGAATGATACAAATGCCAGCTTTTGTTGCTGTCAATCTTTCTGGTACCCCAGTGAGTGCATCAAGTACACACAGCCTGGGCTTTGTACACTTGCCTATTAAATCTGGGAAGTGTGTCCTAACCATTCTAACTGCTAGATCCTCTCAGTTAATGCCCAATCTTGCCCAGTGATATGTATCAGGCTGGTGAGCAGTTGGGTTCCTCCCTGCCAGGCAGACAGTTGTTATACCCATCATGCTTAATGCTTCAGTTTGAGTCAATGCTAGTTATACAATTCCAATCAACTGAAGGCATATTTCAGAGTTAAGCGAGAGGGAATGATTCAGATCATTGCCTGACAACATTATTGCATCAACAAAGACACAACTATTCAGTCAAATGAGGTCCGCTGGGATATTTTTATTAATAAATTATTTGTTGCCATGGCAGCGGAAAAACAGGCATGCGAAGCTTCAAAAGACAGCTCAGCAAAGCTAGAATTAGAACAGGTGCTACGAGACTGGCAAGTGTAAAGGTCTCTTCAAAGGGATGGCTCCAAGCTGGCAATGCCATGACCTGGTCTCAGAGGCAAAGCATTCTCCCTGAATGATAGCAACAGCTTGCATTTATGCTAATGTCAATTGCACCAAGCATCTCAAAGGTACTTCACTGAGAGGCATTGAGGGAAACAATTTGACATTGAGCCTCACGAGGTGTCAGTGCAGACACGAGGGGCGGAATGGCCTCCCTCTGCAAGGTTACAATTCTGTGGCTCTGTGAGGAGATAGTGGGGAGGGGACCAAAGCTTGGTCATAAGGGTAGGCTTTGAAGAGCAGTGTACTTGAAGAGAGGTAGATAGGTTGAGGGACCCACATTGAATTTGGAGATGGTGGCAATGTGACCAATAGTGAACTGATTAAACTCAAAAGTGTGCAAGGCCAGAATTGGAAAAGTGCCAAGATCCTCAAGGGTTGTGAGGCTGGAAGAGGGTACGGAGATAGGGAGATGTAAGATCATAGGGAGAGGTTGGGAAACGAGGTTCTTCAGACAAGTCTCAACATATTTACCTTCAACTGAGATTATGGTGGACTGTCATTATGTAAGGAGACATGTTGACATTTTAAACACAACGTGGTTGCAGAATGCGACAGAATAGATGGAATTACATTAAACCTACAGGACACAATTATACCATCCTACCCAGATTCTTCAGCCCGGCCAGGATACTCTCCCTGACTACAATTCCCGCTCCTAGTTTGGCAACATGTCCCTCTGTCACCTTCTCCCTCAGGAGTTCACCAAGCGTTCTTTTAATGCATCAATGCTCTCACCTTCAAACGCCACTTTTTCAGGCTGAAATGTCCAGATCCTAACAGATCTCTAAGGAAAGAAATTTCTAAGCAGAACAGTCCTAACTTTTCCAATCTCTCCTCATAACTGAGGAATCCTAGTTGTATCCTGGTAAACATCCTCTGTACCCTTTCTAAGGCCTTTAGTGTCAATTCAGATCTACACCAGTCAGTGAAACAGAAACCTTGCAGTGCGAATAGAGATTACTGACGATATAACGTATGATAGCCAAATTTGCAGGTGTCACAAAAATAGGTGAGGAAGAAAATTGTAATGAAGAAATAAGATATGGATAGGTTCAGTGTATGGACCAAAATTTGGCAGATAAAGTTTAATATGGATAAGTATGAGGTTAGTGATAATGGGAACTGCAGATGCTGGAGAATCCAAGATAAGAAAATGTGAGGCTGGATGAACACAGCAGGCCAAGCAGCATCTCAGGAGCATAAAAGCTGACGTTTCGGGCCTAGACCCTTCATCAGAGAGGGGGATGGGGTGAGGGTTCTGGAATAAATAGGGAGAGAGGGGGAGGCGGACCGAAGATGGAGAGAAAAGAAGATAGGTGGAGAAGAGAGTATAGGTGGGGAGGTAGGAAGGGGATAGGTCAGTCCAGGGAAGACGGACAGGTCAAGGAGGTGGGATGAGGTTAGTAGGTAGGAGATGGAAGTGTGGCTTGGGGTGGGAGGAAGGGATGGGTGAGAGGAAGAACAGGTTAGGGAGGCAGAGACAGGCTGGGCTGGTTTTGGGATGCAGTGGGTGGGGGGGAAGAGCTGGGCTGGTTGTGTGGTGCAGTGGGGGGAGGGGACGAACTGGGCTGGTTTAGGGATGCAGTGGGGCAAGGGGAGATTTTGAAGCTGGTGAAGTCCACATTGATACCATTGGGCTGCAGGGTTCCCAAGCGGAATATGAGTTGCTGGTCCTGCAACCTTCGGGTGGCATCATTGTGGCACTGCAGGAGGCCCATGATGGACATGTCATCTAAAGAATTGGAGGGGGAGTGGAAATGGTTTGCGACTGGGAGGTGCAGTTGTTTGTTGCGAACCGAGCGGAGGTGTTCTGCAAAGCGGTCCCCAAGCCTCCGCTTGGTTTCCCCAATGTAGAGGAAGCCACACCGGGTACAGTGGATGCAGTATACCACATTGGCAGATGTGCAGGTGAACCTCTGCTTAATGTGGAATGTCATCTTGGGGCCTGGGATAGGGGTGAGGGAGGAGGTGTGGGGGCAAGTGTAGCACTTCCTGTGGTTGCAGGGGAAGGTGCCGGGTGCGGTGAGGCTGGAGGGCAGTGTGGAGCGAACAAGGGAGTCACGGACAGAGTGGTCTCTCCGGAAAGCAGACAAGGGTGGGGATGGAAAAATGTCTTGGGTGGTGAGGTCGGATTGTAGATGGCGGAAGTGTCGGAGGATGATGCGTTGTATCCGGAGGTTGGTGGGGTGGTGTGTGAGAACGAGGGGGATCCTCTTAGGGTGGTTGTGGCGGGGGCGGGGTGTGAGGGATGTGTTGCGGGAAATGCAGGAGACGCGGTCAGGGGCGTTCTCGACCACTGTGGGGGGAAATTTGCGGTCCTTGAAGAACGTAGACATCTGGGATGTGCAGGAGTGGAATGCCTCATCGTGGGAGCAGATGCGGTGGAGGCGGAGGAATTGGGAATAGGGGATGGAATTTTTGCAGGAGGGTGGGTGGGAGGAGGTGTATTCTAGGTAGTTGTGGGAGTCGGTGGGCTTGAAATGGACATCAGTTTCTAGCTGGTTGCCTGAGATGGAGACTGAGAGGTCCAGGAAGGTGAGGGATGTGCTGGAGATGGCCCAGGTGAACTGAAGGTTGGGGTGGAAGGTGTTGGTGAAGTGGATGAACTGTTCGAGCTCCTCTGGGGAGGAAGAGGCGATGCCGATACAGTCATCAATGTAACGGAGGAAGAGTTGGGGTTTGGGGCCTGTGTAGGTGCAGAAGAGGGACTGTTCCACGTAACCTGCAAAGAGGCAGGCATAGCTGGGGCCCATGCAGGTGCCCATGGCCACCCCCTTTGTCTGTAGGAAGTGGGAGGAATTGAAAGAGAAGTAATGAGGTTAAGTATGAGGTTATGCATTTTAGTTGCAGGAATAGAAAGGTAACTTATCTAAATGGATTTGTGTACATGAACACCAAACATTGTCTGCTTGTCTGCACCTTTCTTTGCTCTCTTTATTCATTCACTAGATGTTGCTGGCTTGGCAGCATTCATTGCCCACCCTAATTGCCCAGAGGGCATTAAGAGGCAACCACATTGCTGTGGGTCTGGAGTCACATGTAGGCCAGACCAGGTAAGGATGGCAGTTTCCTTCCCTAAAGGACATAACTGCACCAGATGAATTTTTCTTGACAATCGACAATGGATCCGTGGTCATCATCAGATTCTTAATTCTAGATTTTTATTGAACTCAAATTCTGCTATCTGATGTGGCTGGATTCAAATCAGGCTCTCTAGATTAACAGTCCAGTGATGATTTCACTAGTCTGTCACTTCTCCTAATTTATTATTAATCGAAGGAAAGATATATTGGCATTGGAGGCAGTCCAGAGAAAGGTTCGCTTGGCTGATTCCAGGTATGGAGGGACTGTCTAATGAGGAGAGGATGGAATTTAGAAAAAACATACTGAAACAAGATTCTAAGATTTAGAGTCATGAAGATGAACAGCACAAAACAGACTTTTTGGTCCAAGTCGCTCATGCCGACTAGATATTCTACATTAATCTAGTCCCATTTTTCAAACCATACTCACTGACCTATGCCGTCTCATTTACCCATCACCCCTGTACACACTGACCTGCACCATCCCATTCACCCATCACCCCTGTACACACTTGACAAAGTAGGTGAAGAAAAGTTGCTTGCCCTTGTGAGAGAGGCTGGGACAAGAGGGTATAATCTCAGAGTAAGAGGTTGCACAAATAAGACAGGGATGAGGAGGTATCTATTCTCTCAGAGGTTAGTGAATCTATAGAGGGTTGGAGAGGAGGGGTCATTAAGTATATTCAAGACTGAGACAGATTTTTAAATTATCATATGAACTAAGGATTATGGGGAAAGGCTGGAAAGTGGACATCAGCCATGATCTCATTGAATGGGGGAGAAGATTTGACGGGCCAAATGGCCTACTTCTGCTCCTACATCTTATGGTCTTATTAACAGAGTGGCATGTTTGGGCATTGCAGGATGAGGTTAGATTCCTCTGCATTAGGTGGTTCTGAAGTCACGTGTAACCGAATGTTGCCAGTTGTGATTAAGAGAATTCCTGGAGATTTCATCACAAAACTTGTTTCCCGGTCTCCAGCTATTAGTGCAACAAGGGGTCCATCTTTGTGACTCCCTGCCATCCTGCAACCATTGGAAAGTGGAAAGACTCAACAGTCAACTGGGTGATGTCAGACTGTCAGCCAAACAGCCTTTCATCAAACTTATTTTGAACGTTTTTGTACCAGGTAAAATGTTTAAAGAAATGTATCTGAAAAAATCTCTTTTTTAAAGGTGCCTGTGATTTTTCTTCAGGATTTTATGTAGTAGTGTCTTGGAGGCTTTTCAAGCTTTGCAGGTTAGACTGCGTAAGGGTGACCAATTTCCTTTCCCAAGGAACCTCATTGAACCAGAAGGGTTTTTAACCAGTGTTCAATGATAGTTTTGTGGCCATGATCACTAGTCTAATCAATTTATTAATTGATTTCAAATGCCACCAGATACCACAGTGGGATTTATACCTACATCCTAGTCTGGGCCTCTAGGGTACCAGTTCAGTAACATATCCACAGTACCGCATTGTTCAGCAGGGTATCACTGTGCAGT
This sequence comes from Stegostoma tigrinum, assembly GCF_030684315.1. Taxonomy (NCBI): domain Eukaryota; kingdom Metazoa; phylum Chordata; class Chondrichthyes; order Orectolobiformes; family Stegostomatidae; genus Stegostoma; species Stegostoma tigrinum. The sequence goes on along the minus strand of NC_081366.1, from coordinate 10,367,778 downwards.
CAACCGATGCTGGAGCGAAGTGAGGACATTGACTGTGGACAGGACAGAAGAGAATGCTTTTTCTGCCTCTTACATCATCAGATATGCAAGTTACTAAGTTTATATCCATCTGTTTCAATATAGCTTCACCATTATGATTCTTTCTTCCCATATTATTCCTGTCACAGTTCAACACGACATGCCCTTCCACATTGAGCTGCACTGACCACGCTTCTGCCGGTTTTGCCATCCTGAAAGGTAGCTTCGAATTTTTGTAGTGCCCTTCCATGACTGCTACACTTTGCAGCTAACCAAGCTCGTTTTAAGTGGAGCCAATGTTGTCTTATGGGAAGCACAACTGTATTTGCCCATTAGTACGTGGAAGGCTCCTATAAACAATGAGATAATCTGTTCAGCGTGATGTTGGGCGAGTCGTAAATATTGGCGATGAGACGAGAGCCTTGTTATATTCCGAACTAGTTAAATAGGCCGCGTACAGACTCAGTTTAAAGTTTGATTGCTGCGTCTGACAGCGCTGCCCTCCTTCTGTCCCAGACTGGGTAAGCCCGAACTTTGTACTCATGATTCTGGACTGGAACTTGAAACCACAGCCACTTGATTCAGGCACACGATTAGATTTATTTATTTATTTATTTCACCGTATTTGTAATAAACGTGACAAAGTGTTGTTCAGTGCCACCACGGTCCAGCGCCATCTTGAAACATGAAAAATAAGGCGAGGCACACAATATAAAACCAAAATGTGAAGCAAAACAGAAACAGAAGCTGCTGAAAAAGGTCACTGAGCCTGGTAGCATCTGAGAAATGAAAGGAAGTCAGAGTGAACATTTCAGGTCCGGTGACCCTCCTTCCGAACTCAAAGCAAGCTCAGAAGCAAAACAAAAACAGAAGTTTCCAGAAAAGCTCAGCAGATCTGGCAGCGTCGGTGAAGGAAAAAAAGAGTTAATATTTCGCGTCCAGTGACCCTTCCTCAGAACTGAAGCAAAGCAGCTCATCCGCACATTTCCTTCTGGTTGCCGCTCAAAACAATCATTGTCTCCACCGCTTCCACTGGCACTCTGACTTACCACACACCTGGGTTTAACCGCCATCTTGCTGCCACGTGCCCTCCACTGGGCTCACCGATATTGCTGCTGTGTCCGTGGCTGACTAGCTGCCGCCACTGTGAGTCCAGAGCTGGGAATCGCAGCCGAACCATCCTTCTCTGCCAAGCGCTGCTGACACCATCTTGGAACCAAAGGGTATCTTTGGAAGATTTGGAGTCTCTGATCCCAGCCGTCACTAGACTATGTGATGTGTAACTCAGATATCATGAGAGGTTGTGTGTCTACTCCCTGGGATGTACGGATTGAATTAATTAAATTTGGCGTCATTATCATTGACCTCAGCTTCTGTTGGCTCAGATGGGGAATAGTCAATCAAATCTTGACCATAGTCTAGTGACTGCTATTTCAAGATTCACACATGGTTATCAGGTGAGGACAGTTTCAGGCTCAGGGGGGAAAAAAAGCTGCTATTCCTGCCTGCTCTGGACTTCTACGTGACTCCAGTCCTAACCCAAAGTGGTCGACTTATCACTGCTCTCTGAAGGATGAGCAAGTTGCTCAGTTCTCAGGGCAATTAAAGGTAGAGGTCGCAACCACAATCTCATATTGAAGAGCAGAAGTAATAGTCCCGCATGTTGAAAAGGCAACAGCCTACACACATGCCTGAGTGGTGCATTGCGGGCTTGCTGATCCCCGGGATCAACAAGATGCGGGAAGAGATTGTGCCCTGTTATGCCTGTCTAAAAGTTTCTAAAATGACTTCACAGAGCCGAGTTGCTTCGATGTGTAATGACTGCCAAAGCCAGCAGGAGAGTGAAAAGTGCAAGAACTATAGAGGGAAAAAATAGCTGATCGATTTCGCAAATGTTGTTAATTCAAGACCACCCCCAGCAGTCCAAGCTCTTTATTTTAGAGAAACGCGATTAACAAGAGACACTTCTTGTGGTTCTGCTTTGGCAGCACTCCCCGGTTTTAAGCCACAGCCAAGCTCATTTACACACACTTCAAACCTGTAAAACAGCAAGCCCAGTTTCTAAGAGGGAGTGCCACACTCTTGAGAGGGTCTGGTCTTTCACATGAGATGTTAAGTTGAGGCCCTCATGGCTGTTATTTTGCAGAACTGTGGAGGGGTTATCTCCACTATCCTGGGACCGATGCTAACAACTGATTCCCTGGTCATCCACCACATTGTTGCCTATGGGATTTTGCTGTGTATGAATTGGCTGCGATGTTTGCTAAAGTGCAACTTTGACTCCATCTTGGTGCCTGTGAGACATGGTGAAATGTGCTGGGGTTGCAAAAGACGGCGCAGAAATGCAAAATCTTTCCTCACATTTGGAGGAATAATTTGTGACACCTCCTTGTCTCAAACCTTTTAAGGGGTTTCTTTGCTCTGTAGCCATGATGATAGCATTAACAATGGCTGCCATTCCCCTGCTTAAAAATGCTTTTAAACTCAGCATGCTCAGATATATAATGACGCACCTCGGGGATAGATGGGGCTTGAACCTGAGTCTCCTCACTCAGAGGTAGGGACATTACCACTGCATCATACAAGCCCCACAGTTTTCTATCCTTTTATAAAAATAACGACCTTTTTTTAATCAATCTGTTGACAGATGTTATTACTGTAGCTGGGTGGGATTTGAACCCAGAGCTCCAGGTCCAGTGGTAGGCACATTACCACTCCACCACCAGTAGCGCTCCCACCACTGTTATACAAATAATGGAGAAGGAAATTGCAAATAAATGTGTTAACTATTTGGCTAATGTTAATGGAGATAATGGGAACTGCAGATGCTGGAGAATCCAAGATAACAAAGTGCGTAGCTGGATGAACACAGCAGGCCAAGCAGCATCTGAGGAGCACAAAAGCTGACGTTTCAGGCTTAGACCCTTCATCAGAGGGCTCAGTCAGCTTTTGTGCTCCTGAGATGCTGCTTGGCCTGTTGTGTTCATCCAGCTTCACACTTTGTTATCTCAGCTAATGTTAACAATTCCTTGATTCCCATACCACGATATCTTCACTGTATTCATTAAAATAATGGATGACTGGGGAGAGAAATTGGCACCAGATGTGCAGGAAAATACAATGTTTATTCCATTCCAAACTTGATATTGCCTGAGTGCTGCTCAGCTTGGATCAATTGATTAATTATCCCTATCAATGTGCTGCCCATTTCTGGTCAATCTCTGTCTCAAATCCAGTGGGCAAAGTGATTCATCGGCCAACAGAAAGGAAAACAAAAGAGCAATGTCAAAGCAGGAATTTATTTCATTAATAATAAATCAGGGTTCATCAATTGAATTTATTTTATTGATTATGAATGAGGCCTAAGCAGGAACTTGCTATTTGCTTCCTGCATCCTCTGTTGAAATTGAGAATTGCCACTCTATCTCCTGGTTTAACTCACTCTTCACCATGGCTTAAAATTTGTGGGACTAACCACACTCAGTCTCACTTCCAAACTCTGGGATCCCACCCCACTCTTAGTCACCTGTCTTTAACTGTGGGACTCATACAATTTACATAGATGATTTGGAGTTGGGGACTAAGTGAGATGTGTCAAAATTTGCAGATGACACTAAGGTGAGTGGTAGAGCAAAGTGTGCAGAAGACAGTGAAAGTCTGCAGAGGGATATAGACAGCCTAAGCGAGTGGGCAAAGGTCTGGCAGATGGAGTAAGTTGGAGCAATGTTGATAAGTGTGTGGTCATCCATTTTGGTAGGAATATCAACAAAATGGACTATGTTTTAAGTGGTAAAAAACTGTAGCACCCTGCTGTGCAGAGGGACTTGGGTGTCCTTGTGCATGAATCGCTAAAAGTAGGATTGCAGGTGCAGCAGGTAATTAAAAAGGCAAATGGAATTGTGTCTGTCGTTGCTAGAGGGATGGAGTTTAAAAACAGGGAGGCTATGCTGCAGCTGTAGAGAGTCCTGGTGAGGCCACACCTGGAGTTTGTGTGCTGTTTTGGTCTCCTTACTTGAGAAGAGATGTAATAGCACTGGAGGGGGTGCAGAGGAGATTCACTCGGTTGATTCCAGAGTTGAGAGAGTTGGATTATGAGGAGAGACTGAGTAGATTGGGTTTATACTCATTGGAATTCAGAAGAATGAGCGGAGATCTTATAGAAACATATAAGATTAAGAAGGGAATAGATAAGGTGATGGCAGGGAGGTTGTTTCCGCTAGCAGGTGAAACTAGGACTAGACGGCATTGCCTCAAAATAAAGGGAAGCAGATGTAGGACTGAGGTCAGGAGGTACTTCTTCACCCAAAGGGTTGTGAATCTATGGAATTCCTTGCCCAGTGAAGTGGTTGAAGCTGCCTCACTGAATGTTTTTAAGGCAAGGCTAGATAAACTTTTGAACAGTAAAGGAATTAAGGGTTATGGTGAGTGGGCGGGTAAGTGGAGCTGAGTCTCAAAGATCAGTCATGATCTTATTAAATGGCAGGGCAGACTCAAGGGGCCAGATGGCCTACTCCTGCTCCTAGTTCTTATGTTCTTTATGTTCATATCTCTCAGTCTTGACTCCAAACTGTGGGGCGAGTCAATCTCCTTTTAATGTCTGGTCTCCATTGTAGGATCTTGGAATATGGTAACATGGTACCTAGGGAGAACTTAGTTCTTCCCCCATTAACAGCAATGACTGAAGAGCATGGCACATCACCACCTTTACAAGGGCAATTAGGGATGACCTTTTTAGTGATGTCTATATCCCGTGAATGAAGGAAAAAAAGCTCAAAACAATTTGCAGATATATAAATGATTGATCACATGTCTGAGAAGCATTAGACACCACAAACTGTACCGAATGTTCCTTTATCAAAACTTATTCATGGGATGTATTATTTGTTGCTCTTGAATTGAGTATGGCTGATCCTTGACTATTTCAGAGGGCTGTTTAAGAATAAACTGCATGACAATGAGTCTGGAGTCACATGTGGACCTGACCAGATAATGATAGTAGATTTCTATCCCTAAAAGACATGAGTGAAGTAGGCAAATTTAATCTAATAAAATTATTTATCTAAAATTGAAGTTAGCTCCATAGTCATTATGAATGAAATTACAGACTTTTAATGAACTGAACTTAAATATGACTAGCTGTCATAATGGGACTTGGACCAGAGCATTACTCGAGATGCGTGCATTACAGTTATAAAACTCATATTCATAGAATCCTTACAGTGTGGAAACAGGCCCTTTGGCCCAACAAGTCCATACCAACCCTCTGAACAGTAGCCCACCCCATCCCCCCCTCCCTGAAACCCTGGATTTCCAATGGCTAATACACCTAACCTACACATCCCTGCACACTATTGGTAACTTAGTATGGCCAATCCACGTAGCCTGCACATCTTTGGACTGTGGGAGGAAACCGGAGCACCCGGAGGAAACCCATGCAGACACAGGGAGAATGTGTAAACTGCACACAGACAGTCAACCGAGGGTGGAATCAAACCCAGGTCCCTGGCACTGTGAGGCAGCAGTACTAACCACTGAGCCACCATGCCATTGGGTGACAGTACCACCGTGCCACCAGCTCCTGTACATATGACAGTACAGAAAAAGCCTATTTGGCTCCACTAGTCTGTGCCAATTTTTGACTCTCACACAAGCCTCCTACTCAGCTAAACATGGCTGCTTCTTTTCACACAACAAGGTAAGGTTTTCAAAATTAAACTTGTCAATGACTTTGTAAGCGGGTTAATTGCTTAATAGCAATTGAATTAAAGGACCAATAAAAACAGCATCTTCTCCTCCACACAACTATTTGGGAATTCCTTGGCTTTTCTTTGAAGGTACATAAATTGCAAACATTGGTTGGTTCAAAGCTGCCACATATTGAGGCTTTTTGAAGCCCCTAATGTGAAACCTGCTCCAATGTAGGCCTGTCACTGAAAAAAAGACAAGTGGTAAGGTATGAAAGGATAAAAATGGGAGTGGTACATTCACTGGCATATAGCCGAGAGCACTTGGAAAGGTCATTTGGCTTCCATGCTTCATGCTAGTTTTTTACGTTTCATAAGGGTATCCCCCTGTTCCAGCTTCACCTCACCCCATTAACAGCATCTTCTATCCCTTTCTCTATTACAAACTTATTTAGCGTTTCCTTGAATACAGCAATCACTTGAACTGCACTGTTCGCACCGTTTCTCCCCTAGCACTGCACTGTGCACACCCCCACAACAAATGCATAAATGCTGCCTGCTCCACACTTCTCTAATGAAGAAACTAGACTCGAAACGTTAGCTTGCTCTCTCTCCATGGATGCTGCCTGACCCGCTGTGATCTCCAGCATAAAAATATTTTTAATGCTATTCACCTCAACCATGCCTGCAGCCGGCAAGTTTCATACTCCAAGACTGAGCAATTTTCTCCTGAATTTCCTGTTGCATTTTCTTTAGTGGCTATCTTATGTTTTATGCTCACTAGTTTTGATTTGCCCACAAATAGAAATATTTCCTCTGCATCTACCCCATGAAGCACTTTGTCATTTTAAAGACCTCATGCAGCTCACCTTTCAAAAACAATAAGCTTCAGTCTGTTCAGTCCCGCTGTTGGTTATAGCCACACAGTTCTGTCATCGTCATTGTAGATAATCCTTCTCCTGTATCTTTGTAACCCTCTTTTAATTTGTAGGTGAAAATTGAGCGCACTGCTCCACACATTGATTGGAATTGAACTAGCTTTATTATTGCATGTATGCACATGAGTACAGTGAAAAGTTTGCAAGTCACCACTTATGGTGCTATCTTGGTTACAAGGTACCGAGGCACAGATTCTTAAGTACAAATTCTTCCAGAGAAAACAAAATTAGAAAAATAAAGAAGTAAAAAGGCCTGCATTACAGAAATGCAAAAGTATAAAATCCTGGTAATAAACTGGAAAAAAAAGGTCAGGATAACAGTGCTTCTGCCATAATATAGCAAAGGAATAAAAAGTTTTGAAAAGTAGAGAACTTATGACAAAATCCACAGAGTCCATTTCATGCTGAACCCATTACGGTGTTGAAGAAAGCGCCACACTTAGTCACACACTGACACCAGCGAAAACAGCTGCCAGAGCTGCTGAAAGGACTCCCAGTTATCTAACCAAGGTCCTATGTAAATCCAACTTCACGATAAATTTAACTTAATTCTGGAGGTGAGGTGTGTTCTGTTTCATGCCTTGGGCATATGTTTGCAGGATTTTTTTTATTTACAATGCTTTGAAAACGTTCAGTTTCCTGATGACGCTTCTTGCTTTAGGTTTAATTTCAGTTTCCCTGCCCAGGCCTGTCCATGAGCACAGAGGACAGTCAGCAGGTGCACTATCAAACCACAAACACGTGAAGCATTGAATATTGCAAAGTGACATTGACTGCTTCTGACACTGAGGCAGCATATTAATAAGTATGGCATCACAGAACCCTGTACAAAATTGAAACTAATGAGATTCAGGGCTAAAATCTGCATTTTTAAAAGTTGAATAATATTCTTTTGTAATCAAAATGTAACACAAACAAGGCACACAGATTTTATTTATTTGAAGATCTTTGGTGGATATATTTACAGCTAAGCTAATATATGTAATTCCTCCATACACAACCTGTGCCTATATTCTTCCTTTGCAGAGACCCTGTGGTCATTTGATAACATCTAGGACTTGGTTAATTTGAATTTTGAACTCTTAAAGGAACATTACTGAAAAGCTAGTAATACTAAAGTATCATACATAGCGCAAAGGAAAATAGTTATGGTTACTGGAGGTCAATCATCTGAATCTCAGGTGTAGGAGTTCACCAGGGAACAATCTACAACTCCTTTGTCAAAGGCTTTCCCTTCACCATAAGGTCAATGGTTTGTCCTGGGCCCTTAGCTATTTACGATTTACATTACCAAAGTGTATGAAAAGACAGAGAGTATGGAATCTGGAAAGGGATACAGTATGTTCACTGAGTGGGCAAAAATATGGCATATGGGCTATAAGGAGAAAAAATGTGGACATTGTCCATTTTAGCCAGAAGAATATAACAGTCTACTTTAGCCTGAAGAATATAACAAAGCCATGTACTGTTTACATGGAAAGAGAATGTAATTTCATGGTACGGAGGGATCACAAAAGTTAGTTAGTGAGCAAGTACAGCAAGTAATCAGAAAGGCAAATGGAAAATCAGAGTTTATTGAAATTGGCTCAGCTCATTGATAGTATCATATTTTTGTTCATTCACTGGCTGTAGACATCATTGTTTGGCCAACATTTATTGCCATCTCTGATTGCCAAGAGGGCAGTTGAGAGTCAACCACATTGCCTATAGTTCTAAGTGGAAATATCTGCTTAGAAGGACAAAAAGCACACTGCCAAAAGATACAGGCAGATTAATGGAATATGAACAAGGTGGCAGATGGAGTTTAATGTGGAGAGGTGTAAAGTCATTCACTTTGGTGGTAAGAATAGAAAAGCAGAATATTTGTTAAAAAGGTGTGAACCTTCGAAATGTTGATGTTCAGAGAGACTTATGTGTTCTTGGAAAAGCAACACAAAGTTAACATGCAGGTGCAGAAAGCGATTTGGAAGGCACATGGCACATTGACCTTTGTTAGAAGAAGACTGGGCAAAATCAGGAAGTCTTGCTACACTTATTAGGCCATTACTGAGAATACACCTAGAATACGGTGTGCAGTTTTGGTCTCCATATCTAAGGAATGATACACCTGCAATGGTGGTGGTACAGCGAAGGTTCATTGACTTGGTTGTGGGGAGGAAGGAGTTGCACTACAATGACAAGCTGAGTAAATCGGGTCTCAATTCTCTGGGCTTTGGAAAAATGGGAAATGTTCTCATTAAAACATACAAGGATCAGCAGGGTCTTCTGAATGGTGGCCATTGAGTGGTTGATTGTCTAGTTTGAGGAATCTGGAGCATGGTGATACATTTTCAGGATAAGAGGCTGATCATTGAGGTATGAGATGAGGAAATATTTCTCCGTTGTAAGTGTTGCAAATTTTTGGGATTCTCTATCTCAGAGGCTGTGAGTGCTCCATTGTGAATATATATAAGGCAGGGAGAGAGGTTTCTTAGGGAAGTGTGGGATGGTCAGGAAGGGGACTTCAGTGAGAAGATCAACTACAATCAAATTCAGTGAGGAAGCAGACTTGAGGAGCCGAATGCTGTGCTCCTGCTTCTGTTCATTATGATTGTTGAGAAGCGCAAATATTCACTGATGATTGCAGTGTTCACTACCATTCATGAGTTTGCAGATATTGAAGCAGTTCATGTCCTTAAGCAACAAATCCTGGACTATCCTGAGGCTTCAGTTGACAAGTAGCATGTAACAGCTGTGACACAAAAGTGCCACATAATGACCATCTCCAAAAATTACAGACCCTAACCATTTTCCCTTGACATTCAATAGATTGGCCATTGCTAAATGCCCACAACCCGCTGGGGGTTACTATTGGCCAGAGACTATATTGTACCAGCAATATAAATACTGTAGCAAAATCAGCAAATCAGAAAATGGAAAGTTTGCAGTGAGTAGCCTGGCTCCTGACTCCCCAAAGTCTGTCTATTATCTTCAAGGTATACCAGGAGTGTGATGAATACTTCCCGCTTGCCTGAATGAGTGCAGCTCTAAGAACATTCTAAATGATCCACACCATCCAGGACAAAGCAGCCCAGACACCATATTAAATGGTCCCAGGGATAGAAAGCTTAACAGAAGAGGAACTTTTGAGGACTCTGTGACCATACTCATTGGAGTTTAGAAGAATGAGGGGGGATCTAACTGAAACTTTCAGAATAATCAGTGGCCTGGACAGAGTGGAGGTTGGGAAAATGTTTCCATTGGTAGGAGAGGCTAGGACCCAAGGGCACAGCCTTAGAGTAAAGGGAAAACCTTTTAGAACAGAGAAACTTCTTCATCCAGAGCATGGTGAATCTATGGAATTCACTGTCACAGAAGGCTGTGGAGGCCAGGTCATTGAGGATATTTAAGACTGAGATAGATAGGTTCTTGATTAGCAAGGGGATCAAGGGTTACAGGGAGAAAACAGGAGAATGGGGCTGAGGAACTTATCAGCCAGATTGAATGGCGGAGCAGACTCAATGAGCTGAATGGCCTAGTTTCTGCTCCTATGTCTTGTGGTCTTATGGTCTTAAATGCTCACTTCCCCTCCACTCCCTGCACCCCATACTGTGGCAGCAATGTGTAGCATCGACAAGGTGCCCTGCAGCAACTTGCCAAGACTCCCTCAGCAGCTTCTTGCAAAACTGTGAACTCTACCCACTCAGGAGAGAAAGGACAGTGTTGTACGTGCTATGAAACCAAAGGCTACAACAGCGTTGTGGCGTTACAGTGCTACCACTAGTCCCCCTCTCCCTACTGGGTTGAAGAGGAGGTGTGTTGCTTAATAGCAGGGGAGGTTGAAACACCAGTTGAGTCTTAACAACAAGAGCACATGTGTTAGCATGATGTGCAATCAGTGCAAGCAATAGGTGCAAGCTATACTGGCTAGTTAGACACAATTATCAAGGCTATCAGGAGCCACGGAATGAAATGTCTGAGCCCACTGGGATCTTACGTTAGACTCCTGATTCTTCGACCAAGACTGCATGACATCATCAGACTGAGTGCAACTTAACAATTGTCTCCCACGTTAACTCTTTCGGAACCATAAGCTGTACGTCAGGCAGCAGATACATGGGAACGTTACCATCTGCAAATCTGTTGTTAAGTCACATAACATCTTGATTTGTAACAATATCCTCTTACTTCACTGTCATTGAGTTAGAAGTCCTGGAGTTCTGTCCCTCCTAGCACTGAGGGTGTATCTACAGCCCACGAGATGCAATTGTTTAAGAAGGCAGCTCATGACTGTCCTCTCAAAGGGAACTGAAAATGAATACTTTTTGTCTTTTTTTGGCTTAAATGCTGTCCCTGGCTTACTGTTGCAGTGTTTCCCTGTCCCTACTTCCCAGTCAGTATATGGGATTTGCCATGTATTCATTGTGATTATGGTGCTAGCATCAACAGGTCCATGCCCAGAAACAGATTATTCACAAGAGCCATCATCAGTGTGTGTGTGGTGAAGGTGAATGTACAGTGCTGTTAGGCTAAGTGTTCCAGCTGCTTTGACTCTGTGACAATAAATTGGACTGGTGATGTGATTTAGGGGAAAGAATCTTGCACCTCCTTCTCGGTGGTGCAGGTCACAAGTTTGGGAGGTGTTGTTGATGAGGGCTTTGTGATACCACAACACTAGAGTGTACGTTGGTCTGGATTGTCCCACAGATGCAGGAGAAATGTTCATATTTTTCTTCACAGTCTGTTATTCATATATTGACCCCTAAATAGTTGGATTGTTCTAATCACCTGGATATGGCAGGATTTCCTTCAATGAGGTTTCATGGCTCATTGGTCTTCTCAGCAACACACTGCACAACCTGTCAACCATTGTGGCTTATGTGCATTGCACATGGAGCCTACTTCAAAGAGGAGTGCTTTATAATATTCTAATACATAGAAAGAAATAAACTTGCATTCATAAAGTAGGCTTCTGCAATCTCAAGATGTCCCAAGGGATTTTACAGCCCCTGCAGTACAGAGAGAGTGCCATACTGTTGGAGGTACCAACCTTTAGGGTAGCATTAAAACCATCGCCCCATTTGTGCTCTCGAGTAAAATATCCCACACCACTACTCTAAAGTTCTTCTCAACATCCTGGTAAACATTTATCAATCAAACAAGGAGACATCTATCTCTTAAACAGTTATGCACTTAATTGTAGGGCCCTTGGGAGTGTTGCTGAACAAAGAGACCTTGGAGTGCAGGTTCATAGTTCCTTGAAACTGGAGTCACAGGTAGACAAGATTGTGAAGAAGGCATTTGATATGCTTGCCTTTATTGGCCAGTGCAATAAGTATAGGAGTTGGAAGGTCATGTTGTGGCTGTACAGGACATTGGTTAGGCCACTTATGGAACACTGCATGCAATTCTGGTCTCCCTGCTATAGGAAGGATGTTGTAAAATTTGAAACAGAAATGATTTACAAGGATGTTGCTAGGGTTGGGGGGTTTGAGCTATAGGGAGAGACTGAATAGACTGAGGCTATTTTCCCTGGATCGTCAGAGGCTGAGGGGTCACTTTATAGAGCTTTATAAAATCATGAGGGACATGGATAGGGTAAACAGCCAAGATCTTTTCCCCAACGTAGATGAGTCCAAAACTAGGGGGCATAGGTTTAAGGTGAGAGGGAAAGGATTTAAAGGGGATGTAAGGGGCAACGTTTTCATACAGAGGATGGTATATGTGAATGGAATGGGCTGCTAGAGGAAGTGGTAGAGGCCGATACAAATATGCCATTTAAAAGGCATCTGGATGGGTACATAAATGGGAAAGGTTTAGAGGGATATGAGCCAAATGCTGGCAAACGGGACGAGATTAATTTAGGATACCTGGTTAGCATGGATGAGGTGGACTGAAGGGTCTGTTTCCATGCTGTGCAACTCTATGATTCTATCATCAGATTGCTAAATGTGGGACCATGCTCTCTGCAAACTGTTTGCCATGTTTGGGATGTGGATATATTAGCTAAGATTAGTACAACACATTGTACTTCAAAAGGTTTTCTTTGACTATAACGTGCCTGTGAACATTCTAAGATCTTGCAAAGTGTGACCGAAATGCAAATTCTTTCTTTCAGGCAATATCCCTACAACACAAGAGCTGCTTCTCTAAATTAAATTCCTTTAGGAAGTGGTGGCTCGAAGGGATCACTGTTAGGATCAGGGTTGTTCAGCATTTACAAAAATGTTTTTTCGGACCTTGGATTCAGAGGTAGGCTGTTGATGCCTGGGAAGGGGATGGGGTCAAATTAATAATGTGGGATGCTGTGTCTAGATAGCAGTGGAAATGAACAGGTTGCAGAGTGGGAAGATATGTTGAAAATTAAACTGATGTGAGGAATAAAGAAAAATGAGGAATAAGGAGCTCACTCATTCCTTGGAAATGAAGGGCTCCCCAACACTGGGGAAAAGGCCTCGGCTATTCACCCTATCCATCCCCTTCATGATTTTATAACGAAACAAGACAAATGAGTCCTCAATGAATTGTAGAACATTAGGAAGCTCAAAGAACAAAGGGATCTTGGGAATGCTCGTCCACAAATCCCTGAAGGTTGCAGGACAGGTTAATAGGGTGCTTAGGGAAGGCACGTCTTTATCAGTCAAGCCAAATATTATATGAGTAGGGAGGTTAAAATGGAGCTGCACCAGGCTTTGGTGAGGCCACAGCTGGAATAATGAGTGCACTTCTGTTGCCACACTGTAGGAAGGATGTGATTGCACTGGATGGGGTGCAGAGGACATTCACCGGGGTGTTGCCTGAGTTAGAGAATTTTAGATACAAAGAGAGGTTGGATAAGCTCGAGTTGTTTTCTTTGGAGCAGAGAGCGCTGATGGGTCCCTGATTGTTAGCCTGGGGTTTTACAGTATTACTCCAGTGACATTGACTCCACACTAACATCTCCTCACAGCACATTGACCTATTCTAGTCCAACTTGATTCACGAGTGTTACGGGATCAACTTTCCAAACTTCCAGTTAACCTTTCCCTTAGTCAGAAATCATATGAGGCCTGGTTATAGTCCAACAGGTTTGTTTTAAATCACAAGCTGTTGCAGAGCTGCTCCTTCATCAGACTTAACCTGATGAAGGAAAGGTGTTCTGAAAGCTTGGGATTTCAAATTAACCTGTTGGACTAAAACCTGGTGTTGTGCGACTTCTGACTTTGTCCACCCCAGTCGAACACTGGCCACCCCCACACCGTGGCTACCACCTTTTCCTTAGTTTTTCCCACAACTTCACAATACCAGTTTTGTTTTGTCTAAAACCCTTGGGCAATCTATGGCTATACAAATGCATGTTGCCAAGTGCAATATTCACGAGGAGTGTGACTCATGTTGACCAAAGAAAAAAGTCTATTTCAGATTTATTTTAAAATGCAAATCATCTTTTATTTTCTCATTTGCCTGCCCCATCTGAGAGGATAATTGTAGAGAAATGTCAGGCACTGGTGTGCTGTCAGTTCAAACTTGACAAAGAGGACAATTTGCAGAGGAGCCGAGGTAGCCCCAAGCCCCGCTTTGGTGAGCTGAATGATGGATTTATGAGTCTTGGTAATGACTATGAGAACTTGGAGAATGAGTCAGGGACCTCACTATGTCAAACTAATGATGTTCTAACAAGCAAAGCACCACCATCTTTTAACACATCTTAATGGTGTAGAATTACAACTGATCTACAATCTGTTTCTGCTGATCTCATCAGGGGAGAGAGAAAAAAAACACCATTTGTCTTGTTCGCTAACGTTAAGTTCCATAACGTGCAAAACTCTGCTTCACGAGACCTCATACCAAGTGGCAATAGCTCATTACCTACTGTGCTCATTGACTCATTGAATCATGTCGGATTCTTAAAGGGCTTGACAGGATAAATGCCAAGAGGATGTTTTCCCTCATGGGAGAGTTTAGGGACAGAGTGTACAGTCTCAGAATGAAAAGGTGCCAATTTAAGACTGAGGAGGAATTTCCTCTCTCAGAGGGTCTTTGCATCTCTTTGCCACAGAATGCAGTGGGGGCAGGGTCCTTGGGTATATTTAAGGCTGAGGTAGATTCCTGATCAGTCAGAGAATCAAGGAGTATCTAGAAAGTGAAAATGAGAAATGGCGGATAGCCATGATCCTATTGCATAGCAGCCTACTCCCATTCCTATTTCTTACACTGTTACAGTCTTCTGTTGCCTCACGGCCTGGCAATGTACCAATTTCAAAATTCCTTTCCTCGATTTCATATTCCGTATTTCATATATTTGAGGCACTGGGAAAGTCTGATAACTGAACGGACCCCCATTTACCTTCAGCAGGGGGACCTCAGGCAGTGCTCTTTCCCCACTGCACCTTGGCAGTAGCTGCACTGAGCTTTGGCATGTCCCACAGCATGTAGTCCTGGGCCTTAAAATGTGCCAGTCTGCAACCCTCAGCATTGATCTTTAACACGTCATTGTCTACAGGAATAGGGCCAGATGACTGGAGGGTAGCAAATGTGGTTCCCCTGTTCAAGAAGGGGAGTAGAGACAACCCTGGTAATTATAGACCAGTGAGCCTTACCTCAGTTGTTGGTAAAGTGTTGGAAAAGGTTATAAGGGATAGGATTTATAATCATCTAGAAAAGAATAAATTGATTAGGGATAGTCAGCACGGTTTAGTGAAGGGAAGGTCGTGCCTCACAAACCTTATTGGGTTCTTTGAGAAGGTGACCAAACAGGTAGATAAGAGTAAACCGGTTGATGTGGTGTATGTGGATTTCAGCAAGGCGTTCGATAAGATTCCCCACAATAGGCTATTGTACAAAATGCGGAGGAATGGAATTGTGGGAGATATAGCAGTTTGGATCGGAAATTGGCTTGCTGAAAGAAGACAGAGGGTGGTAGTTGATGGGAAATGTTCATCCTGGAGACCAGTTACTAGTGGTGTACCACAAGGGTCGGTGTTGGGTCTACTGCTGTTTGTCATTTTTATAAATGACCTGGATGAGGGCGTAGAAGGATGGGTTAGTAAATTTGCAGACGACACGAAGGTCGGTGGAGTTGTGGACAGTGACGAAGGATGCTGTAGGTTGCAGAGAGACATAGATAAGTTGCAGAGCTGGGCTGAGAGGTGGCAAATGGAGTTTAATGCAGATAAGTGTGAGGTGATGCACTTTGGTAGGAGTAACCGGAAGGCAAAGTACAGGGCTAATGGTAAGGTTTTTGGTAATGTAGATGAGCAGAGAGATCTCGGTGTCCATGTACACAGATCCTTGAAAGTTTCCACCCAGGTTGACAGGGCTGTTAAGAAGGCATACAGTGTTTTAGCTTTTATTAACAGAGGGATCGAGTTCCGGAACCAAGAGGTTATGCTGCAGCTGTACAAAACTCTGGTGCGGCCGCACTTGGAGTATTGTGTACAGTTCTGGTCACCGCATTATAAGAAAGGTGTGGAAGCTTTGGAAAGGGTGCAGAGGAGATTTACTAGGATGTTGCCTGGTATGGAGGGAAGGTTTTACGAGGAAAGGCTGATGGACTTGTGGCTGTTTTCATCAGAGAGAAGAAGGTTGAGAGGTGACTTAATTGAAACATATAAAATAACCAGAGGGTTAGATAGGGTGGATAGGGAGAGCCTTTTTCCGAGGATGGTGACGGCGAGCACGAGGGGGCATAGCTTTAAATTGAGGGGTGAAAGATATAGGACAGATGTCAGAGGTAGTTTCTGTACTCAGAGTAGTAAGGGAATGGAACGCTTTGCCTGCAACGGTAGTAGATTCGCCAACTTTAGGTACATTCAAGTCATCATTGGATAAGCATATGGACGTACATGGAATAGTGTAGGTTAGATGGGCTTGAGATCGGTATGACAGGTCGGCACAACATCGAGGGCCGAAGGGCCTGTACTGTGCTGTAATGTTCTATGTTCTACTGTTCTGGAAGACCAACAAGGTCCGGGCAGACCAAAGAGTGTCTTTCACCGAGTTGATGGTCCTCCAGGTGCAGTAGGTGTTGGTCTCAATCTGCATTCCTGGGAACAGACATTAGAGCACACAGTCCTGTGTCATGGAGCTGCTTGGGGTGAACCACTGGATCTTCCTCCAGACTTCCTTTGCAAAGGCATATTCCAGAAGGAGATGTGTGACAGACTCAAAGCCCCTGCAGCTGCTTTGAGATCAGCATTCTCGGGTGCAGACCAACCGCGAGTACATAAAGGATCTCTCAGATATTGACCCTGTCACCACCAGCCAACTGATGTCTTGGTGTTTGTTAGAAAGTTCATGCACTTTAAATCAGTTAGCTTCAGAGTAATGCCAACAGCCAGGGTTCAGTTCAGGCTACCGTAAAAGGCCTGTGTTCTCAACCTTGCTCCTTGCCTGAGGCATGGTGACTGTCAGGATAAATTCACCACCAGTCATCCCTCTCTGAGAGGATCCTCCGAGACAACCACAACTGCTTTAACTACTGTTGCAACCAGTTTGATCATTAACTAAAGGGTTCAGTTTCCTGCATTCTTTGGTTTAATAAGACAAGTTGGTAACGCATTCTAATTTACATGCACACTGAACTTTATTTGGTTAAAAATGCCTTCCAGTGAGGGTTGTGGCTCGGTAGGGAGTATTCTGTCTCATCTCCACATTCTAACCTGGATCTCCCAATTCAGTGTTTAAAGACTGTGTATGTGTTTGTACTGGGGGTTAGGATAGCGAAAGGGTGATTTGATTAAAGTATCTAAGATCCTGAATGGTCTTAACAAGGAAGAAATGTTCTCTCTTGTGGGTCATACAACCTCTCCGGTGCAGAAAGAGCTCATTCAGCCCGTCGAGTCCACACCGACCCTCCAAACAGCATCCGACACAGATGCCTACCCAATCCCTTGTAAACCTACATTTCCCATGACTAAAATACCAACTTAACACAAACAATTCACCCTAACCTGCACATCTTTGGACTTTGGGACGAAACTACAGGAAACCCACACAGACACAGGGAGAACATGTAAACTCCACATAGACAGTCACCCAAGGCCGGGTTCAAACCCAGGTACCTCATACTGTGAGGCTGCAGTGCTAACCATCGAGGCACCATGTTGACCACAGTTCAGGCTGTCCAGCACTAGGAGGCATGGTTTTAGAACTGGGGATCGCCACTTTGGAACTGAAATGAGAGAACTTTTTCCCTCTCAGAGGGTTGTCTGACTTTGGAACGCTGCCTCAGATCGTGGTGGGCATGGGGTCATTGAATCTTTTTAAGGTGAAAGTAAATAGATTCCTGTTAGGCAGGGAATCAAAGATTATCGGCTGTGGGTGGGAATGTGGAATTTAAAACACAACCAGATCAGCCGTGATCTCATTGAGCAGCCTTGAGGTGCTGAATGGCCCGCTTCTAATTCATATGGTCACATGTTAAATGTATTGCCTTTTCAGGGGAAATTTTAGCCTGCCCTCCTCAGATGGACCCGAATGTTTTTTTATTCACTTGTGGGACATGGGTGCAGCTCACTGGCCAGTATTTAATGCCCATCCAAAGCTGCCCTTGAGCTGTGTAGCTTGCCAGGCCATTTCAGAGCGCAGCTGTGTGTCAACCACATTTGCTGTGGGCCTGAAGTGACATGTAAGCCCGACCTGATTTCCTTCTCTAAAGATGGGTTTTCCAACTATTAGCAATGGTTTCATGATCAGCAGATTCTTGATCCCAGATTATTTTTTAAAGTTGAATTCAAATTCCATCATCTCCCATTACAGATTTGAAGCCAGGTCCCTGGAACATTAGCCAAGTTTAATCATCTAGCAATAATATCAATATCACCTCCCCACCTGAATGGCTCCTTGCCTCTATTTGTTCAGAAGGACAGAGGAGTTATCGCTGGTCTCTGTAGTTAATAATGGTTATTGCCCATTTCCATTTTCTAGAAGCTTGCTGTTTCCAAACTGGTTGGTTTATTTGCTACATTACAACAGAAACTACACTTCAAAACTAATTGATTAATTGTAAAAGATTTTGGGAAACTCTGTAAGGTACTATATAAGTAGAAGCATAGTATGATACAAAACACAAGGAAGCCATTCACCCGTTGTATCTGTGCTGGCTCTTTGAAAGAATTATCCAATTAAATCTCAAGCATTTATCTTATTGCCATTTGTTTGTTATTTGGTTGAATCTGCTTTCACGAGCTACACATTCCTGATCATAACAAATCCTTGTGCAAAATAACTCTCAGCTCCCTGAGGCACTTATGTTAATTATGTTATGTTAATTATTCAAGGCAGAGATCGATAAATTCTTGATCTCACAAGGAATCAAGGGCTACGGGGAGAGTGCAGGGGAAGTGGTGTTGAAATGCCCATCAGCCATGATTTAAATGGCAGAGTGAACTTGATGGGCTGAATGGTCTTACTTCCACTCCTATGTCTTATGGTCTTATGGTTAAGTATGTTTCTTCTGCTTCTCAGTCTCCCTTTTCATGTGAGCAAAACCCTGCAAAATGCTCAACACCTTAACTAAATCTTTAGCCTTCTCTGCTCTAAGAACAAGAA
Organism: Stegostoma tigrinum; assembly: GCF_030684315.1. Lineage (NCBI taxonomy): Eukaryota > Metazoa > Chordata > Chondrichthyes > Orectolobiformes > Stegostomatidae > Stegostoma > Stegostoma tigrinum. The sequence continues at coordinate 10,348,628 of NC_081366.1, read as the reverse complement.
CTCCAAATTCTCCAGTCTCTTCACACTAGCTGAAGTCCCTCATCCTGATCACATCCCAGCAAATCTCCTTGGCAACATCTTGAAGGCTCGACATTCTTCTTGGAGTATCTTAAATTGGTCAGAATGCTCACCTATGGAATTGTAGCCAGTGTTTTATTCTGGCTTAACACAATTCCTTTACCCTTATATCCGAGGCTTCTGTTTATTCAGCCAAGATGCCTTTTATTCATTAACGGGATGAGGGCATCGCTGGCTAGGCAACATTTATTGCCCATCCCTAGTCATCCAGAAGACAGTTCAGAGTCAACCACATTGCTGTGGGTCTGCAGTCACATATAGGCCAGACCAGGTAAGAATGGCAGTGTTTTTCCCTAAAGGACATTAGTGAATCAGATGAGTTTTTCCTGACAATCGACAATGGATTCATGGTCACCATTAGATTCTAAATTACAGATATTTCATTGAATTCAAATTCTACCACCTGTTGTGGCGGGATTCGCACCCAGATCCCCAGAATGTTGAGTCACTGGATTAACAGTCCAGTGGTAATACCATTGCTTCCCCCGGTTGCCCTTGTAGTGACAGTGCCCTTAACATCTCCCACCACCTTCAAAGCTATGGCACACTTGACCCCTGGCCTCTCTGATCCTGCTCCTATGTTAAAATTGAACATTTTATTTCATATTGCCTCACTTCTTTGCTCCACTAAAATGTGTCATTTTTCTATGTGATATTTTGCATGCTTGTCCATTTTCCCATGCTCTTGAGGTCTATTTGCACCTTTGCACATAAACATTGGCTGTTACTTTCACCATTATTTCAAGAGAAAAACCAGTCCCAGTCACCTCCAGAACATTTGTCTACCTTGGCATTTCAACCAGCATCATAGCTGGGTTAACCACCAGCTGCCCCACATGCTTGCAGAGTCTAACTCCCTGTGAGACAGCACACTGGCTCAGTGGTTAGCACTGCTGCCTCAGCACCAGCGACATGGCTTTGATTTTAGTCTTGGGTGACTGTCTGCATGGGGTTTGCACATTCGCCTAGCGTCTGCATGGGTTTCCTACCGCAGTCTAAAGATGTGCAGGTTAGATCGATAGACCACGCTAAACTGCCCATAGTGTCCTGGGATGTGCAGGCTGGGTGCATTAGCCAATGGGAAATGCAGGGTTATGGGACAAGGGAGTAGGTCTTGGAGGGGTGCTGTTTGGAGGGTCAGGGTGAACTTGATGGGCTGAATGGCCTGCTTCCACACTGTAGGGATTCTATGATTTCCATTTTCCTAACAGCTTGTTGCGGTTCTGTATATGTATCACAGAGATCTGAAATGATGCCCTGCTTAGCCTGGTCCTGGTTCTCATTGCGTATCAAAAGGAGCAGTGGGCCTAATCCTGATGCCTATTGTTCTACACCTCCTGCCAATCTGGCAGACAAGCGCTCCGTACTGTTTGCTTTTTGTTCCTCAGAAAATTTCATCTCCACGATGCCAGTGGCTCTTTTCCTTTCGAAGCCCGTGGTTTATAAGTAAACAAGATGCATTAAAGATGTCAGCGGGAGACAGCTGGTTCGCAGACAGTGATTCCTATTCCCTCATCCTGCTATAAGTAGCAACAACATTTGCAGACAGAAATCTCACAGTGGCAGGAATGGCTTTGGTATTGCTTTTCAGCACCAGGCATAGTAGCTCAGGTGTAGCGAGACATGGAATTACTTTGAAAATAGGAAAAACTGCAGGAGGCCAGGGCACAACATCAGTGACTTGGATTTATATAGCACCTTCTGAGGCAGCAGGGAGTTTGACTCTTCTAGCATGTGGGAAAGGAGGTGGATGTCCCAGGCATGACGCTGCTTGAGATGTGAAGATGGATAAGCATTCTGGAGATGATAAGGACAGGTTTTGTTCTTGAAGTAATGGTGAAGGTAATGGCCAAAGTTTATGTGCAAAGCTGAAACCTCAAGCAGGGAGTAGATGCATGGCTAAGTGCGGGAATCCAAATATTACTGTCTGCAATCATCTTCTGGTGGTTTATTGCTCTTTGTCTCCTCACTGAAAATACATGCACTGGATTGACATTCCTGTACTGTATACTGATGGTAAACAAAGCCCACTGTGAAAAGTTACACTTTCCTTCTTATTATTCTTCATAATGCTGCAAGGCGCCTTGCCACCGGCATCTTTACTTTTGGGCAGCACCGAATAAATGGTGGGGGGGGGGCAACATCCACAACAGGAGAGTCTGCACATGGTTTGTGCATGGAGGTCGCTTGAGTGGGTTTGAGATGCTTATCATTGAATTTTCTGGCAATTCTCTGTAAGAAGAGATTCACATTTCACAGAATCCTTATGGAGGGGAAGGAAGCCCTTCGAAACCACACCAACCCTCCAAAAGGTCCCCCGCCCAGACCCACGATATCCCCAAAAGCCTGCATTCCTCATGGCTGATCCACCTAACCTACGCATCCATAGATTCCCTGCAGTGCAGGACCAGGCCTTTCGGCCCATCCAGTCCACTCTGATGCTCCAAAGACATTCCCACCCACACCTGCGCTGCCCTGAGCGTGGGGAGAATGTGCAAACTGAGAATCAGCCAAGCGTGGGATTAAACCTGCTCCTTGGTGCTGTGGGGCAGCAGTGTTAACCATTGAGCTACCGTGCTTCTCCTTAATGAGCCATTTGTAGCACTTTCTTCACAACTGCTAGATGTCTCAATATGCCTCAAAGCAAATTACGTAGTTTTGATAAGTAGTCGCTGTCGTGATGTCAGCAATACAGCTGTCATTTCATACACAGCAAACTCCATTGACCACAGAGATAATGGTCCGATAGACTCTTGCAGAGATGACGACTGAGGACTATGCATGAGCCAAGACATCCACATCTCTATCAACCTTCAAAATTTGGACCTTCTACAACCATCTAATGGGTCCTTGCATCAGTCACTCACTCACACACACAACCTCCAACAGTGTGACACTTCCCCAGTGCACAATGGAATATTTGGAGTTTTGCTCTCAAGTCCTGGCATGGGACTTGAACTCAGAACATTATAACTCAAGAGACATGGAGGAGCGCATCCAACTGAATCACAGCTGTAAAGAATATAATTCCCTTTACTCTGGAGTGACCTCTGGACTCAGACCACACAGTTGAAAGTCAACGACATTACTTTTCATCAGGAGTCACTTATAGGCCAGATCATGTGAGGACGACAGATTTATTTAAGTCAACCAATGGGTTTTTACAACAATGGACATGGTCACCATTAGACGAGCTTTTTATTGAATTCAAATTTCACCATCTATTATGGTGGGATTCGAATTCATACCTCCAAAACAATAAACAAAAGGTCTGGTTTACTAAGGCCAATGACCTTACCACTAAACCACTGCCTCCCCATAGGATAGGAACAGCTCTGGCAGGCAACATGGGGGAAGCAATCCCAGAGCAGTGGACAGAACAGGGAATAGCAGTCCCAGAGCAGAGAGCCTCATGAGGAATAGCAGTCCCAGAGCAGAGAGCAGGTTGAGGATTAGCAGTCCCAGAGCAGTGGGCAGCATGAGGGAAGCAGTCCCAGAGCAGACAGCAGCATGAGGAATAGCAGTCCCAGAGCAGAGAGCAGCGTGAGGATTAGCAGTCCCAGAGCAGTGGGCAGCATGAGGGAAGCAATCCCAGAGCAGTGGGGAGCATGAGGGATAGCAGTCCCAGAGCAGACAGCAGCATGAGGGAAGCAGTCCCAGAGCAGATGGCAGTATGAGGGAAGCAGTCCCAGAGCAGCGGGCAGTATGAGGGATAGCAGTCCCAAGGCAGCCGGCAGTATGAGGGATAGCAGTCCCAGAGCAGCGGGCAGTATGAGGGATAGCAGTCCCATGGCAGCGGGCAGTATGAGGGATAGCAGTCCCAAAGCAGTGGGCAGTATGAGGAATTGCAGTCCCAGGGTAGTGGGCAGCATGGCGGAAGCAGTCCCAAGGCAGCGGGCAGTATGAGGGATAGCAGTCCCATGGCAGCGGGCAGTATGAGGGATAGCAGTCCCAAAGCAGTGGGCAGTATGAGGGATAGCAGTCCCAGGGCAGTGGGCAGCATGGGGGAAGCAGTCCCAGAGCAGAAAGCAGCATGAGGAATAGCAGTCCCAGAGCAGAGAGCAGCGTGAGGATTAGCAGTCCCAGAGCAGTGGGCAGCATGAGGGAAGCAGTCCCAGAGCAGTGGGCAGCATGGGGGATAGCAGTCCCAGAGCAGAGAGCAGCATGAGGGAAGCAGTCCCAGAGCAGATGGCAGTATGAGGGAAGCAGTCCCAGGACAGTGGGCAGCATGAGGGATAGCAGTCCCAGAGCAGCGGGCAGTATGAGGAATAGCAGTCCCAGAGCAGCAGGCAGTATGAGGGATAGCAGTCCCATGGCAGCGGGCAGTATGAGGGATAGCAGTCCCAAAGCAGTGGGCAGTATGGGGGATAGCAGTCCCAGGGCAGTGGGCAGCATGGGGGAAGCAGTCCCAGAGCAGTGGGCAGTATGAGGGATAGCAGTCCCAGAGCAGCGGGCAGTATGGGGGATACCAGTCCCAGAGCAGTGGGCAGTATGAGGAATAGCAGTCCCAGAGCAGTGGGCAGTATGAGGAATAGCAGTCCCAGAGCAGCGGGCAGTATGAGCGAAGCAGTCCCAGAGCAGTGGGCAGTATGAGAGAAGCAGTCCCAGAGCAGCGGGCAGTATGGGGGATACCAGTCCCAGAGCAGTGGGCAGTATGAGGAATAGCAGTCCCAGAGCAGTGGGCAGTATGAGGAATAGCAGTCCCAGAGCAGCGGGCAGTATGAGGGAAGCAGTCCCAGAGCAGCGGGCAGTATGAGGAATAGCAGTCCCAGAGCAGTGGGCAGTATGAGGAATAGCAGTCCCAGAGCAGTGGGCTGTATGAGGGAAGCAGTCCCAGAGCAGAGGGCAGCATGAGGGAAGCAGTCCCAGCGCAGTGGACAGCATGAGGGAAGCAGTCCCAGAGCAGCGGGCAGTATGAGGAACAGCAGTCCCAGGCCAGCGGCCAGCTCCAGGAGTGGGCCATGGGTGGAAACCAGCGCTGGCGAAACTGTCCTAGAACTTACTCTAGAGCAGCTGAGAGCCGGTGTTGAATGGACTGGTGGCTTGGAGTGGAGCAATTTGTTCATTGGACTGGGGGCTGGTGTGAGAGGTCAGACCACCCGGGGATGCCCCCGCACTGAGCTACTGTAATGTAATATTTATTTGATTTTTTAAAAATCTGAATTTAATGTCAATCCTTTGGCTATGTCTTATTTCTAACTTATTCATTAAACACTGTAAAGAATGCAACTACTTTTCTTTTTATTCCTCTTCTATATCTAAGATCTGTACTTAGGTACTTGTACCTAAGACGGTATCATAAGAGGCAACATTGTCAGACATTTGACTGTACTCCTGTACTTGAGTACAAGTGACGATAAAGGACATTCTATTCTATCGTGCTCAGTTTTCCCCTCAAGCTTGTTCCACCATTTAATACGACATGGCTGATCTCATCTAGGACTCAACTCCACTTACATGCTCAGTCTCCATAGCCTTTCAACCCTTTATTGATTAAAAATCTGTCTGTCCCCTCATTGAATTGTTTCCCGGTGTCCGCCACATCTGGGATAGTGAATTCCACAGATTCATGACTCTTTGAAAGGAATAATTTCTCCTTTGCTCTGTTTCAAATCTGCTATCCCTTATCCTAAAACCATGACCTCTCATTCTAGATTGCCCCAACATGAAGGAACATCCTTTACATGTCTACTTTGTCAATCACCTTTAGCATCTTACAGACCTCAATTAGATCTCATTCTTCCAAACTTCAGAGAGTATAGGCTTAACCTGTCAATCTCTCCTCACAATACAAAGCCCTCATCTCTGATATCAATCTAGTGAGCCTCCCCTGAACTGCTTCCAAAGCAACTACATCTCTTATCAAGTAAGGAGATCAACATTGTGCACAATACTCCAGGTGCAGTCTCAACAACGGATTGTATGATTTCAGGGTGTCCTCCCCATAGAATAGAATGTGGATTCCCATCTTGTTGAAAGCCCATGCTCACCGATTTAGTCAGACGAAAGTGAGAAGCAGTCACTGATTTAGTGTCAAAAGGCTGATGAATTTATTCCTGAAATGTGTTGGCAGGGAATCAATGACTATGTTGATGAGAATGTCTTTGAGATTCATGTTGAGCCCATGGACCCAAACACCTCAGAAATGCATAATTCCACATCTACAAGCAAAGGTTTGATATCTCTGAAAATATCACAAAACCCAAACCACATGATAACTGAACTGCTTGGTTAACAATCAAGGAACGGTGATAATAATTCCAAGTCAGAATGGGCAGTGGTTTGGAGGGGAACTTGATGGTGTTCCCATATATCTGCTGCCCTTCTCGTATTGGTGGGAGAGGTTGCAGGCTTGGAAAGTGCTGCAGAAGGAGGCTTGTTGAGTTGTTGCAATGCATTTTTAGATGACACCCACGCTAACACTGTGTGTGACTGTGGCGAGAATACGTGTTGAAGGTGGTAGATTGTGGCACCTTTCCCCTTTATCGTGACTTTGAGAGGGTAGGTAGATTGCGTTAAGCCAAATAACTAGTTGGTAACTTTTGTCACAAGTGCCTACTGAAGCCAAAGTCATTAATAGCATTTAATAGAGATTTAGATAACCAAGTGTATAAGCTTATTGAGTCATGGCAGCATAGACAGGAATCACATGACACCAGGTTATATACAAGTGCACGCTCACACACGAGCACATGCATACACGCGCACACACACATAAATCTATGGCGTGAATTCATATTTGCAGATACATTTTATTTTGTTCAAAAAGCACAAAATTTATAGACAGTCAGTCAATATTGTGTTTTATAAATTCCTACTTTAGAAATAAAACCAGTCTTCCAAACTATACACAAACAGATTCTAAACAAGGAAGCATGCATTGCCTGACCTAACATGTCATCTCTTTGTCAAGCTGATAAAACTTACAATTCTCGCAGGACTATTACTTGAAAGGAATTCCAGGAGTTACATATACAAATTAATCAATTAAAACCTTCTAACTGATTAAAGATTTAACAGCATCTTAGGTACATCTTTATCAATGGCGTGAACCTTTGATCATTTACTTGTAAATTCTGTGTCTGATACTACTTCTCTCACTAACACCTGAAAGAGCCTGAGGCTCTGAAAGCATGTGTTTTCAAATAAACCTGTTGTACTACACACTGGTATCCTGTGATTTCTGACCTTGTCCACCCGAGTCCAAGCACCTCCATATCAAAGATGGACAGGAGAATGGGATTAGAAAAGTTAGTTCCAGCTTGGTGTTGCTGCTGAGTTTGATGGACAGTCTCAATTTTTCTGTGATAGCAGGAACTACCGATGCTGGAGTCTGAGGTAACAAGGTGTAGAGCTGGATGAACACAGCAGGCCAAGCAGCATCAGAGGAGCAGGAAAGCTGACATTTCGGGCCTCGACCCTTCTTCAGATGCAATTTCTGAAGAAGGGTCTGGACCTGAAGCATCAGCTTTTCTGCTGCATTCATCCAGCCCTACACCTTGTTATCTTAATTTTTCTATGCTCGCGTTTTTGTTCTCCTACCATCAGACGTGAGCTACGCAAGTCAAGACTCTCACAAAGCCGAAAGGCTACAGCTTTCTGTCAAGATAGATGTGTGTTGAGTTGAAAAGGGGTCACATAAATTAAACTTTCACTTGAGTGGCCCAGAAAGATAGAGATTGACTTTATATGTTCCTCTCTCATTCTTGGGATATCCAAAAGTGCTTTACAGCCACATAATACTACGGTTAAGAACAGCAAATCAAAGGCTGGAAATGCTACAGTGAATAACTCACCTCCTCTCACTGCAATTGCCCACCATCTACAGGGCACAACTCAGGAGTGTGATGGAAATCTTTCTACTTTTCTGACTGAACACGGCTCCAACAATGCTCAAGAAGCTCAGTGTCATCCAGGATGGATGTCCCATTGATTGGTACCACATCTTCTGCGTTCAACATGTATTCTTGCCACAGTCACACACAGTGTTAGCGTGGGTGCCATCTAAAAATGCATTGTAACAACTCAACCAGCCTCCTTCTCCAGCACTTTCCAAACCTGCAACCTCTACAACCAATAGGAGAAAGTCAGCAGATATATGGCAACACCATCAAGTTTCCCTCCAAATCACTGTCCATTCAGCCGTGGAAATATATCACTGATCTCTCATGGTTACTGAGTAATTTCCTGGAATCCCTCCAAAACATCATTGTGGGTGCACCCTCACTCAGCATGAGGCTACTCCAGAAAACTGCTCAGGGCAATTAGGGACAGGAAATAAATTCTGGTCCAGCCAGTTGAGCCCACATCCTGTGAAATGATTAGATTTTTTTCAAAGTAATTTTTGAAAAGTAGTCACGATTGTATGTTGAAAACACTCATCATATTGTGCACACTAAGGGCCCACAAGTAGATAATCTGCCGCAATGCTATTTATTATAGAACAACTGCGCAGTGTACAAGATGCATCGCAAAAACTCATCAAAGCTTCTTCAACAGCACCCTCCAAGTCAAGTCCTCCAGCACCTCAGGACAGCAGGCATAGGTGCAAATTCCCTTCTCAGTTGCACACTATCACTACTTGGAAGTATATCAACTGTACCCTCATTGTCAGAGAGTCAAACTCCCTGGAACCCCTTCTTGTAGCCATACATATGCCATACAAATTAGAATGGTTCAAAATATGTTGAAACATAGAAATTAGGAACAGGAGTAGGCCATTCAGCCGTTGGAACCTGCACCACCGTTCAATACGCTCAGAGCTGATCATCCAACTCAGTGAATAAAAACCAAAAGAACTGCGGATGCTGTAAATCAGGAGCAAAAACAAACTTGCTGGAACAGTTCAGTAGGTCTGGTAGCATCTGTGAAGGAGGAAACAGAGTTAATGTTTCAGATCAGGCGACCCTTCCTCAGAACTCAACAGTTCTGAGGAAGGGTCACTGGACCTGACCTCTTCTCCTCCACAGATGCTGCCAGACCTGCTGAGCTTTTCCCGCAAGTTTGTTTTTGCTCCTGTTTTCATCCAAACCAGTATCCTGTTCTCACTTTCTCGCTAACCCCTTTAATTCCTTTAGCCCTAAGAACCATCTCTAATATATTCTTGAAAACATTCATTGTTTTGGCCTCAAACACAGTCTGTGGCAGAGAATTCTACAGAGTCACCTTTCCCTGATGAAAGATGTCCAAGGATGTGCAGTTTAGGTCAATTGGCCATGTTCAATTGCTCATAGTGTGCAGGGAGGTGCAGGTTAGGTGGGTTAAACATGAGAAATGCAGAGTTTCAGGGATAGGGAAGGGGGATGGTTCTGGGTGGGATGCTCTTCAGTGTGGACTCAATGGGTTGAATGGCCTGCTTCCATACTGTGGGAATTCGATAACTCTGTGGCTCCCTACGGTGAATAAATTTCTCTTCATCATCCCAGGATGTTTTCTCTCAGTTTTTACTGTGCAGAAGGACGAAGAAGCTAGGGAACTTCGGGAAATAAGTAGTAATGATTTGAAAAGAATTCATATTACAGAAGAGGAAGTATTGGCATCTTTAAACATATAAAAGTAAATAAATCCTCAGGGCCTGATTAGATATTTCTCAGAACTTTGTGGGAAGCCAGGGGAGAGATTGCTGGGCCACTTGCTGAGATATTTGTATCATTGGTAGCCACAAGCGAGGTGCCACAGGATTGGACGTTGGCTAAGGTGATGTCATTCTTAAAGAAAGGTTGTAAGGAAAAGCCAGGGAACTATACACTAGTGAGCCTTACATCAGTAGTGGTTAAGTTGTTGGAGGGAATTCTGAGGGGCAGGATTTAGTTGCATATGAAAAGAGAAGGACTGATTAGGGATAGTCTTGGATAACGAAGTGTGGAGCTGGATGAACACAGCAGGCCAAGCAGCATCTCAGGTGCATAAAAGCTGATGTTTCGGGCCGAGACCCTTCATCAGAAAAGGGGGATGGGGAGAGGGTTCTGAAATAAATAGGGAGAGAGGGGGAGGCGGACCGAAGATGGATGGATGAGAAAATAGGTGGAGAGGACAGTATAGGTGGGGAAGTGGGGAGGGGATAGGTCAGTCTGAGGAGGACGGACAGGTCAAGGAGGTGGGATGAGGTTAGTAGGTAGGAAATGGAAGTGCGGCTTGAGGTGGGAGGAGGGGATGGGTGAGAGCAAGAACAGGTTAGGGAGGCAGGGACGAGCTGGGCTGGTTTTGGGATGCAGTGGGGGGAAGGGGAGATTTTGAAGCTTGTGAAGTCCACATTGATACCATTGCGCTGCAGGGTTCCCAAGCGGAATATGAGTTGCTGTTCCTGGATGGACATGTCATCTAAGGAATGGGAGGGGGAGTTAAAATGGTTCGTAACTGGGACGTGCAGTTGTTTATTGTGTTCTGCAAAGCGGTCCCCAAGCCTCCGCTTGGTTTCCCCAATGTAGAGGGAGCCACACCGGGTACAATGGATGCAGTATACCACATTGGCAGACGTGCAGGTGAACCTCTGCTTAATGTGGAAAGTCATCTTGGGGCCTGGGATGGGGGTGAGGGAGGAGGTGTGGGGGCAAGTGTAGCATTTCCTGCGGTTGCAGGGGAAGGTGCCGGATGTGGTGGGGTTGGAGGGGAGTGTGGAGCGGACAAGGGAGTCACGGAGAGAGTGGTCTCTCCGGAAGCAGACAAGGGTGGGGATGGAAAAATGTCTTGTGTGGTGGGGTCAGATTGTAGATGGTGGAAGTGTCGGAGGATGATGCATTGTATCTGGAGGTTGGTGGGGTGGTATGTGAGGACTAGGGGGATTCTCTTTGGGCGTTATTGCAGGAGCGGGGTGTGAGGGATGTGTTCCGGGAAATGCAGGAGACACGGTCAAGGACGTTTTCAACCACTGCGGGGGGGAAGTTGCGGTCCTTGAAGAATGCGGACATCTGGGATGTGCGGGAGTGGAATGCCTCATCCTGGGAGCAGATGTGGCGGAGGTGAAGGAATTGAGAATAGGGAATGGAAATTTTTCAGGAGGGTGGGTGGGAGGAGGTGTATTCTAGGTAGCTGTGGGAGTCGGTGGGCTTGAAATGGACATCAGTTTCTAGGTGGTTAGTCTTGGGATGGCTTTGTGTGGGAAATTGTGTCTCACTAACTTGACTGAGCTTTTTGAAGAGGTGGCAAAGAAGATTGATGAAGGCAAACTGGTAGGTGTTGTCTATATGGACTTCAGCAAAGTGTTCAACGAGGTTCTGGATGCGAGACTACATAGTAAGGTTAGGTCTCATGGGAACCAGGGAGAGTGAACCAACTGGATACAAAATTGGCTCAAAAATAGGAGACAGAAGGTGGTGGTGGAGAGTTGAATTTCTGACTTGAGACCTGTGACCAGCTGTGTGCCACAAGGTTTGCAGCTGGGTCCACTGCTTTTCGTCATTTATATAAATGATTTGAATGTGAACATAGGAGGCATGGCTAGCAAGTTTGCAGATGACACCAAAATAGGTGGTGTGATGGACAGCGAAAAAGATTATCTCAGAGTACAATGAGACCTTGATCAGACGGGCCAGTGGGCCGAAGAGTGGCAGGCAGAATTTAATTCCAATAAATGTGAGGCAAACCAGGGCAGGGCTTATACAGTTCAAGGTGGGACCCTGAAGAGTGTTGCTGAACAAAGGGACCTGGGGGTGCAGGTGCATTGCTCCTGGAAATTGGAGTTGCAGGTAGACAGGGTGGTGAAGAAGACATTTAGCATGCTTGCTTTCATTGGTCAGAACATTACTTATAGGAGTTAGGACATTATGTTGATGCTATATACGACATTTATGAAGGTACTTTTAGAATACTGCATTCAATTATTGTCGTCCTTCTATAGGAATGACGTTGTTATGCTTGAGACAGCACAGACAAGATTGACCAGGTTGATTCTGGGGCTGCAGAGTTTGAGATATGGAGTGAGGTAGAGGCTGGAGATTTTTTCCCTGGACTGTCGGAGGCTGAGGGTTGACCTTACAGAGGTTAATAAAATCATGCGGGGCATGGATAGGGTGAGTAGTCAGTGTCTTTTTCCTCAGAATCAGTTGGACTGACAGGTCTGTTTCTGTGCTGTATGACTCTGTGAGTCTATGACCTAAATAGCCTAGTAATCGTGAACTGTGACTCCGGTTCTAGGCTCCTTGGTTATCAGGAACATCCTTCTTGCATTTACCCTGTCTAGTTCTGTTAGAATTTTATAAATTTCTATGAGATCCCTCTTCATTCTTCTAAGCACCCGTGAATATAACCCTAACGGAACCAGTCTCTCTCCAGATGTCAATCTTGCTATCTCAGGAATGAGTCTGGTAAACCTTTGTTGCACTCCCTCCATAGCCAGAAGAAGCTTCCTTGGATAAGGAGACCAAAACTGCACACAATACACCAGGTGTACTCTTTACAAGGCCCTGCACAATTGCAACAAGACATTCCTGCTCCAAATCCTCTCACTATGACTACAAGGTATAGCAGCAAAATTAGGCCATTTATAGGAGCAGAATTAGGCCATTTGGTCCATTAAGTCAGCTCTGCCATTCAATCATGGCTGATATGCTTCTCCATCCCATTCTCCTACCTTCTTCCCCTAACCGGTCAAGGACCTATCTATCTCTGTCTTCAGTACACTCAATGACTTGACCTCCACAACCTTCTGTGGTGATCAGTTCCACAGATTCACCACCTTCAGACTGAGGAAACTCTTCTTCATCTCAATTCTAAATTGTCAATCCTGAAGTCTGAGTATGTGTCCTCAGGTCCGAGTCACTCCGACAAGCTGAAAACTCTTCTCCACATCCGCTCTATCCAGGCCTCTCAGTGTTTTTTTTGACATAAATAAGTTTCAATCAGATCCCCCCTCATCCTTCTAAACTCCATCAAGTGCAGATCCTTTTTGCCTTGTTCACTGCCTGCTGTATCTGTTGCTTACTTTCAGTGGATGGTGGATATGGAAATTGAGGTCTCGCTGCATCTCCTTCTTTCCATATTATTGTCTTTCAGACCTTCGTGTTTTCATGGCTGGATATCTTCACATCTTCCACATCATATTTCATCTGATCACTGACCCAAATCACACTGAAGTCCCTCTGCATCCTCTTCACAGTTCATCCTTTCACCTAGAAGACAGTTCACACCTATCTTCACGAGAGCAATAGGGGATGGGCAATCAATGTCAACTGTGCCAGAAATACCCACGGCCCACGATGAAGAGGAAAGGCTCAGGATTAGAATTCCCAGGGCTCGGAGCAGCGATAATTTCAGACATCATCACTAATGGTGAAAGAAAGGAAAACATGGGGGTGAGCAAGAGGCCAGAGTTGGAGATATGCAGGGATCTCAGAGTGCTGTAGGGTGACAGGGGAATCGGAAGCAGGATAGACCAATGGGCACAGATGCCACCAGTTGAACCAACAGATCGAGGAAAGGAAAAGAAGACTGATTTGCAATTGGTGAAATTCAGATACACTTTAAAATCGCTTGACATCCACTGAATGACTTTTGGGAGCTGAGCTTTATCGGAGAATGCAGCGGCATTTGGAGACAGAAAATTAGGAGATAAGAAGCATTTAAGTGATTTGTCGATGGTAGTTGAAGGCACAACGTCAGCTAGGAAAACTGTGCTCCCCATTCTTTTCACACTTCAAAAATTCTGAAACTCTGAAATGCTTTTGAGGTTTAAGAACAGTAAGTAACAAGCATTTAAACACAGTGGATATGTGGCTGGTCATTTTGTACCTCATTAATGTACAAGTTTAAAGATAACAAATCTGTTCTTGGTTGAATGGTCTGCCCAGAAATTAGATCAATCTCAAAGATGAACAGCTATTTCAGCAGAAATAAGAGTCAGAATTCTTCACCGGTAATTATTGTTAAATTCTCAATGCAACTGTTTACTTGCGGACAGTTTAATTCAGCCCGGAATCCTTCTGACTAAAAAAAGCTTCTATTCATTTAGAAATTCCATTAGCTTAGTGCTGCATATCTCATAAAACCATTTAGCATGTCAAGTCAGACAAATAATGACATTTCACAGAGTATTGTACATGATAATGGTTGCTAATGTTAAGAATATTCAAATAATGCAATTCTCTCAAAATGACTGCGTTGGCTAAATAAAAATGGCAATGTCTGTTTTGCATCTCTCATTTAGCGTGACATTCAACATTTAAAAATTTTCTTCAACACTTCAAAAAGAGCTATATCATAGTGTGATACAGAAAGAGACCATTTGATCCAACAAACCTTTAAGACCATTAGACACAGGAGCAGAAATCGGCCCATCGAGTCTGCTCTGCCATTCAATCGTGGCTGATAAGTACCTCAGCCCAATTCTCCTGCTTTCTCCCCATAGCCCTTGATCTCCTTGATAATCAAGAACCTATCGATCTCAGTCCTAAATGTATTCAATGATCTGACCTCCACAGCCTTCTGTGGCAGTGAATTCCATAGATTCACCACTCTCTGGCTGGTGATTTCTATACCCAGTTTGTGCCAATCTTGTAGGATGTGTTCTTTTCTGGACGCTGATAGGATTCATAAGAAGGAGGTGCAGTAATCCTCCCTGAGCCATCTATATTGTCTTTCCTTATTCAGTGTGAGCATTAGCCTACAATTTTTATGCAGAAGATAGCATGGTGATAAACTCTTCCAAAAAGAAACCGTACACAGAGTTGAATGGAGATCACATGAGAAGTGATGGGGATAGCTGAGTTCACCAAATTAACTGCGTAATATTAGCAGACAGGACCCGGGGAGCAGAAAAGCAGCATTTGGATCAACAGGTAGGTGTGGAATGGGCAAGATGAACATCTAGAATTTTGTTTGATTAACTTTGGGGGTTGGCATGTTTGTGTGGACTGTTCCCTCAAAAGATTAATAATACCATATTAACACTTTTCAATTCAGCTCATCACTTTTAATCCTTTCATAGGATGTGTATACTCATGTCTAACATGATCCATCCCTAATAATTTAATTCCAATGCACAATCCATGTACATTCTCTATTGCCAGCCATTTTTATTTATTCACTCATGGGATGCGGGCATCTATGGCTAGGCCAGCGTTTGTTGCCCTTCCTGAATTGTCCAGAGGGCAGCTAAGTGTCAACCACATTGCTGTGGGTTTGGAGTCACATGTAGGCTAGACCAGATAAAGGTGGCAGATTCCTTTCCCTAAGCGACATCTGTGAACCAGATGGGTTTTACCAACAATTGATTTCATGGTCATCGTCAGACTCTTAATTCCAGATTCTTTATTGAATTCAATTTCAATTATGTGCTGTGGCAGGATTTGAACCTGGGTTGCGAGAACATTATCTGAGTTT
Organism: Stegostoma tigrinum; assembly: GCF_030684315.1. NCBI lineage: Eukaryota > Metazoa > Chordata > Chondrichthyes > Orectolobiformes > Stegostomatidae > Stegostoma > Stegostoma tigrinum. Next base: position 10,333,235 of record NC_081366.1, on the reverse strand, counting down.
CTGGATTAATAGTTTAGCGATAATACCACTAGACCATTGCCTCCCCAGATTTAATTGCCTGATGGGTGTTTCTAGATTAATACTCCTGTTTTGAGGTAATAACCTGATCCGTCCTGTATCATTTTTACCATGAACATATGCAAAGCCAATTGAATAACTGATGTTGGGACTCCTTCTGTTCAAAAACATACGAGTACATAGTGCTCTTCACATAGCGAAATGTGCCCTGTTCACAGCAACAGTATCAAACACATGGAAGGCCAACAGAGAGAGGACTATAGAGAACCATAGAGACATTGCACAGTTTAGGCTCATATTCATTAGTGTTTAGAAAGATAAGAGGAGATCTAATTTAGGTATACAAGATGCAAAAAAGGGATTGACAAAGTAGACAGCTAAAATGATAGGTCATAGATGAGGAGGAATCTCTCAAAGGGTCATGAACCTGTAGCATTCACTATCCCAGAGTCGGGTAGATGTGTGGACACTGAATAAACTGAAGGGGACAGACAGATTTTTAATCTGTAATGGGTTAAACAGTTACGGCGAGCGGGTGTGAAAATGGAGTTGAGGCCGAGATGAGACTAGCCATGATCATAGTAAATATTGCAGCAGGCTGGAGGGACTGAAGGGTCTATTGCTGTTCTGAGCCCTTATATTCTTATAGAAGGATCCATGAGGTCAACTTCTCTGTTTATTCTTTCATGAGAAGTGGGTGTCTCTGCAAGACGAGCATACATTGTTTATCTCTGATTGTCCTTGATCTGGGTGGCTTGCTAGGGCTATCTCAGAGAACAATTAAGAGTCAACCATATTGCTGTGGTCTGGAGTCATATGCAGGCCACAGCATTAGCCTGGGCCTATAGATTACTTGTCCAATGACGCTACCACCGTCACACCTTACTTCAGCTTGGTCAAACAAGCAAAAACAAAGTTGCTGGAAAAGTTCAGCAGGTCTGGCAGCATCTGTGAAGGAAAAAACAGAGTCAACATTTCAGGTCTAGTGACCTTTCCTCAGAGCTTGTCCGAAGGGCAAGTTTTAAAGGGGCATTGTGAAGTGAGAGCAAGAAGTTGACGGATGCAGAGATTTTGGGATGGAGTTCTTGAACTTGGAGGGTAGGCAGCTGATGATATGGCAACACAGGTGGCAATAAGAAGATGAAGGTGTGGAAGAGGATGGAATTGTCGACGTGCAAAATTCTCAGAGAGTTGTGGGGGATCGGGGAGGTTAGAAAGGTTACATTTCAGAGGTTAGTACTGCTGCCTCACAGCACCAGAGATCCGGATTTGATTCCAGACTCCTACTACTGCTTGCGTGGAGTTTGCACATTCTCCCCGTGTCTGCGTGGGTTTTCTCCAGGTGCTCCAGTTTCCTCCCAAAATTCAAAAGGTGTGCAGTTTAAGTGGACTGGCCATGCTAACTTGCCCTGTAGTTTTCAGGCTTGGTGAATTAGCCAGGATAAATATGGGAAAAGGGTGGGTGCTCAGTGTGGATGGGATGTACTTTGGAGGGTCAGTGCTGACTTGATGGATTGAATAGCCTCTTTCTACACCATTGCGGATCTATGAGAGTGACAGGGCCACTTAAGGATTTATAAACAAAGTGAGACTGGAAGCCACTGTAGACCAAAGGGCACAGACCAGCAGAGGTGTGGAGGAGAGCCCAAGTTTACAGAAGGTGTGAGACAGAAATCATTGCTGTAATGGAGTCTGGAGGTAGAAAAATGATGTACAGGAGACTCCGCAGCAGATCGACAGAGGCGGGTTTGGAATTAGACAATGTCATGGAGGTGGAAGCAGAAATGTATATTGGATGAAAGTCAGCTGATAGCTCCCGACTGTGTTAAACTTGAGCTGGGGTTGCTTTTAGTGTGGGTCTTCGTCCATAATGGTCAGACACAAGTTGCATCCTAATTTGGCTCATGTGGGTTCCTGTAGTTTCTCTTATAGTCTGAATACATCTTAATGACAGGGTACCCACACCCTCTCCTGGTACATGGGGTAACAAAGTCCTTTGGTTCAATCATTCTGCTGATAAAAGGGACAGAGTTGGGTGTGCAGCTATAAGCGTCATTATGTAGGAGACTAGTAGTGGTAATATCACGGGTCTGGTACTGCATTAAGCCCCGGGTACATGGGTTCAAATCCTACCATGGCAGCTGGTGGAATTTAAGTTGCAATTAAAACCTGAAACACAAAGCAATCTTGATTATGAAGCTATAATTTCTTGTTAAAAAAAACTTACCATGGTTCCCTAATGCCCTTTAAGGAAGGTAATCTGCTGTCCTTACCCAGTCTGGCCTACTCGTGACTCCAGGCCCCCAACAATCTGGTTGACTCCCAAATGCCCTCCGAAATGGTCTGGCAAGCCATTTATTTCAAGCTTAATTAGGGATTGACAATAGATCCTTGCCCTGTCAATGATGCCCAATCCGATGAAAACATATTAAAAAAAATTGGCCACTCCTCACTCTTGTGTCTTTTGCATGAACTTAGGGTCACATTTGCTCTTCCAGGTACATGTAAACGATCCGATGGCCTCTGAACAAACAGGAGCAAAGGGGTTCTCAAAGAATCACAGAATGGCTACAGCACAGAAGGACACTATTTGGTCTGTCATGTCTATGCTGTTCATATCCTCCACCCCAAAATAACCATTTGCCTTCTGCCACTCCCTCACCTTTTCCCTACAGTTCCACAATTTATCATTTGCAGATGATGAGCCCATTGTCTTTGCAAGCCTCGACAGATCCTGCCTCGAACACACACTCAGACTATACATTCCAGATTCAAGCCACTCACTGTTTGGAGACAGTCTGTCCTCATGTCACAATTGCTTCATTTGCAACTGACCTGTCAGCATCAATTCTTCCACCAGGAGGATTAGTTTCTCCCGAGCTGTTCTGTCTCAACGTCTTACGATTTTGACCATTGCTATCAAAGCTCCTCTCAGCCTTCTCTTCTCCAAGGGCAACACTCTGAACTTCTCCCATTCTTCTCTGTAACTAAAATTCCTTCATTCCTGGAAATGTACTCACAAATCTTTTCTGCACCTTTTCTAATAACTTAACGCCTTTCCTAAAGAGTAATGCCCATAGCTAGATGGATTCGTCCAGCTGAATCCACAAGAAATCAGAGCAGAAGCAGGCCATTTGGCCCATCTTTCTCAATCCTATTCTCCTGCCTTCTCCCCATAACCCTTGACCCCCATACCAATCAATTTATCCAAAGTGTTCACACAGTTTAATACAACTTGTGGTTTTTGTCATCTATGCCCCATTGTTAAAGCCCAAAATCATATATGTTTTATTAACTACGGTTTCCATTAGTCCTGTCACCTTCAGTGATTTATACATATGTGCAACCAGGTCCCTATGCTCCTACCTCTTTACAGCTGTCTCTTTGTGTCCTACTGATCAAAATTAATCACTTCACATTTCTCTCCATTAAATTTCATCTCCCACTTGTCTATCCACTGCGCCAACCTGTCGATGGTCCTTTTGAAGTTCTACATTACATTCTTCATGGTTCTCAATGCTTCCAAGTTTCATACCATCTGTAAATTGTGAAATTGTGCATGAAGATCTAAATTATGAGTCTGTGTCAGGAAGAACAGGGGGTTTGATTGCTAAACCCTGAGGAGCACCGTTATAAACCTTCCCTCAGTCTGAAAAGTAATTGTTAGCCACTATTTGGTTTCCTGTCACTCAGTCAATTTTGCATCCAGGTTGTCACTGAACTCTTTATTCCACAAACTTTAACTTTTGTCACAAATCTGTTACTCGGCACTGAATCAAGAACCTGTTGGAAGACAACACACATCATAGAATCAATGAATGTTATAGTACAGATGGAGGCCATTCAACTCTAGTGTCTGTGCTGGCTCCTGAAAGAGCTACCTAGCTAGTCTCAATCTCCAGCCCTATCTCTAGGCCCACTAAATTCAACACTTTGAAATATATACCCGACTCTCTTTTTTGAAACCTCGTTTGGAATCCGCTTCTCTCACTCTCCCAGGCAGCTCATTCCAAATCCTAACAGCTTTCTGACTAAAGAAGTTTCACCTATCTCACTCCTGGCTTTCTTACTGACAATCACATCATTAACCTCATCAATCCAATCTGCTACCTCATCAAGGAAAACTCAATAAAGGAAGTTCAATTTACCCTTTGCCCTGATTTTCAAACAGAAATGGATTGTCTTGTCATCTATCCCATTGTCTCTTGTGGGAGATTGCTCTGCACCTATTAATTACTGCACTTTCAACATTATAACAACGTCCATGGTTCAAAAGTATTTCTCTGATTGTATAGCGAAGGTCACAAAGGTTGCTAAATAATTGAGAGTCCTTTGAATGTCTTTAATGTTTGGAGTCTGTGACGAAAGATGTTTGCTCAGCTATGTGTGTGTGTGTGTGTGTGTGTGTGTGTGTGTGTGTGTGTGTGTGTGTGTGTGTGTGTGACATGACGAGTCTGAGTGATCTGTTACTATGCGATTACTCTATTCCCTTTTCCTCGTCCCCATTCATTCACAGGAACGTTGCTGGCATGGCCAATTCAGAATCAAACACATTACTGCGTGACTGGAGTCACATGGAGGTCAGGCCAGCTAAGGATGGCAGATTAATGAACCAGATCTATTTTTAAAAATGGTAATTAATTGCACTCTATTCCAGATTTTATTGGATTCAAATTTCACCATTTGCCATGGGGGTATTTGAGTCCCTATCCCTTGAACATTTGCTTGTTAGCCTGGTGACGTTACAACTTCACCACCACTTCCTGTTAAATGCAACAAAAACGAGACAGATTTATCCAGAAATAGCTAAACAGAAAACATTCGCTGGTTCCCATAGCAACAGCAGTGTGCATTTATATAGTGACTTTAACATTGTGAAACACTTTGAGTGTTTCACAGGAATGCAATCGGGCAAGGAACTGATTCAGAGTTGGGAAAATCGGGGCTGGTGAGCAGCTTAAGCCCATTAAATTTTCAACATTTACTCCACAAAGAGCTCCTTATTGTAAATATGTGATCTTTTATTTCCCCAATAGCAAACAAATTCCAACACAGGCAAAAACAAGCATGCAAGAAATAAAGCAAGACTTGCTCAGATTGTGATCTCCCAGATTCGCTGGGAATGGCTTCACACGCCCACACTCTCATGTGTGGGTGGGCACTTTCTTGGCCCATTTACACATCCCACACAAAGCACACAATATTTCATCCACTTTCTGAGCATTTTATTCCAATTTCCATGGTAATTGCCTGGGTGCAATTGATATGCACAGGACAAGTGACTCATCAATCACTCATTCTACTGCTACCATTTGTAGTTTAAACAGCTGCCAATCAGGAAAACAGAGCCATTGAAAGTGGGCTAGCATCAAGTACCACAGGAATGCTCTTATGAATGGCCTTGAGATGGCAATGGATGAGACTGGAAGAGATCTCAGTCTTGGCATCCTCAGTCATGAACATCTACAGTCCCCACTGGAGCAGCAAAGGGAATGGAAGGGCAAATGCTCGAATATAGGTTGAAGAGAGACGTGTCAAAAACATGCATTTTGATCAGACACCGCTTCACCTAGAGAAGCTGGAAGAGGCGATTGGTAAATGCATTGTGCTGTTCGAGGGCTGGAGCACTGCTTCAAGTGCCCATGTGTTCACAGTGACCACATTAAATATTGTGCGGTTTTCAGGCAGAATGGACAAGAGGAGCAGGTATGTTAGCGAAACTGGGTTTCAAAACAAGATTAGAGCTTTCTCCAGCTTGAAAAGGGAATGTTCGTGGAAAGTAGCCTAACAGGTCCCCCAGATTGTCAAAGGGTTTGACTGGGTAACAGAGGAATAGTTAATAGGCACTGTCTTCCAACCTCTTCTGTCAGGCAGAAGATACAAACGTGCCAACAGGTTCAAGAACAGCTCCTTCTCTGTTGTTATTCTACTGAATGGACCTCTCTAATTTCAAATCTAACATTGATCTTGCATTTGTGTACTTGTATGGTATAATCTGCCTGTACTGCATGCAAAACAGAACTTTTCACTGTACTTAGGTACATGCGACAATAATAAATCAAACCAGAAATCAGAATTCACTATAAGATTCAAGGTAAATTATTTCACCCACAGAATGAGTGTGCAACTTGCTACCACAGGGGATAGCTTTCTTTTTTATTGTTTCCTGGAATATGGGTGTCACTGGCAAGGTCAGCATTTGTTGCCTATCCCTATTTGCCCTTGAAGCAGATAAGAGTCAATTGCTGAGGGTTTGGAGTCACACGTAGGCCAGGCCAGGTAAGGATGGCAGATTTCCATCCCGAACGCACACTAGTGAAGCAGATGGGGTTTGCTTTTACAACATACAAAGATTTCAACAGTGGTTAAAGCTGTTGCTAAATCATGAGAATCAATTGAACAGAATTGAGAGATTTAATTTTAAAACAAGACTCAGAATCCATTTAGAAGGCAATAAGATAAAATTTACAGGAGCTCATTATCCACTGCCGCTGTAAGCGATAAAGCTAACTTCACAAAACTAAAGGCATTTACCCTCCCCAGCTCTCACAGTCTGACATGACATTAGAAATAATTAATTAATCACATTTGCAAAACCATTTACATTTGTGCCATATCTACCTTCACTGTGTGTGTGTGAGAAAGTGGGGAATGGGATGGGGTGCACTGTGTGTGTGAGAGAGAGAGTGGGGAGTGGGATGGGGTACACGGTGTGTGTGAGAGAGGGTGGGGAGTGGGATGGGGTACACTGTGTGTGAGAGAATGGGGAGTGGGGATGGGGTACACTGTGTGTGAGACAGTGGGGGAGTGGGGCTGGGTACACTGTGTGTGAGAGTGGGGAGCGGGATGCTGTACACTGTGTGTGAGAGAGAGGGTGGGGAGTGGGATGGGGTACACGGTGTGTGTGAGAGAGGGTGGGGAGTGGGATGGGGTACACTGTGTGTTTGAGAGAGGGTGGGGAGCGGGATGCTGTACACTGTGTGTGAGAGAGAGGGTGGGGAGTGGGATGGGGTACACGGTGTGTGTGAGAGAGAGTGGGGAGTGGGATGGGGTACACTGTGTGTTTGAGAGAGGGTGGGGAGTGGGAAGGGCTACACTGTGTGTGAGACAGTGGGGGAGTGGGGTGGGGTACACTGTGTGTGAGAGTGGGGAGTGGGATGGTGTACACTGTGTTTGTGAGTGGGGAGAGGGATGGGGTACACTGTGTGTTTGAGAGAGGCTGGGGAGTGGGAAGGGCTACACTGTGTGTGAGACAGTGGGGGAGTGGGGATGGGGTACACTGTGTGTGAGAGAGGGTGGGGAGTGGGGATGGGGTACACTGTGTGTGAGAGAATGGGGAGTGGGGTGGGGTACACTGTGTGTGAGAGAGGGTGGGGAGTGGGATGGGGTACACTGTGTGTGAGAGTGGGGAGTTGATGGAGTACAGTGTGTGCATGAGGATGGGGTACAGTGTGTAAGGGTGAGGAGTCGAACAGGTTCACTGTGTGTGTTAAGGTGTGTGATTGGATAGGGTTATAGTGTGTGTGAGGATGGGAGGGGATGGATGGAGTACAGTGTCTGTGAGTGTGGGGCATTGGATGGGGCACATTGTGTGTGGAAAAGAATGGGAATTATTTTCTGAGGAATGCTTCGCCAAATGGAATTATTCACACACCCAAAACCCTCCCCACAGACACACACGTAGATGTTGGATCTACACACCCACACAGCCTTTCTTATACAACCGCGTATACGAAACCAGTGAACACAATGTGGATTTGGGCATGGGGACACACACACACACACACACACACACACACACACACACACAAAAGAAAGCAAGCTTCCTCGAGTGCACACACACAGACCGCCCACACACAACAGATACACAGCCAGGACTCAGGAAGCACAAACACACATCCTCATACATACACACACAAACACAGAGAGAGACACAGATATACAGATACCCACACTACAGACACACACACATGACAGGCACACACAGCAGACACACACACAAAACACACACATGCAAACACAAATGAAGCACACAACAGAAACACATGCACACAGCAGCCACACAAAACTCACAATCACAGACACGCATACACACACAGAGCCCGAGCTCAGAAAACGCAGCTCTCTCCACACACACACAGACACACACATACACACAGGCAAAAAACTTGCTGGTAATCCGAGTCTTACATTCCTGCTCTCTCCCAGACTCCAGTGTGCTGATTCACTGGTGACGTTAACCCTTTAGGCTCCCTGCCTCAGCTGTACCGTGTAACCTCTCAAGAACAACATCTTCCTGAGCCCCCCAGCTGCGGAGTGGTCACTCTCTGTTACCCCTTGGTATGCAGCCCCAGGGTCAACAAGGCCGGGACAGAGGGTGGGCGGTCACTGCTGTCTCTGTGATCAGAGCTGGATTTAACATGAGCCCACGGGGTTGGGGGCGATGCCTGGGGGCCGCTTTCAGCCACTTGAGACTTGGGGAGAAGGGAGCTGTTCTGATTTTTGAGGATGGGAGGGGGGGGTGGATGGTAATATTCAGAAAGTTTAGCCAAGCACCCACACCCTCCCAGGTCTTCAGACTCTTCCGTTTTTGAAATTGTTACCCACAGCGCGTCTCTCTCCAACCCCCTCCCAAAAATGCGGCGCTCGATGATTTGAATAAATTTTCCTGTGAAAAAAGCAGTGCCTATTTTAATCCCTCAATCGCACGGCCCCAGCCCCACTCCACGCCGCCACTCAAGAGTTCCCTAAAGAATCAGGAACAGCGAAACGAGTGGCCACTCGGCCCATTATGCCAGTACTGGCGGTTTGCTGGAGACGTACCCCTCAACTCCCAGCCCCCATAACAGCCCACCCCATACTCTCCCCGGACCCACAAAAATCCCAAAGCAGCCCCAAATGAGTCTGCTCAGCCCACTGCACACCTGTGACTTCTACAACATTGTGGCTGAGTTTGTCTATCTGCCTGTCCCCTTCTTCTTCTCCCCTCCAGAGCAGCCAGCCCACCCTGTGTCCACTGAAGTTCCAGCACTCTCCTCACATGGACTCAATTCAGAGACCGAATGTGGGAAAGGTGTGTGTGACATTGTGAATAGGGAGGGAGAATGTGAAACAGCTCACCCCTGGCAGACAGTTTCTTGGTGTTGATAATCTTGGCCGCATATTCCTGTCCGGAGAGGATCTTAACGCACCGTTTTACGATGGAGAATGCACCCCTGAAATCACCAAACGGTATACTGTCTTTACACATTTCATTCCCATCAATAAGCCAAACACACACATAAAAATAAAGGTACAGCAACGCTTTGCTAATGACAAATTCCTTACTTTCCCAGTTCCTCATACATCTGATATTCATCGCTGAATCGAGTACATGTTATTGTGGCCATCCTGCTGGTCTCTGTCTTTCCCAGGTTACTGACGCTGCTGTTCTCTCTGTCTCTCTCTGCAAAATCCACTGGAGTCTCTGAGCTGGGTTTGATTGACGGCTCACTCTACAAACGGGGTGTGGGAAAATGATCAAGAAAATGCGAACTGTACAAACACTCACTAGTTGGTGCTTTATTGCCTCTCTGTCTCTCCACTTCCCGATCTCAGCATCACTGCTCTCCCTCAGTCTGTTTCCAAGGCAACAGTATTGGAAGCCTCACACACACACACACACACACACAAAAAGCTGCCTTGACATTTTGAATAGCGCCCTCACACTCAGGCGTAAACGGAAAGGGTTAAGGGAAACCATCAGATGGCGAGCGACAAATAAAATTTAAAAACAAAATCTCACTGCAAATTATACAGGTGGGCTCACCTACTGCACACTCAAACATCCAATCCCACAGGTATTTGAGGATTAAGATTGGGGTCGAGTACGTATAATTACAAAAAATTTGCATTTCCCTTCGCACCTCCCTTCACTGCCTGATATCTCAGAGGGATTTGCAGCCTGTTGAGGTGCGCTGAAGTGCAGCCATTGTTGCAATGTAGGAAACTCGGTGCTAATTGTGCACAGCAAGATCCCAATGAGGGAGGCATAACAGAGTCAGAGAGTTGGGGATCTTTCTGCTGTGGTAATCTCTGCGTTAGGAGGCCTGGGTTCAACTTTCACCTGCTCCAGATGGGACAATCTATGAACAGGTTGACTAAAAATATCTAGAGTCATACAACACTAGAAGAAGGCCCTTCAGCCCATCAAGTCTGCACCAACATAACCCCACTTTCCAGCACGTTGTCTGTACCATTTAATACTATGACATTTCAAGTGCTCATCCATATAGTGATGTTGTGGTGTTGGCTGTGAGATAAGTATCAATGAGAACACCAGGGACAACCCTCCTGGTCTTCTTCCACATGGAAAGGAGAGCTGCACTGCAATGTTAGATAACAAAGTGTGGAGCTGGATGAACACAGCAGGCCAAGCAGCATCTCAGGAGCACAAAAGCTGACGTTTCGGGCCGTGACCCTTTGTGCTCCTGAGATGCTGCTTGACCTGCTGTGTTCATCCAGCTTCACACTTTGTTATGTTGGATTCTCCAGCATCTGCAGTTCCCATTATCTCTGCACTGCAATGCTGCCTAGATGTTGGCCTGTAACATTGGAGGCAAACCCATAACCTTCCAACTGCTGGGCAGCAATGCTACCCATTGAACAGGGGATACAAACAGGAGATCTTGTCTGTAAAAGGATCTTGGAGAGGCTTCATTACAACAAGCAAAACAAGTGTTGCCAATAACCATACATCATAATGAAGATGTCACAGGATCATCTGCAGACAACAAAGGGTTTAACGCTGTAATCTTATTTAGAAGGATTAATTGAACTCATGAACTATATAAACTTCATAAAGTCACTTCTTTTCACTCCACTTTATCGGTTTCATTGCAATCTTCCTTCTTCCTCATTTAGTTAATGGGTGTGTAACTCTGAGTTTTACCTTTTCAGGTCAAGGTCTCAAAGCTTCTTTGTAATCCGTCCAATATTATCCCGGCATCTTCATTGTGTGATTTTAAGATTGACTGAGCAGTCACCAGCTCAACAACATTCCAAGCAGCTCAATGGTGTGATCAACCTCCTCTCCCCTATGCCTTTCCTTTCCTCCGTATCCCTCTTCCTCAATCCCTCTGTCTCCACCTTTCCCCACCTTCCCTTTCCTCTGTCTCTTGGTCCCTCTCTCTAACTCTATGTTTGCCTTCCCTGTCATGGACTCCCCCATCTTGAATTCTCCCATTAATAAACCAGGAGTTTATAATCCAAGTTTCATAACACAAGGCCAATATTCCAGACTTACAGCCATTTCTGGGAACAGCTGTGACTCAGTTTGTAGCATGCTCACCTCTGACCTTAAAAGGCTATTAATTCCAGTCCCGCTTGAGATCAAAATCTGAGCTGACTGTTTGGAGTAGTGCTGTCGAAGATGGAATTTTTGACTGAGTCATAAAGAGGGGCTCTATTTGTCCTCTCAGATGTCATGGTCTTATCTGGAAGAAAAACAGAGTTGTTCCCCAGGCATCACGGCCTGATGTTTATCCACCAGCCAACACTGCAAAACTTCATCACTTCAGTTGGAGACACCAGGAATGCACCATGATCACGATGAAAAATTTATAGCACTTTGTGATCTGTGCCATCAATTACGACACAAATCAATATGTGACTGTATGTGCAAACTTGCTGTGCATCTACATCATTAAAGCAGCTACATTTCAAAAGTACATCAACTGCTCTAAAGTAGCTTGGGATGCCCTGAGGTAACAGAGAGCATGATTTGAATACAAGCTTGGTTTTTCTTAATTATTTTCCAGTAAAATACAGTCAGCCTTATATTCCATTTGCTGGTGCTCTCTTTCCATCACCTTCTCTTTCTCTCTCTCTCTCTCTTTCCGTAAAAGATGCCTCGGTTAGGAATGGAGCTTGGATCACGGCAGATTGGAATCTGCAACTGAACCAAACTCAGCAAAGTGAATATTGTTGTGCACTGCTCCCTCCAAATGAGCTTGAGACTTTTAGAATCACGGAATCCCTACAGTGTTGAAACAGGCCATTCAGCCCAACAAGTCCATACTACCCCTTCAAAGAGCATCCCACCCCAACCCCTTACATTTTACTTATCTAACCCACCTAAACTAAACATCCCTGGGAACTACAAGCAATTTAGCATGGCCAATCCACTTAACCTGCTCGCTTTTGGAATGTGGGAGGAAACCAGAGCACCCAGAGGAAACCCACATAGACACAGGGAGAATGCGCAAACTCCACACAGACGGTCACCTGAGAGTGGAATCGAACCCAGATCTCTTGTGTTATGAGGCAGCAGTGATAACCACTGAGCCACCAAGAATTAGCTTCATGTAGGCAATATTTTCACTGTAGCTTCACCATCAATGTGATGATGGTTTCTCCCTTCACTTCAAGGGGTAAGTGCTCAGCTAAAAAGCAGGGCATGAAACGAAAGATCAATTCACCATCTAGACTGATATTGTCTCCTGTGAGACATTAGACCAAATATCAATTTACATGAATGATTGCAAATTAAAGAAAGTCACTGGTGGAAAGATGGATGGGGGCTTTGGATTTTCACTGTGTACCCTTGTCCTGTCAGACATTTATCTCAGTCTTCATTTGCTGACTGAAACTGCATTGCCTGGTGCTGTCCAATTTTGTTCTGTTTGTGCGTTGAGCATTCAGCTTTCACACTCTGAGAGCAGCTCTTGTGTGATCAGTTCCGCTCGTAATGTTTGGGGTTCGGGCAAAGCGGGTTAGCTATAACATGACTGATGAAGAGGGGGCACCCTTTCTAAAACGCAACTGGTGTTGGCTATAATGTGATTCCATCAGAAATTCCGTCAGCTTTGTCGTGAAGTGCTTTCTGTGAGAGGTACGTTACTCCGTGATTTTGGGTTTTCTTTTGCAAATTCTGCCATGTTACCCACAAAGATGCAAGGAAAAAGTGATAAGAATGTTAGCAAGAAGTATCCTGGTGATAAAATTGCAGGTGGTGAACGTAAAAGCAAAGCTAAAACATTGGGAGAGATGTTGGATGTTGTGAAGCATTTTGAAAGTAATGAGAGAACATGTGATATGCTTTACATAAGAAGAATAAAGGAGTCTACCTTACGCACCATTAGAGACAATGCTGAAAAGATTAAAGCAAGCTGTGTAATTGGAACAAGTCTGCGTGCTAGCAAATCTGTGAAGTCATAAACAGAGGAAGGTGAGGAGATGGAGCAGCTTGTAAGTGCGCAGATAGAAGAGCAAATGAAAAAGCCAGAGATAATGGGAACTGCAGATGCTGGAGAATCCAAGATAACAAAGTGTGAAGCTGGATGATCACAGGAGGCCAAGCAGCATTTCAGGAGCACAAAATGAAAAAGCCATCTGGGACTACCTTTCTCACTACAATAGAGAAATCCTCGTCAATGTATGAAGCTCGAACACAAAATGCTGAAAATCCTGCAGACCTGCCTACCTTTAGTGCTAGCAGTGGCTGGTTTGCCGGTTTTAAGAACCACCATGCTTTTCATAACACAAAGTTATGTGGCAAAGTTGCCAGTGCAGAGCAGGACCATACTATGGCATTTCTCCCCAGATTGAAAAAATTAATTGACAAAGAAAGCCACAACTGAAATCAAATTTTCAATTTGGATGAGACAGGTTTATACAGGAAGTGAATGCCACCAAGAACCGACATTTCTATGAATGAAGCACATGCTCCAGGCTTTAAGGTGGCAAAGGATCATATGACTGTGCTGCTGGTGCCGATGCCAGTGGAAACTTAAGCCTGTGATACTGTACCACCCTGCCAAACTGCGAGCCTTGAACCAAGACTAGGTGTCTAATTTATGTCAAGCAAAAGAGTTGGATGATAGGGCAACTTATTTCTGACCATATTGCTGATGCTTTGGAAGATTTTTTTACTAAGTACTGCAGGAAAAAAAGATTGGATTTCAAGACGGTCCTCATCCTGGATAATGCGCCACACCATTGGTGAGCTTTGTGAAAGCATCAAAGTGCTATTTCTAGCCTCAAACACAACCTCTCTCCTTCAACCCTTAGACCAGGTTGCAAGAGCAGTGTTTAAAGCTTATAATTTAAGGCACACATTAAAGAGGCTGATTGTGGCCACTGACGGGGATAAGGACAGCGCTCTTCAATTTTGGAAGAGGTTTAACATCAAGGCTGCAATTGATGTTATCATGAAGGCCTGGGGTGATATCAGTAAGGACTGCTTGCAGAAGCTTCTCCCAGATTTTCTTCAAGATTTTAAAGGCTTTGATCCGTCAGAGGAGCTCCCAAGAATCAAAGAACATTGCGTTGATCTTGCAAAGCAAATTGGATTTGAAAAAGTGGAGAGTGAGGATGCTGAGGAGCTGCTTGAGTCCTGCTGTGAAGACTCCTCTATGGCTGATCTACAACAACTTGTCACTGAGGGGGAAGCTTAAGTTGGGGAGGAAGAAGATGAAGCCCGGGATGCAGCTCCACTTCTGTTTTATCTTCTATCCTGAGGGAAATTGAGATGAAGTTGCAGCTTTTAGAGGACAATGGTTACAATGCGGAACGCAGCAGGGGAGCTGTTTGTGGAATAAGATCTTTTTTGGTATACAACAAACAGCTTCTTCATGAAAGACGAAAAAGGGAAAAGCAGCAAAAAATTGGATATCTTTTTAAAGCCAAACCCCGAGAAACAGTCAGAAGACAATGAACCACAGCCATCCACTTCTGGATTAATTTTTTTTTGCACTAACCCTGCAACTACAACTGTACCTGAAGGTGATGATGATGGTGATGACATTCAGCCCCTGCATTAACAACGGAGCAACCTCAAAACCTCCTCCCCCATCAAGTCATCCTCACATTTTTCAAGGGACGGTATTAAATTTACTATTATTTCATTTTTAGATACGGATTAAATATTTATTCAAACTGCAACGTCCTTTGTGTCAAGTTTTTGAGTGATTTTGGTGCAATTTTGAGTGATATTTTTTGGTGGTCTGCCCCAAACTCCACTTTTCCCATTGGCCCCGTTACTTCTATAGCATGATTTTCAATAACACAATGTTGTGCAGGAAAACAAATATTGCATAGTCGCTGGACTGACTGTATTTCCAAATAATGCCATGGAATCTATGGCAAAAGCCCAAGGGGCCCTGGTTAGATCTCAGTTTTCACTCATGTTCTGAAAGATGGCACCTTCAGCAGCACAGTGCCTCCTCTGTACCAAATTGGAAATGTCAGTCTGGATTGAGTTCTCAAGTATCTGGAGTGAGATTTGACTCTGTTACTTTCTGACACAGATGGAGAAAGCTGGGGGAATAAGGGTAGCTCAGTGGTTAGCACTGCTGCCTCGAAGTATCAGGGTCCAGCCTTCAGCCGTGTAGAGGTTGCAATTTCTCCCTGTGTCTGCGTGGATTCCCTCCGGGTGCTCCGGTTTCCTCCCACAGCCCAAAGACGTGCAGGCGAGGGTGGATTGTCCGTGGCAAATGCGGGGTTACAAGACTAGGTTGGAATGCCCTTCAGAGGGTTGGTTTAGACCCAGTGGGATGAAGAGCTTCTGTCTGCACTGTAGGGATTCTATGATTCTATATGTTCCAAAGTGGGAATCCCAGCATCAAAACCAAGGGAAATGGACAGTCTCAGCACAGTGGAGGTATATGGGGAATTTCCAGTCATTTACCAAATGAGTAATGAGCAGCATCTCATCCCTTTTGAGTTAAACTCACCACCAACAGATTTTTTTTCTCTCAAATGGCCCTTTGTTACGATGGCCATTTTAGCTTTCCCTTAGCTGTGAAGTACCTTGAGACATCCTACTGTGTCAAAGCTGCTCAATAATTGTGGATTGTTGCTGACTTGTGAGTGAATGAAGTTTGTCAAATATGTAAACAGCACAAACATATTTGAGATCCAAAAAGTTCAAACAGTCTGCAAACTCATGCAGAAAATTTAATGGCTGAAGGTGGAGATCTTGTGGCACACTGTTAGTGTTCTTGTCCTGTAGGCTGGGACACCCAGATTCAAGCCCTACCTACTACAAAGGTGAGTAAGAGTATCTCTGAACAGGTTATATCTGGGGAAGGCCATATCAGGAGAAACATAGAACAGAATAACAAGGTGTATAGCTAGATGAGCACATCAGGCCAAGCAGCATCAGAGGAACAGGAAAGCTAACATTTCAGGGGCCTTTCTGAAGAAGAGTACAGACTCAGAACATCAGCTTTGCTGCTTGGCCTGCTGTGTTCATCCAGCTCTACACTTTGTTATCTCAGATTCTCCAGCATCAGCAGTCATACTATCACAGAATAAAATGTATCCCTTTCTCTCTCAATACCAGAATCTCAGCAGTCAAAGCTGGTAGAACTAGAACAATGCTAATATATATGCTCTCTAACTTCAGCTCCTGAATTCTGCTGTAAGTTTAAGGTGTTAACTGCTAGTTTTTCTGTCTCCTACACAGAGAATATGGCAAAGTCCACATTTAAAATCACATTCAAAACAAGTGCAGTGCATTCCAAATCAAATCAACTCGTTGCTTAAAAAATATTAGTTACTTCTTTGGTATTTTTGTCAATTGTATTATTCTATAACCTATAGTTTTCTATAACCTATAATCCTACAGTCACTATAAACAGTAAGTCTTCATTATCCTGTGAAAATATCACTAAACCACCTCTTAGCCTTTCTGAATTATTCTTAACCAACTTTCTTCAGTACATTGTGCCTTATGAAGCAATGGTGCAGTGGTATTGTCACTGGATTCAAAATCAAGTGACCCAGGTCATGTTCAGGAGACTGAATGGGTTTCCAATCCTATCACAGAGGATGAGGGAGTTATAATTCAGTAAATATTGAAACTAAAAACCTAACGATGACCATGTGACAACTGTTTTTGGTCCAAAAACATCACCTCATTCACTAAGCAGTAATTCATGAATCTGCCACCCATACTTGATCTGGCCAAGATGTGGCTCCAGATCTGCAGTAATGTGGTTGACTCTTAAGTGGCCTAGTAAGGTATTCAGTGTTTTGTCATATGGCAAAAGTCTCAAAAAATAAGTGGCAGCATGGTGGCACAGTGGGGTGGCATGGTGGCTCAGTGGGGTGGCATGGTGGCGCAGTGGGGTGGCATGGTGGCACAGTGGGGTGGCATGGTGGCTCAGTGGGGTGGCATGGTGGCGCAGTGGGGTGGCATGGTGGCACAGTGGGGTGGCATGGTGGCTCAGTGGGGTGGCATGGTGGCACAGTGGGGTGGCATGGTGGCGCAGTGGGGTGGCATGGTGGTGCAGTGGGGTGGCATGGTGGCACAGTGGGGTGGCATGGTGGCGCAGTGGGGTGGCACGGTGGCTCAGTGGGGTGGCACTGCTGCCTCGCAGCACCAGGGACACAGGATCAATTCCATACTCAAGCCACTGTCTGTGTGGAGTTTGAACGTGCTCCCCATGTCTACGTGGGCTTCCTCTGGGTGCTCTTGTTTCTTCCCATAGTCCAAGGATACGCAGGTTAGGTGGATTGGCCATGTTAGGTTGCCTATAGTGTTCAGGGAAGTATCGATTACATGGGTTACAGGGGGATGGGTCTGAGTGGGAACTCTGAGGGCTAGTGTGGACTTGTTGGCCTGAAGGGCCTGTTCCCACACTGTAGTGATTCTATAATCTATGACCACCAGACATTGAGGGAGAACATTGCCAAGAACAATGACAAATACATTATTGATCCTGCAAATTCCTCCTTCCCAACATTGATGGGGACAGAGTCAGAGTTAGAGATGCTTGACAGAGAGTTATCTCAGACCAATCAAGCAAAAGCCAGATATAGGTTTCATCATAAGGACAGAAAACAGAAGTTGCTGGAAAAGCTCAGCAGGCCTGGCAGCAACCATGAAGAAAAATCAGAGTTAACGTTTCAGGTCCGGTAGCTCTTCACCAGGTATAGTTTTACCATCAATTTATACCTTAGAAATAATGTCACAGATAGCACTATCACTGTTACCTATATATGTCCTGTCCCACCAGCAGAGATGGTCTTCACACTGAAGATACCCTCCATCACGTTGTGTGGTACTATCACTGCGCTAAATGGGAAAGCTGCAAAACAGGAGTACTTGTTAATCAGCAAGTTATAGACAGTCTGAACAGTTCCACAACCAACAGAGCAGACCTAAACTCTACAATCTTGTCACAGCCAGCCATGAATGGTGCTGGCCAATCAAACAGCTCAATGAACAAGAGACTCCACAAATATCTCCACCTCCAATGTTGGGGGTATTTAGCACACCAATGCGAAAGGTAAGGCTAAAGCATTTGCAATAATCTTCACCACTAGACCTCCACCTGTACACTTTACTTGAAGAATTATCAAAGGGATTAAAGGATTAGATTACCAGGATTTACTGTATTAATTAGTTCTCCCATTTTATATTCCTTGAGAATAGAATATTAGGGGCAATTTATTTGAGGTGTTTGACATGATTAAATGATCTGATAAAGTAGATGGAAAGAAAATATTTCATCTAGCTTTTGGTGTGATGTCAGGATGGCCTGTCACCTGGGTTCCTGCAATCAATTGACAGCAGACTTCAGCCTTTGGTATCTAGGAATCTTCTGTGGATGCGAAGTGACCCACCTGATGCAGAGGAACTCTGATGAGCACCGTCTTGCTTCCAGTAATGCTACACTTTACAAAGACGTCAACATTGGCAATTTTGTTCTTCTACCTGGTGGGTCAAATAGATCTCAGATAGTAAATGTGGAATGCCTCCAGTTAGTTTAGCTGGTATCAGTAGTGTGTTCAGTTTCAATCTAAAATGTATGCAGTGGTAACCTGAGATCCATGTGGAATAAACAAAACTGTTTGAGATTTCTGATTACCCATGGCGTAGAGGGGTGTGGAGATGGTCTGAGTAAAAGACTTTGAAGTTTGATCAGCACTGAGTAGTGGGACAGACTCAACAGGCCGAATGGCCTATTCCTGCGGCTACATTTGCAAGTGCTCTGAAATTTACCATTTCATCTGAAGATATTGAAATGAGGCAGCCAATGCAGTGTCAGGAAATTTGCATTTCTGATTTAATTCACAGGCGTGTGATAATTTCACGTATTAGAAAATGAAAAACTTACCTACCAGTTAGCCAGCTTGAAAAGACCCTGAAGGCAGACTCTAAAATGCACATTGAACTATATTCCAAAAAATGTTTTTGAGCCTACTTTTCCCACAATTGCAGAATAGAACACCTGGTCCTCTAAAAACAGATTTAGCAAACAACTATTCATCAGTGAGACCTGCAAATTCCATTACCGCTGAGGATGCAATGCAAACATTAAACATTTGAGTTCTCGGGTTAAGAATGAAACATTTCAAGGTTGCTAAAGATTGTTTAATGGTGTAACCTTGAGTTCTATGTCTGTACCAGAGTCTATCCTGTTTAAACTTATTATCTGTGTTTGTGTATACTTGATGTCACTCTTTTAGCTTTCTCTCAGAGTCAGAAGGTAATAAAATTTCTCCTTTCAAGTAAACCTTGGTAAATGTCTCCTTTTTCCATTACTACTTTTTGATTGTTCAAAGCACTGGTGAGCCTACTTTTGGAAGGCTGTGTACAATTCTGGTTACTCTGCTGTTGGAAGGATGTTGTTGAACTTAGAAAGGGTACAAAAAATACTTACAATGATGTTTCCAGGGCTGGAGGCTTTGAGTCATCGGGAGAGGCTGGATAGACCGGGGCTTCTTCCCCTGGAGGGCCAGAGGCTGAGGGGTGAATAGCCAAGGTCTTTTTCCAAGTTTAAAGGAGTCTAAAACTATAGGTATAGGTTTAAAGTGAGAATGGAAATGTTTAAGAGAGGCCTGAGGGGCAATGTTTTCACACAGAGGTGGTGAGTGTACGGAATAAACTGCCACAGGAAGTGGTGGGGGCTGGTACAATTACAACATTTAAAAGGCATCTGGATGGGCATATGGATAGTAAGGGTTTAGAGGGATATGGGCCAAACACAGGCAAGTGGGACTGGAACAGTTTAGAAAACCTGGTTGGCATGGACACGGTGGACCAAAGGGTCTGTTGTTTCAATACTACATGACTGTATGACTCCATGAATTCCTGCAACATAATGATAGGGGCTTAGAAGGAGGGTTTCCGATTCCCCCTCCTCATCTGATTGTGAATGAAGTCATAATGTAGAGGTCTGTCAGTTTATCAGCTGCATGAAAGCTTGAAAGAAATACAAATTTCAATTATTTGGCAGGCACTAGAGTATTGCAAGGTGTGGGTAAATTGAAAAGGCTCATTAAGCCATTGCAATTCATGCTAACTGTAGGAAATGGACAAAGCTGAAGGCAGGGTGTAGCACATTGAAATTTGCAGAGGCTTGGCTCCTCTCCATCTTTGGCTCACTTCCCTATAAACACTGAGGGAATTTTAGTTTTTATTCATTCATGAGATGTGGGTGTCACTGGCCAGGCAGCATTTATTGGCCATCCCCATTTGCTCAGAGGGCAGTTAAGAGTCAAGCACATTGCTGTAGGTCTGTGGTCACATATAGGTCAGACCAGGCCAGGATGGTAGTTTCCTTCCCAAAAGGGCATTAGTAAACCTGATGGGTATTTTCACTAACAATTTCATAGTCATCATTGGCCCTCAATTCAGATTTGTTATTGAATTCAACTTCCACGACCTGCCGTGATAGGATTTGAGCCTAAGTCCCCAGGATATTAACTGGGTCACTGGATTAATAAACTTGCAATAATACGGTCAGGCCATTGCAACTCATGTGCTCCAGCCTTCTGCTGGTTCTCTTCAGGCCTATGAATGTTATTTTACAAGGAAAAAGTGATGCTGATAGGGACTTATACTGTATCCACTGTACCCGGTGTGTCTTCCTCTACATTGGGGAAACCAAATGGAGGCTTTGGGACCACTTTGCAGAACACCTCTGCTCGGTTCGCAAAAAACAACTGCACCGCCCAGTCGCGAACCATTTTAACCCCCCCCTCCCATTCCTCAGATGACATGTCCGTCATGGGCCTCCTGCAGTGACACAATGATGCCACCCGAAGGTTGCAGGAACAGCAACTCATATTCCGCTTGGGAACTCTGCAGCCCAATGGTATCAATGTGGACTTCACAAGCTTCAAAATCTCCCCTCCCCCCACTGCATCCCAAAAGCAGCCCAGCTCGTCCCCTCCCCCCACTGCATCCCAAAACCAGCCCAGCTTGTCCCCGCCTCCCTAATCTGTTCTTCCTCTCACCTATCCCTTCCTCCCACCTCAAGCTGCACCTCCATCTCCTACCTACTAACCTCATCCCGCCTCCTTGACCTGTCCGTCTTCCCTGGACTGACCTATCCCCTCCCTACCTCCCCACCTATACTCTCCTCTCCACCTATCTTCTTTTCTCTCCATCTTCAGTCCACCTCCCCTCTCTTCCCTATTTATTTCAGAACCCTCTCCCCATCCCCCTCTCTGATGAAGGGTCTAGGCCCGAAACATCAGCTTTTGTGCTCCTGAGATGCTGCTGGGCCTGCTGTGCTCATCCAGCTCCACACTTTGTTATACTGGCAGGGACTTGGGAGTTTCTAGCTAGTGAGTGCCAGATAGCATGAATGTTACTGTACATTGATTAAGATCCAGCACTTCCAATTTAAAACTGACTGATAGGCACCTGAAGAAACAACAATAACACGTAAGTCAGCTGTGAGCCTCTGAACAAGACACTAGAGAGGACACATAGAAGGTGCAGTGTCAATGAAGTGGATGTCAAACAAGGCTGAGTGGATTTGACATTCTGTTTACGCGCTATTCAATCTTGATTCATTCTGGAAGAAGCCAGCATGGACTATTCCCTTCTGAGCTTTAATCAGCGTCTGATTCCACTAAAGTGAACAATTGAACACATTTTAAACCGCGTTCTTAAACAAAAAAACATTCCGTTTTAATTAGGCTGACATTTCTTGGGTCTTGACAAGCGGCAGTGAGTTCAGGCACATTAAAGTCGTTATTTTTTTCATAGAGCAGCGACCCTGCCCCTTTTAACTTCTCCATGGTAAATACTTCATCGCTTGCTTTCTGTTTTCAAATAATTCAATGATGGTGTCAAAGTCAATAATGGCAGAGACCGGAAAAGAGAAGGGGGATGGAGGGTGTGCTGAAAAACTAAGCTGAGGAGTTCAACAATTTGAGAGTAAACAACAACAAAGCCATCATTTATATAACACCTTTAATGCAATCGTCCCCAGGCACTTCACAGGTGCATCATAAACCAAAGTATGACACCAACACACTTCAAGAAATATTAAACCAGACGATCAAAAGCTAAGTCAAGATACACAAATTGGAAAATTCTGGAAATACTCAGCACGTCTGGCACCATTTATGAAGAGAGAAACTGAGTTAACGTTTCAGGTTGAAAAGCCATGATCAGAAATTGACCTGAAGCTTTCACTGTCTCCCTCACATGAGATGTGACTCGAACTGCTGTGTATTTCCAAAATGTTCTGCTTTTTTATCAGATTTCCAGCATCTGCAATATTTGCTGTCGGATTGTCATGGCCCTAGTGGAAATATGGCGTTATGACACGTGCACAGTTGTACATGGCACTTCTGTCACACACTGACAGACCTCTCAAATGGCCAAAATGAATGTTAAGAGATATTTTATCTTATAGTTTT
This sequence comes from Stegostoma tigrinum, assembly GCF_030684315.1. Lineage (NCBI taxonomy): Eukaryota > Metazoa > Chordata > Chondrichthyes > Orectolobiformes > Stegostomatidae > Stegostoma > Stegostoma tigrinum. Next base: position 10,310,567 of record NC_081366.1, on the reverse strand, counting down.
ACTGAATAAGTGCTACATATGAATAGGGAAATTGTTTTTGAAAGTTTATCATGACCACCGCAGATGCTTTCATTTCAGTCACAAAGAATGGAAAACTGCCAGAAAAGCTGAGAGTGCTTAAATAATCCAGAAGTAGAAAAATAGAAGTAGGTTTCTCTTGCACAGACCATCTTTACTGAAAACGTCCCAAAGAACGTCAGAAAAGGTGGAAGCAAAAATCATTGAATCCATACGTGCAGAAAGAGGACACTCAGTCCACGTTACCCCTTTAAACAGCATCCTGCCCCCCACCCTTGAATTTCCCATGGCTAATCCACCCTGCCTGCACATCCCTGGGCACAATGTGCAATTTAGCAAGGTCAATCCACCCAACCTGCACATTTTTGAACTGTGAGAGGAAACTGGAGCAAACCCACACAGACAGAATATGTAGACTCCACGCCAATAGTCACCCAAGACTGCAATCAAACCCAGGCCCTTGGCACCGTGAGAAAGCAGTGCTAACCACTGAGCCACTGTGCTGCTCCCAAATGAATATTGAATCAAAGGAGGAGGTCCTGCACTTACTTGTAAAATTAGGCTCCACCTAACGCCTGGAATACCAAACGTGCTTTTGTACAGTTTGAGTCTTGACAAAGAAGTAGCTGTTTAGGAGTCAGTTACAGGGGGAAAGTGAGGTAGAATGCATGGCAGAAACTTCAGAGATTGGGCCCTGGTGATGGTGGTGGCACAGTGGTTAAAAAATTGGAAAAGAACAAGAGGTCACAATTGGGAAGCACTGATTTGTTCGGGGATTGTGGGGCTGGAGGAGATTGGGAGATACAGCATGTGGCAGGGGTGGAGTTCCACAGTTTCTGTGTTCTTGGAAAGGCAGAGCTTTAGGAGATGTTATGCTGAGTCTTGACTTTGATGAAGTGATGATCCAGAAAGAAGAGAAGTGGGGAATTGGTGAGAGATCTGCAATAGTCGCATCAATAAAAGTGAAACAAGGAGCTAAATGTGCTCCCAAGCCCTCTAGCAGATAATTAACGGCTCTGTTCACAATTGCAGCAAAATACTTAGCTCAGGCTTTCCTAGATGGTTGTTGTCTTTGTCTCTACATCTCAGTTCATGTTTAGTCAGGAAACCTCATAGAATCCTACAGCACAGAAGGAAGCCATTGTGTGTGTGTCTGCTTTTTGAAAGAGACCTCCTGAATTAGCTGCAAATGTTTCCCCTTCATGGATGTATCCAATTCCCTGTTGAAAGCTTGGTAAAGCTGCTTCCATTAACCTTACAGTCGCTGCATTTCATATAATATCTCCTTGCAAGGAAACAATTCTCCTCACCTCACCACCTGGGTCTTTTGCCAAACATCTTGTAAGAAACACATACACACAGACACACACAGACACACACAGACACACACACACACACAGAGACACACACACAGACAACATACTCGTACACACACAGACAACACACTAACACACACAAAACACACACACACACACACACACACACACACACACACACACACACACACACACACACACACACACACACAGCTCATGGAGGGAGGCAGAATGCAGGGAAATGCTCTGCTGTTGTTGATCAATGCTGAACAGAGAACAAAGAACAGTACAGGCCCTTCGGCCCACGATGTTGTGCCGACCTATTATCCCACTAAGATCAAACTACCCTGCATACCCTTCATTTTACTGTCCTTAATGTGCCTATCCAAGAGTCGCTTAAAAGTCTCTAAATGTATCTGACTCCATTACCACTGCCAGCAGTGCATTCCACACACCCGCCACTCTCTGTGTAAAGAACTTAGCTCTGACATCTCCCCTCCTCCTTCCTCCAGTCACCTTAAAATTTCTCCCCCTCGTAATAGTCATTTCTGCTCTGGGAAAAAAATCTCTGACTATCCACTCCAGCTATGCCTCTCATCATCTTGTATACCTCTATCAAGTCACCTCTCATTCTTCTTTGCTCCAATGAAAAAAGTCCTCACCCCCTGAACCCTTTCTCCTAAGACCTGCCATCCATTCCATGCAGCATCCTGCTAACTCTCCTCTACACCCTCACTAAAGCTTCCACATCCTCCCTGTAATGAAGCAATCAGAACTGAAGGCAATATTCCAAGCGCTGCTCCATCCCCACGAACTAATGCTCGATTCCAAATCCCTTTCCTCTTGATGCTTGCTCTATGAAGGATTTCCCTAGTCTGGCCAAATCATACTCTCACCCACTTATGAATGGGCGGTTGGTCTTTACCCACAGAATTACTGTCATTCCACCTTAGCCCACTGATATTGAACATCCCCAAATCATCTGATTCAATTAGATGAAGTTCGACCGGTACCTCCATTCTAACTGCTTGCTTTTGACCCAACCCTCAAGGTCCCTATCTTTAAAAAGTATTAGGATGAGCATTTGAGCTATCATAATACTCAAGGCTAAAGGCTGGAAATGGGACCTGTCAGTGTAGACATGTGGACTGAAGGCTCTCATCACTGTATGTGGCTCAGTGGTTAACATTGCTGTTGCACAGTGCTGGGGACCAGTGTTCAATTCCATCCTTGGGTAACTGTGTGGAGTTTGCACATTCTCCATTGGGTTTTCATCGGACTGTTTCCTCCCACAGTCCAAAGAAGTGCAAGTTAAGTAGACTGGCCATGCTAAATTACCCATAGTATCAAGGGATGTTCAGGCCGTGGGATTAAGCATGGGAATTGTGGATCTAACAGGGAAAGGCTGCGTCTGGACAGGATATTCTTTGGAGGGTTGGTGCAGACTCAATGAGCAGAATGGTCTCTTTCTTCACTGTAGAGATTCTATGATTCTCTGAACCTTACAGAAATCTCAGCAATGCAAGATCCAATTGACATCCACTATCATGTAGGCTGGAAGTTGTAGAGTGCCACTGTATTTTCATGCACAGAGGTGTTTCCTGATTTCAATACTTTGTAGCCCAGCTGTAATTTTAATGTGCTGCTCCTTTATTTTCAATGTTGCTCTCAGGTGAAGAAATGGCTTCTCTCTGTGCACCCTTTCAAGTCCGTTAATCATCAAGGACTCCGATGAGATCACACGAGGGAACATCATGAATTTCTGCTGTATTTGTGCAGTTTCTTCATTTTACTGTCACCAGTCTTCCCAAAGTGCTTAACAGCTAACAGAGACATTTTGAAGTATAGTTACTGCTGTCATGCTGGATGTGCGACCTCCAATTTGCACACAGGAAGCTCTCACAAATGGCCATGAAATAATGATCAGATCATTTGTTTCCTTGTAATGTTCGTTGAGGGAAATATTGGTCCAAGATTGTGAGGAGAACTTTGTCCTTCTTCACAATAATGGCTCTGGGATCTTATACAGCCACCTGATCAGGTCAGATGGAACCTTGGCTTCACATCTCATTGGAAAGACTGCACCTCTGGCAGTTTTCTTGGGTGTGTGGAGATATAATACCTCAGCATTCTTCTTTAATTTATAACTCTGCTCACTATTAAGCTTCCTGAATTCTGTGAAAAACTTAGAGTAGCCATACACAAAGGAACTTCTGCTCCTGTGCTTTTCAAGGAGATTGAGGGCAAAACAAATGTTCTTGCCCAAGACTGAATTAGAGTCATAGAGATATACAGTGTGGAAACAGACCATTCAATCCAAGTTGTGCACACCGACCAGATTTCCTAAATAAATCTAGTCTGTCATGAGAGACCTTGTCAAATACCTTACTGAAGTCCATATAGGTCATGTCCACTGCTCTGCCCTCCACAAGCCTCTTCGTTACTTCTTCAAAAACTCAATTAAGTTAGTGAGACTCAATTTCCCACACACAACGCCATGTTGGCTGTCCATAATCAGCCCTTGCCTTTCCAGATACATATAAATCCTGTGCCTCAGAATTGCCTCCAACAACTTACCTACCACCATGTCAGGCTCACAGATCTATAGTTCCTGGGATTTCCTTGCTACCTTTATAAATAGTGGCATCACGTCAGCCAACATTCAGTCTTCGAACACCTCATCTGTAGTATCGATAATACAAAGATGTCTGCAAAGAGCCCAGAAAGCATTTCCCTACCTTCCCACAGAGTTCTAGGGCACACCTGATCAGGGCCCAGGGACTTAGCCACCTTTAAGATGTTTTAAGATGTTCAGCACCTCCTCCTCTGTATTTCTGAAGGGTCTAGACCGAAAACATCAGCTTTCCTGCTCCTCTGATGCTGCCTGGCCTGCTGTGTTCATCCAGCTCCATACCTTGTTACCTCCTCGTCTGCAATATGGTCATTTTTCAAGCTATTGCAATTTATTTCCTCATCTCTATCTTCCATATCTTTCTCCACAGTAAACACTGATGCAAAATAGCCTTTTAGTATCCCATTTCCCGTAGTTCCACACATCGGTGGTCTTACTGATCTTTAAGGGGCCCCAGTCTCTCCCTAATTACCCCTTTGTCCTTATTGTATTTGTAGAATCCCTTTGGATTCTCCTGAACCTTATTTGCCTTAGCTATGCCTTGCCCCTTTTTGCCCTAATGAGTTCCCTCTTAAGTATACGCCTACTGCTTTTATACTCTCCTAGGGATTCACTTGATGTCTGCTGTCTGTACCTGACATATGTTTCCTAGTGAGTTTTGAGAAGATTTGTAGCTCAGGTTGAGGTTCTGGATGTGAGTTTACTCACTGAGCTGGAAGGTTCGTTTTCAGACGTTTCATCACCATTCTAGGGAACATCATCAGTGAGCCTCCAACGAAGCGCTGGTGTTATGTCCCGCTTTCTATTTGTCTGGTTAGGTTTCCTTGGGTTGGTGATGTCATTTCGTGCGTTGGTGATGTCATTTCCTGTTCTTTTTCTCAGGGGATGGTAGATTGGCTCCAAATCAATGTGTTTGTTGATGGAGTTCTGGTTGGAATGCCATGCTTCTAGGTTTCCTTCTTATTCTTGAGCAAAACCTCAATTTCTTTAGTCATCCATCATTCCCCACAACTACCAGCCTTATTCTTCACCCTGACAGGAACATATCATTCCGGACTCTCATTACCTTGTTTTTGAAGGTTTCCTATTTTCCAGCCATCCCTTTACCTGCACACGTCTGACCCAATCAACTTTTGAAAGTTCTTGCCTAATACCATCAAAATTGGCCTTACTCCGATTTAGGACTTTAACTTTTCGATCCAGTCTATCCTTTTTCAACACTATTTTAAAACCAACAGAATTATGGCCACTGGCCTCAAAGTGTTCCCCACTAACACCCCAGTCACCTGTCCTGTCTTATTTCCCAAGAGGAGGTCAGGCTTTGCACCTTTTCTAGTCGGTACATATTGAATCAAAAAGTTTTCTCATGCATACTTCACAAATTCCTCTCCATCCAAATCCTTAACACTGTGGACATTTCTCTTCTATCTGACATTTTTGGTTTTGCCCACAGAAGATCTTTTATCTTGAATGATGCCATTGGAAAAATACAGTTTTATCTCTGAAGGCTGTTAAGTCTATTTCTTAAGCCATGGTATTCAACCTGAAAGGACCATGACAGGTGCCCCTGCTTAGAGCTTCACTCTGTAGCTGTGCACTTTCATCCTAATGGCTCCTACTAATGGAAGCATCTTCCCCATGTACACTTTATCCAGTATTCTGTATGTTTCAATGAGCTATCATAGAATCCCTACAGCGCGGAAGCAGGCCATTTGAACCATCGAGTCCACACCAACCCTCTAAAAAGCATTTCACACAGACCCATCCTCCTACCCTATCCCCGTATCTTGCATTTCCCATGGCTAATCCACCTGGCCCTCACATCTTTGGACTGTAGGAGGAAACCAGAGCATCCGAAGGAAACACGGGGAGAACATGCAAACTCCTCACAGAGAGTTGCCCAAGACTGGGATTGAACCAGGGCCCTGGCTCTGTGAGGCAACAGTGCAAACCCCTATCCCTCCCCCCCACTCATTCTTCTAAACTTCATTGAGTACAGATCCAGAGTCTTCAACTGCTCCTCATAAGTCAACATATTTCTTCCGACTGTGTTTATTTATTCTTCTTACAATACACCTTCTATTTTCATGCCATTATAAACCCTGGAAAACTTTTATTTCTGTAAACATGGATGCTATTTTATCTTTAAAGCTTTTAAACCATGATTATGTCAGTGCTGTTACAGTTTACCATTCCTTCTTTGGAAGCCTGTAAGGCTGTTAAATAATAATGCTTCATATTTGCTGGTTTACTGGATTTTTCACACATTTTTGTGGCCAGGTCGGGTTTTCCACCTTCTCGCAGCTGATTTTCTGCCTTTCTTGGCTTGTTCTTTACCATGATTTTCCAAATAAAACTTTCTGCTTGTGTAAATTCTCCCTGAACTTAAATTATAGATCACCAGGTCTTGCAGTGGCGTCAGCAGCCTTCTATCTTTTCCTGCTTGAATCTGTCTGCTTAGGCTTTTAAATGCCCCTTTTGTCATCTTAATCCAGTGTTGTGATCTCCCCAATGCTGACCTGCTTGTACAAAGTGCTGGCATAACCCTTGATTTCTCTATTGTAATCATACCTTATGATGTCCTCTCACTGTGACAGTAATGCTCATTGTGAGCAGTAAGTACTCTTTTTTGTTAACATCTTTCCTCCTCAGCCTGTTTTTACACCAATAATTTAAAATTTTTTCTTCAACTTCCAAGCCTCTAGCCAGGAATACTCCTACAGACCTCACTTCACCATGACATCTTTGACTGCCAGGCACTGATTTCACTGCAAGCCTGTTTTAGCTCTCATTGCAGCTTCTGCATTTCCTACCAGATCAGACGTCCAGGCTTTTTCGCCTATAGTACTGTTTCTCCATTACTGCCCTTTCCATGAGCTCCTGCTGACAGCTGGTTTGAGGACTTGCAGCTCTTAGCTCTTTGTGTGGGTGATTCTTAAAGTGTTCTTAAAGTCCTGAAGGATGTAAACTCATGTTGTCATGTAGAAAGTTCTTCTCCTGGATCCATAGAACATAGAACATAGAACATTACAGCACAGTACAGGCCCTTCGGCCCTCGATGTTGTGCCGACCTGTCATACCGATCTCAAGCCCATCTAACCTACACTATTCCATGTACGTCCATGTGCTTGTCCAATGACGACTTAAATGTACCTAAAGTTGGCGAATCTACTACCGTTGCAGGCAAAGCGTTCCATTCCCTTACTACTCTCTGAGTAAAGAAACTACCTCTGACATCTGTCCTATATCTTTCACTCCTCAATTTAAAGCTATGCCCCCTCGTGCTCGCCGTCACCATCCTAGGAAAAAGGCTCTCCCTATCCACCTTATCTAACCCTCTGATTATTTTATATGTTTCAATTAAGTCACCTCTCAACCTTCTTCTCTCTAATGAAAACAGCCACAAGTCCCTCAGCCTTTCCGTGTAAGACCTTCCCTCCATACCAGGCAACATCCTAGTAAATCTCCTCTGCACCCTTTCCAAAGCTTCCACATCCTTCTTATAATGCGGTGACCAGAACTGTACACAATACTCCAAGTGCGGCCGCACCAGAGTTTTGTACAGCTGCAGCAGAACCTCTTGGCTCCGGAACTCGATCCCTCTATTAATAAAAGCTAAAACACTGTGTGCCTTCTTAACAGCCCTGTCAACCTGGGTGGAAACTTTCAAGGATCTGTGTACATGGACACCGAGATCTCTCTGCTCATCTACACTGCTAAGAATCTTACCATTAGCCCAGTACTTTGCCTTCCGGTTACTCCTACCAAAGTGCATCACCTCACACTTCTCTGTATTAAACTCCATTTGCCACCTCTCAGCCCAGCTCTGCAGCTTATCTATGTCTCTCTGCAACCTACAGCATCCTTCGTCACTGTCCACAACTCCACCAACCTTCGTGTCGTCTGCAAATTTACTAACCCATCCTTCTACGCCCTCATCCAGGTCACTTATAAAAATGACAAACAGCAGTGGACCCAACACCGACCCTTGCGGTACACCACTAGTAACTGGTCTCCAGGATGAACATTTCCCATCAACTACCACCCTCTGTCTTCTTTCAGCAAGCCAATTTCCGATCCAAACGTCAACCGGTTTACTCTTATCTACCTGTTTGGTCACCTTCTCAAAGAACTCAATAAAGTTTGTGAGGCACGACCTTCCCTTCACAAAACCGTGCTGACTATCCCTAATCAATTTATTCTTTTCTAGATGATTATAAATCCTATCCCTTATAAGCTTTTCCAACACTTTACCAACCACTGAGGTAAGGCTCACTGGTCTATAATTACCAGGGTTGTCTCTACTCCCCTTCTTGAACCACATTTGCTACCCACCTGGCACTATTCCTGTAGACAATGACAAGTTAAAGATCAATGCCAAAGGCTCGGCAATCTCCTCCCTGGCTTCTTAATAGATTCTTAATTCCAGATATGTTTATTGCATTCAAACTCCAGCATCTGCCATGGCAGGATTCATACCTGGGTCTCTAGAACATTCTGTGGGTCTCTGGATTAACAGCCCAACGATAATACCACTAGGCCATTGTCTCCCCACAGGACAAGCAATAGATGCTGACCCAGACAGCGGCACCCATGTCCCACAAATCAATGAATGAATAAATTTTAAAATTCCTGCTGCTACATCAACAGACGGCTTTTCTGCGAGCGCTACCCATATGAACAAGTCATCAGGCAACAGATCAATTAAATCTCTCATCTAGCGGAAGGCAGCAGAGGAACAGGAAGCTCGCTAATTGTACCTCATTCATTTCTATTCTTTGATACAGACTTTCCTTACCATCTATTGACACAAATCCATCAGGTCAAAGGCATGAGCAGAATAAAAGACAAAATGTACAGTGAATGTTGTAGAATGAAGTAATCTAAATAACCGTATAAAAGGTTAATTGACATTTCTGATGCAAGAAAAAAGCTTGCCAAGGAATGTTATATGTGAACTTAGGTCCCTGGAGCAACCATATGAAGATGTTAAGGAGCTGCTCCTCACTGGGTATAAATAGCACAGTGTAGGTGGAATTAATTAGATTGGAGATGTGTTTGAAATTGATACAGAAGCAGAGAATAGTCTTTCAATAATACATCAATGAGATTAAAGCCCAGTATATTACCATGCATCATTGTATTTAGTACATAATAAACAGAGTTTTAAAGAAGTTTAAGGCTGAAGAGAGTTCCTGCTTTTGCTTTCTCCTCCAGCAGCCTGCCTTGAACCCAAGCTCACTGATGTGGACATGAAACCACACGCCAAAACAGGAAGTTATTAGGATTGGGGACCCAATGTTTAGTCAAAGCTGGAGGGTGTAAGGAGAGAGATGCAGAGGTTTAGAAAGGCAATTTCAGGCAGCTGGAGGTGCCGTAAACAAAATCCCAGATTGCAGCGAGACAGAATATAATTAGCTTTGAGTATGATATTTCTCAAGCATGGGCTCAGTTAGATTAAGCTCAAGAGCCTCTTCAATCCTGTTAATTTCCCATGGTCTTAAATTTGCTCATCATTTTAAAGTAAACCCTTTGGATCAATCAAAATTGTCCCAAGATTTTCTTCTATATTTCATCCATAGATGTGAATATAGCAAGTAGTATCAACATTTATTTTCCAATCCTACCTGCCCCTGTAGAGGTGGTGTTGTACCAGCATCTTGAACTGTTTCAGCCCATATCGTTGTGCTGTTAGGAAAAAAATTATTCATTATGTCCCAATAACAGTGAAGGGATGCTGAGTGAGGTGACGTGAAACTTGGAAGCAAACTTGGACAGGGTGGTGCTCTTTAAAGAACATGTGTAATGCAGAAAGATTTACACAGTTTAAGAGAGTGGTCCAGGAAATGGCTGATGAAATTCAATGTGAGTAAATGTGAGGTTTTGCACTTTGGAAAAAAGAATACAGGCATGGACTATTTTCTAAATGGTGAGAAGATTCATAAAGCAGAAGTACAAAGGGATCTGTGACAGTTGGTCCAGGGTTCTCTAAAAGTTAACTTGCCGGTAGAGTCCGTGAATAAGAAAGCAAATGTAATGTTGCCGTTTATCTCAAGAGGGTTGGAATATAAAAGCAGTGATGTGCATCTGAGAATTTATAAAGCTCTAGTTAGGCCCCATTTAGAATACTGTGTCCAATTTCGGACCCCACACCTCAGAAAGGACATACTGGTGCTGGAGCGTGTCCAGCAGAGATTCACACGGATGATCCCTGGAATGGTAGGTTTAACGTATGATGAATGGCTAAGGATCCTGGGATTGTACTCATTAGAGTTTAGAAGGTTGAGGGGAGATCTAATAGAAACTTACAAGATAATGTATGGTTTAGAAGGGGTGGACACTAGGAAGTTGTTTCCGTTTGGCGGGGAGACTAGGACCTGTGGGCACAGCCTTAAAATTAGAGGGGGTAAATTTAAAACAGAAATGAGACGACATTTCTTCAGCCAGAGAGTGGTGGGCTTGTGGAATTCATTGCCGCGGAGAGCAGTGGAGACCGGGACGTTAGATGCCTTCAAGGCAGAGATCAACAAATTCGTGATCTTAGAAGGAATCAAGGGCTACGGGGAGAGTGCAGGGAAGTGGAGTTGGAATGCCCATCAGCCATGATTAAATGGTAGAGTGGACTCAATGGGCCGAATGGCCTTCCTCCCACTCCTATGTCTTATGGTCTTATGGTAATCTGCCCCTTGACATGAGTGTGGTATCTTTAGCTAGATCCAATGCTACTTTTGAGGGCTTTATTTTTGGATCACCATTTTGAGCCATGATGAGAGTAAGGAAGTCTTATTGCAACTGTACAAGGTGCTAGTGAGACCACATCTGGAGTAGTGTGAACAGTTTTGGTCCCCTTATTTAAGGAAAGATATCATTTCATCAGTTTGGAGAAGGTTCTCTAGGATGGTTTCTGGTATGGAAGGATTGTTTTATGAGCAATGGCTGAACAGATTGGGGCTTTATTCAATGGAGTTTGGAAGAATGAAAGGTAAACTCATTGAAACATGTCGGACTCTCAAGGGTAAATGCTGAGAGAATGTTTCCCCTCATGGGAGTGTCTAGGCCTAGAGAGCAGAGTGTATGAATAAAGGGACATCAATTTTCGACTGAGATGAAGAGAAATTTATTCTCTCAGAGGGTTGAGATTCTTTGGAACTCCTTGCCACAGAAGGCTTATGGAGGCACAATCCTTGTGCACATTAACGCTGAGATAGATAGATTCATCAACAATAGGGCTATTACTAAGGGTCACGGGAAGAGGGCAGAAAAATGATGTGAGGAGTGCCAGAACAAACACAATTCTATTGAATGGTGGATCAGGTTCTGGCCTACTCCTCGTTTTACTTCCTGTATCTAACTGTCTTATAGGGCCTCTTGGCGCAGGTCTGTGAAAGCCATGATGTTGTATGACAGCCTGGTATCTACCTAATCTTTATGTTGGTCTGATGTTTTCCTGCTGCAATCATCATGGTAACTGTTTCAAACTATCCCTCTTCTCTTCACCCGACTTCATCAACTTGCTGTACAAATTCATCACAATCTTTGGCTGATATCTCTTTAGTGGACATCTGTACTTGCTCTTCCATGTTTGTGTCTAGCCAAAAACTTGTCTGCAAAATGACTCAGATACTTGCAACAAGAATATTTCTTTCCCTGCACTATACAAACATTCTTTTCCTTCGTGTGATATCCTTCTCAGTATTTGCAATACTTCCTGCTTCTCCATGAATCTAGAGTTTCTATCAGTACAATGCGAGGACTGGTCTCTCCTGTTTCATGGGTGCTGATTTGTAAATTTAGTGTCTTTGCACATGTTACTCACTTTCCTGACAATAAGTTTCTCCTCTCTGAGTAGCTATATTCACAATGTTGGATCTTTTTTGTCTAATTTGATCCTTAATTTTAACATTGTTTTGTTGTAAAAATTCATAGTATTCTGTGAGCTGCACTTCACTTTCATTTCACTTCACTTTCAGCCCGAATATTGAGCATATCCTATTCATAAGTCTCCTTCACTTGAGGCTCAATGTGTACTTTCAAGGCTTTTTGTAGTCTTTTTTCTCCCTGTTCTTTACAGAGATTTAGTTTGGAATGAAAATTGTAACAATCTCTCTTTAACAGTAATAAAGGTGTATAACATGTAATCATGCTCATGTAGTTGATCTGATTCCTTCATTAGATCTGTTGTAACTTTGCCATTGAGAATGTTAAAACTGCCAGTAACATTTCATATCACCTTTCAATTTGACCAGCACTGGGAGAGTAAACTTTGTAGCCATTATGTCTTTGTCACTTCTTTTAGCTGCAATGTATTTCTTTGTTCCTCTTTTGTGGCTTCTTGTGGTTTTTAGCAGTGTTCAGCAGCTCTGAACATTTCTGTGTTCCTCTTTTAGTACCTGTGCCTCCATGCAGTTCTTCAAAAGGCAGTCATAGTTCTAATCTGAAACCGTGCTTTGCGCTCATAGGCATTTACTGCTTGAATTTTATCTTTATTGAATTGCCTGTAAGATGGATGCCTGGAGTGAACATCTATGGTAAAGGCCATGTCGACTACTGTATGTCTGGAGGCACATTAGTAGAGTAATACATTTCTATCCCAAACATTGACTGTGCTGACATTGATGCAATGAAATGAAACCAGCAAATGTACCATAATTAGAAAGTAAATTCAAGAACAAATCCAGGAACAGGCTTTACAGGGCATTTCTGAAACTTCAGATTCAACAACTGAAGGCACAAAGCCAAATAATTGGGCTGTCAGGGATTGGGGATCAGGCAGAACACCGGACAGGGATCTCAGAGAGTTGTGGGGATGGAGGAGGTTACCAAGATTATAATATGGGGAGCAGATGAGTCTAAAGAATAATTTTAAAAAGAGGTTAGGAATTTTAGAATTGAGACTTCGGGAGCATAAGACCATAAAATGTAGAAGGAGAAGTCGGCCATTCAGCTCATCAAGTCTACTCTGCCATTTAATTAGATCATGGCTGATCTGATAATCCTTGACTTTCCTGCATTTTTGCATAACTCAATACCCTTAAGTGATTAAAAATCGATCTATCTCAGACTTGAATATTCTCAGTGAGCCATCCTCAACAGTCTCTGTGATAAATAATTCCACAGAATGACTACCTTCTGAGATTGGAGATTCATTTTCACTTTTGTCTTAAATGTACAAACTCTTATTCTGAAATTATACCCTTTAATCCTAGACTTTCCCATTAGGGTAAATAATCATTCCACATCTACCGTGTCAAGTTTCCTGAGAATCTTGCCTGTTTGAAAAAGGTCACCTCTCATCCCTCTGATCTCCAATGACTACAGGCCCAACATACTCAACCTTGCTTCACAAGACAGTCCTCCCATACCCGATATCAGTGTAGTGAATCTTGTCTGTACTGCCTCCAATCCCAGCTTGTCTTTCCTTAGTTAAAGGACCTAAACTGTTCAGAGTATTCTAGTTGTGGTCAGGCTAGTGCCTGGTGTTATTTTACAGATCCTGTCTATTTTTATACTCTATTCCCTTTGAAATAAAAGCCAACCCTATTTCCATCCCTATTACCCTCTGAAATCAGATGCTAGCTTTTTCTAATTCATGGATGAGAATTTCTAAATCCATCTGTTCTTTGGCTTTCTGCAGTCTTTTTCCATTTAAAGAATATTCAGCTTCTCTAGTCTTTCTGCCAAATTGTGTAACCTTACATTTCCCTTCATTATATTCTGTCTGCCAACTCTTTGCCCTGTCATTTAACCTGTTGGTTTCCCTCTGCACATTCTGTATCATCTCACCACTTATCTTCATGCCTATTTTGATATTGTCTCGAAAGTTGGTGACAGTGAATTCACTTTCCTCATCCAAGTCATGAATAAATATCATAAATAATTGTGGCTCCAGCACTGATCCCTGTGGTATTCCATTGGTTATAGGTTGGCATCCTGAGAAAATGCCTCCTCCCTTTATCTCAATTCTCTGTACTCTATTAATAAGACAATGCACTACCCATGCAAATAAACTATGTCCAACACAAAAGGCTCTTATCCTGTTGACTAGCCTAATGTGTGGCATCTTATCAAACAACATCTGAAAATCCAAATATACCACATCCATTGTTTCCCCTTTATCTATCCAGCTTTTTACCTCCCCGAAATATTCTGGTGAATGTATGGTATCAGGTATGAATTCCCCTTCGTGAAACCATACTGACTCGACGTGATCATATAATTCTCAACCCTCTGCCATTACATAATAGGTTCAAACATTTTTTTAAGAAGGGATATTAAGCTGACTGTCAAAACTCGGAACTGATGTAGATTGACTCAATTTTTCAAACCTGGCAACTTGTGCTCAAAATGAATTGTACATGATTTCAGTTATGCCTTTATGAACAGGGATCAAATCCCATGAGGAAATGATGGAAAGTGTAAGTTATTCCAAAGAATTACCTCCACTATAAGGGCTTAGCATCAGCTGGCCTGTATTCAGATGTGTCTATATGATACTGAAGGTGCTACGGGGCCTGGACTGAGACTCAGAGAGTGATCACATCCCACCATTCATTGGAAACACTCTTTCGCTTCTAAGTCAGAAGTTCATGAGTTAAAGTTGTTTCAAAATTGTTTCGCATGCCTTTGAGTTTAAAAGCTTGATTGTTTATCGTTATTTGCTTGCTTAAATGTCTCAATGTTCCTAAGGACGAAGTGCACATTCTGAGCCGACACATCCAGCACAATATCGTCAGAGGTTCATTCTTTTGAGTGAGAGATTAAATTGAGGTGCCACCTGCTCCCTCAGGTGGATGTAAAATCCCAAAGCAATTGGCAGTGGCTTCTCCCTGGTGTCCACGGTCTATATTTATCCCTCAGCTAGCATTGCTAAGGCAAAATAGCTTTGCTTTTGATGGAGCACCCGTAATGTGCACTGGCTGCCATGTCTACATAAGAACAGAAGAACTAGGAGCAGGAGTAGGCCATTCAGCCCTTCGAGCCTGCTCCACCATTCAATAAGATCATGGCTGATCTTTTTGTGGACTCACATCCACTTATCCGCACTCTCACCGTATCCCTTTATTCCTTTATTGCTCAAAAAAAATCTGCCTTAGCTTTAAAAACGTTTACTGAAGTAGCGTCAACTACTTCACTAGGCAAGGAATTCCATCGATTAACAACCCTCTGGGTGAAGATGTTCCTTCTCAATTCAGCCCTAAATCTGCTCTCTCTAATCTTGAGGCTAAGTCCTCTGGTCCTAGCTTCACCTGCCAGTGGGAACATCCTCCCTACTTCTTTCTTATCTATTCTCATCATAATTATGTTTCTGTAAGATCACCCCACAATCTTCTGAATTCCAATGCATATAATCCCAATCTACTCAGTCTCTCCTCATAAACTAACCCCCTCAACTCCGGAATCAACCTAGTGAACCTCCTCTGCACCCCCTGCAGTGCCAGGACATCCTTTCTCAAGTAAGGAGACCAAAACTGCACACAGTACTCCAAGATAACAAAGTGTGAAGCTGGATGAACACAGCAGGCCAAGCAGCATCTCAGGAGCACAAAAGCTGACGTTTCAGGCCTAGACCCTTCCTCAGAGAGGGGGATGGGGTGAGGGTTCTGGAATAAATAGGGAGAGGGGGGAGGCGGACCGAAGATGGAGAGAAAACAAGATAGGTAGAGAGGAGAGTATAGGTGAGGAGGTAGGAAGGGGATAGGTCAGTCCAGGGAAGATGGGCAGGTCAAGGAGGAGGGATGAGGTGGTAGGTAGGAAATGGAGGTGCGGCTTGAGGTGAGAGGAAGGGATGGGTGAGAGGAAGAACAGGTTAGGGAAGCAGAGACAGGTTGGGCTGGTTTTGGGATGCAGTGTGGGGAGGGGACGAGCCGGCTGGTTAGGTGTGGCCTCACCAGCACCTTGTACAGCTTCAACATAACCTCTCTGCTTTCAAACTCAATCCCTTTAGCAGTGAAGGACAAAATTCCATTTGCCTTCCCAAATATTTGTTGTACTTGCAGACCAACCTTCTGTGATTCATGGACCAGGACACCCAGGTCCCTTTGCATAGCAGAATGCTGCCACTTTTTACCATTCAAGTAATAATCTTTTTTACTATTACTCCTACCAAAATGTATGACTTCTCATTTATTTACATTGTATTCCATCTGACAGAGCTTTGCCCACTCGCTCTATGTATCTATGTTCCTCTGCAAAGTTTCACAGCCCTCTGCACACTTTGCTCTGCCACCCATCTTAGTGTCATCTGCAAACTTTGACACCCTACACGTGGTCCCCAACTTCAAATCATCTATATAAATTGTAAATAATTGCGGATACACTCAACAAACTCCTCCACAAGGCTACCCTGACCGAGCTAGTTGAACTAATCCTAATGTAGACTAAAATCCCCCAAGATAATTGCCACACCATTTTGACAGGCATTAGTTATTTCTTTGCTTATTGCCTGCCCCAATGTGATGTTATTATTTGGTGGCCTATAGACTACGCCTATCAGTGACTTTTTCCTCTTAGAATTTCCAATTTCCACCCAAATGGATTCAACCTCATTCTCCATAGAACCAATATCATCTCTCAGCACCGCCCTGATGTCGTCCTTGAATATCAGAGCTACACCACCTCCCTGACCTTACTGTCTGTCCCTCCCAATAGTCTGGTACCCCTGGATATTTAACTCCCAGTCGTGACCATCCTGTAACCATGTCTCCAAATGGCTACCAAATCATATTCATTGGCGATGATTTGTGCCTTTAACTCATTAACCTTGTTACGAATGCTATGAGCGTTCAGGTAAAGTGCCTTTATGCCAGCTTTCTTACCCTCATGATTTTCAACATCTTTAATAATATCTCCTGAGTTATCCTTCCTTTTTGCTTCTTTCATTGTCTGCCTTGAACTTTAACCTCCTGCACACATGCTAACCTGCTGCTTATCTTTTTATTTACCGCCATACTCCCTGTCGTTTTCGCTTTCCCTTCCCCCCGACTCACTAGTTTAAAGTCCGAGTGACCACCCTATTTATCCTTTTTGCTAGAACACTATTTCCAAATCGGTTCAGATGGAGACTGTCCCATCGGTACAGATCACCCGGTTCCAAAACTGATGCCAATGCCCCATGAAATGGAACCCCTCTTTCCCACACCACTCCCTTAGCCACGCATTTACTTCCTAATTTTCTTATTTCCTAAGCCAATTTGCACGTGGCTCAGGCAGTAATCCGGAGATTATGTCCCTCGAGGACCAGTTCCTTAATTTTGTTCCTCGTGCTTGATAATCCCCAAATAGGCCCTCCATCCTAGCCTTGCCTACGTTGTTAGTCCCAACATGGACCATAACAACTGGATCCTCCCCCTCCCGCTCCAATATCCTCTCAAGCCAGTCAGAGATGTCCTGCACCCTGGCACTGCGCAGGCAACACACCATGCGGGACTCCTGGTATGGCTTGCAAAGGATACTATCTATCCCCCTAACTATAGAATCCCTTATAACTACCACTTGTCTTTTTGCTCCCCCCCGCCCCTTGAATGGCCTTCTGCACCATGGTACTGAGGTGAGCTGGATCATCCTCTCCACAGCCCTTCTCCTCATCCACACAGGGAGCAAGTATCGCGTACCTGTTGGATAAGGTCAAAAGCTGAGGCTCCTCCACTCCTGAACTCAGGATCCCCTAAATACCTCACTTGCAGTCACACCCTGTTGTCCCTGATCACTAACTGAATTTGAATTACTTAATCTACCAGGTGTGACTGCCTCCTGAAACATGGTGTCCAGGTAACTCTTCCCCTCCCGGATGTGCCACAGTGTGTGAAGCTGTGTCCTACATTACAACAGTGATCACACTTCAAGAAGCACTTTATTGACTATTTAAATATAGAAACATAGAAAATAGGAGCAGGAGTAGGCCATTTGGCTCTTCAAGCCTGCTCCACCATCCAATTCTGTTCCCATTTTCTTCCCATCCCCTTTCATCCCTTTAGCCCTATGGGTGATGTCTAACTCCTTCCTGGAAACACCCCATATTTTGGCCTTAACCACGTTCTGTTTCCACAGGCTCCCTACCCTCTAGGTGAAAACATTTCTCCTAATCTCAGTGCTAAATGGTCTACCTACCCTTAGACTGTGCTCCCCAGCTCTGGATTTCCTAGTCATTGGAAAAATCCTTCCTATATTTACCACATCCATTTCTATTTGAATTTTATAGGTTTCTATGCAATTACCGCCTTTCCATTCTTCCAAAATCCGGTGAATACAGTCCTAATCGATCAGGTCTCTCTTCATACATAAGCCCTGCTATGCTGTGAATCAGTCTGGTAACGTTCACTGCATTCCCTCCAGAACCAGAACATCCTTTTTCAGATAGGGAGGCCAAAACTACACACAATATTCCAGGTGTGGTCTCACCAAGGCACTGCACAATTGCAGCAAGACATTCCCATTCCTGTATTCAAATGCTCTCGCTGTGAAGGCCCACACATTACTTGTATTCTTCGCTGTCCACTGCACTGTTTTTCCCCCTTTATTCATTCACAGGGCGAGGACATCACTGGCTAGACAGCATTTATTGCTAATGGCCTTTAAGAATCAACTACATTGCAGTGTGTCCAGAGTAAGGATGGCAGTTTGCTTTCCAGAGGAGTATGTGAGAATGAGATGGGTTTTTCCCCATCGCTAGATCCTTAATGCCCGTACTTTCTTTGAATTCAAGTTCAACCATCTGCTGTGGCAGGATTCGAACCCATGCCCCCCTCCCCGCCCCCGACATTATCTGGATCTCAGGATTAACAGCTCAGTGATAATACCACTAGACCATCACCTCCCTGCATGCGTGCCTTCAGTACCTGGTGTATGAGGAGGGCCGGGCCTCAATACGCTTTCCTCTTTCCCAATCTATCACCATTCAGATGTTAAAGCCACCCAAATGGATAATGTCATATTTTTCCATATTATTCTTCACCTGCCATGAATTTCCTGCTCACTATAAAGTGTTTTGAGGATGGGAAAAATATTCTATAGAAGTAAATCTTTCAGCTTCCTTCAGCAGTCGACAGAGAAAAGACCCTAGCTCTAAGCATCACTAAAAGCTCAAATCTGAGGGTAGTTACATAGCCTCGATTTGTATTTCTTTGAGTTTTGAAGCTTGAGGGTTGATGTTTGTACGTTTCTCTTTTCCTACATTCCTGCACCTCTGTTTCTGTGTCCCCGTGTAGCTAATGTTGCTCCATCTCAAAGTGCCTATCCACCTACCTCTTTCAGTCTATGTTCCATGTTCTTACATCTTTGTTCTTTACAACTATGTTCCTATGCTCTAATGCCTTGATGTTCATGAGCTCTAACCCATATTATTGTTACTTTTCTTTAAGTAGAGGCGGTGGCATTGTAGTAATGTCACTAGGCTAGTAATTTAGAGGTCAAGGCTAACGTTTGGTGGTATGTGCTCAAATTATAAACCTCAAGATATAGGAATAGAAGTAGGCCATTCAGTCCACCTGGACAGCTCTGACATTCAATTGAGATGATGCCTGAAATAATAATCCTCAACGCCACTTTCCTGCTTTTCCCCTTGACCATTCGTTATAAAAGCATTGGTCAAAGTAGCAGAAGACCATAAGATAGTAAAGCAGAATTAGGCCACTTGGCCCATCGAGTCTGCACTGCCATTTGACCATGGCTAATATGCTCTCAACCCCGTTCTCCTGCCTTCTCCCAAAAACTTTCTCCTTACTAATTACAAATCTATTGATCCTTGTCTTAAATACACTCAATGACTTGCATCCACAACCCTCCGTGGCGATGAGTTCTACAGATTTACCATTCTTTGGCTGAAGAAAATCCTCCTCATCTCATTTCTAAAGGGTCATCACTTCACTCTGAAGCTTTTTCCTCAGGTCCTAGTTTCTCCTCCTAGTGGAAGCAACATCTTCGAATCCACTCTATCCAGGCCTTTCAATAAGTTTCACTCAGATCCCCCCTCATCCTTCTAAACTCCATTGAGTACACATTCAGAATCCCTAACCGCTCCTCACCAGACAAACCTTTCAGCCCCAGGGCCATTCTTGTAAACCTCCCCTGGATACCCTCCCAAGCCAGCACATCTTTATTTAGACAGTGGGGCCAAAGTGCTCAGGAGAATAGGATGGTAGCTGTTGGAATTTAAACTCCATTAATAAATCAAGAAATGAAACATGATCTCAGTAATGACAGCCATGAAAATATTATCGATCATCTTAAAGAACCATGTGATTCACTAGCATCCTTTAGGGAAAGAAATCTGCCATCCTTACCTTGTCTGTTCTACATGTAACTCCAGACGTAACTGCTCACTGAAATGGTCAAGCAAGCCATTCAAGTCAAAGTTAATTAGGAATGGGCAGCAAATACTCGCCTTGTCAGCAACTCCTGAGCCCCATGAAAGAAGAGAAGAAAGTGAGATTGTAATATTTATGGGTACAAGGTGTACGGCTGATCATGTCAATGTGTTCCTGCTCCATACAATCTGAAACATGGTGGAGTGATGAGGGAATCAGAGGGGCTTTTTAAAAAGACTGGAGAGAACTTTCATTCCGTGTAACAGCACAGTGGCTCAGTGGTTAGCACTGCTGCCTCACAATGCCAGGGGCCCATGTTCAATTCCAGCCTTGGGTGACTGCCTTTGTGCAGTTTGCACATTCTCCTGGTGTCTGCGTGGGTTTCTACCAGGTGCTCCGGTTTCCTCTCACAGTCCAAGAATGTGCAGGGTAGGCGGATTGGCCGTGCTGTAATGCCCAGGGATGTTTAGGTTAGGTAGGGGAATGAGTCTGGAAGGGATGCTGCTTAGATGGACAGTGTGGACTCGTTGGGCTGAATGGCCTGCTTCCATAGTGCAAGGAATCTCTGAGAATTTTGGAAGCCATCAGGGACGCAGTCATGTTTCAATGGGAATTTGATCTAAGCTTCCCTACTCCACAAGAAACAGGTTTGGGAAACAAACAGGTCTCAGTGACAGTAATGATGTGCCTGTTAATGGCACTTTTCTGCTCTTGCGTAGATCTCTTTTTACACAACTTGAGAACGCCATAGCAACGGTGGGATCAGTATTAGTAACTAGGCCAACTTTGCTGTAGATCAGAAGCTCAGGGAACAGTCTAACTCAGTTATCAGGCAAATGCCAGATCTCTTGACTGTTCTGTGCTTCTTCAAACAAAAGATTAGCTGCTTTCACAAGATTTGCCTCTGGTTACAGATTAATGGAGAATTCATCTTAAGAGGTTACTCCTCTTAATGTGTTTTAATCAATGAATTATAGATTGAGTTTTGTTTCATGTTAAAAGTGATTTTTTAAAAATTCATTCTTTGGGTATGAGTGCCACTGACTAGGCTAGAATTTATTGCCCATCCCTGGTTGCCCATACAAAGGTGGTGGTGAGCTCCCTTCTTGAACTGCTGCTGTCCACGCGCTATAGGAATACCCACGATGCTGTTAGGGAAGGAATTCTGGGATTTTGACCCAACAACGCTGAACAAATGGCTAACGTATTTCCAAGCCAGGATAGTGAGTGGCTTGGAGAAGAACTTGAAGATGGTGGTGTTCCCATGTATCTGTCACCACTTAAATTTCTAGGTGGGAGACATCCTATGTTTGGAAGGTGTCAGAGATAATGGGAACTGCAGATGCTGGAGAATCCACGATAACAAAGTGTGGAGCTGGATTAACACAGCAGGCCAAGCAGCATCAAAAAAGTTTTTCTGATGAAGGGTCTGGGCCCGAGACATCAACTTTTGTGCTCCTGGGATGGTGCTTGGCCTGCTGTGTTCATCCAGCTCCACACTTTTTTGTCTATGTTTAGAAGGTGTTACCTGAAGAATCATGATGATGTTTGTTATACATCTGACTTGAGCTTTATAGATGGTGGGCAGGCTTTGAGGAATCAGGAGGTGAATTATTTGTCACTGGATTCCCAGCCTCTCATATAATCTAATAAGAACAGTTTTTACATGGTGGCTCCAGTTCACTTTTTAGACAGTGATAACTCCAAGGATGTTGAGAGTGGTGATTTTGTGCAAATTCAGGTCATTGCCTGACCGTTGTGCAACATGACTGCTAATTGTCAATTATCAGCCGAAGCCCGAATATTGTCCGGGCCTTGCTGCATTTAACATCAACCACTTCAGTATCTGGGGAGACATGTGTTGTGCTAAATACTGTGCAGTCATCAGCATTGATGATCACCCATCCTCAGGATATATGTGAATGTAGCATCAGTGTGAGCCAATGTAGCAATTTGCAAATACTCACTGGTTACCCATAAACAGAGGAAACCTATTTGGCGAAGTTCTGAAGGAAGCAAATGATTCAGTACTGAGGTAGGGGCCCAAACCATAGAACTGCACCTTAATATCACTCAACAATCAGACAGGAATGCTGCTACAGGGAACTGTAGTTCAGTGCTGATTGTACTGTGTGAATAAGCCAGCATTAGGTCTTGCGTCACAGCTCTCCTGTTGAAAATCAATTTTCTGTCATCATTTTAACTTCATCAAATGAACATTGGTTTGAATAATTTAATGGGATCGCAGATGTTGCCAATTTGGGTATGAGAGAGCGGAGCATGTTGCGACTGAAAACATCGCCAAACAGTCCTCCAGCAAAGAGTAGGATATTGCCTTCAACTACTGCACTGACATCTGACCACATATAGCTGGTAGGAATGAAGATAGGTTCAGGTGTCACATTCACTTGTCAAAATTGGGAGACGGGGGTTCGATCCTAGTTGAGAGGGTTCCAGCAAGTGGAGAATACAAAGTACTCTCTAATGGGCTGACCTTCAGCAGGCAATTCACAAAAGGATGGTTTGACTGTTGGAATTGGAAATAGTGGCCCTCCTCTGAACCAAAATGGTTGGGCTCATGACCCATGTTTACAGCCTCAAAGAAGTGGAGTGTGAAATTTAACCGGATGGATATGAATCTTTCTGGAAGATGGAGTAGATGGTGTTGAGAATGAGGAAGTGTGGGGCAGTCTTTAGCCTGATTCAAAGGTTGTCCAAAGATATGTCAGTTCCTCTTCCCTAGTGAGAGATGATCAAGACTAATGTGAGAGACTTGAGCTCAGATCTGGTCTGATGGCAGAACACACTGGTGGGGATTGCTTT
Source organism: Stegostoma tigrinum (assembly GCF_030684315.1). Classification (NCBI taxonomy): domain Eukaryota; kingdom Metazoa; phylum Chordata; class Chondrichthyes; order Orectolobiformes; family Stegostomatidae; genus Stegostoma; species Stegostoma tigrinum. Next base: position 10,287,477 of record NC_081366.1, on the reverse strand, counting down.
AGTTGATGAGGAAACATCCCATAATATAGGAAGAGTTATACTTTAAGTTTTGTGATATATCCATTCCTTATATGCTTCAGAAGTCTCGCCTGTCTTTAATGGAGAGTCATTAAGACATGCTCTTGATTTTGAATAACTGGATTATAAAATGTATACATTATTAGTTCATAACCTAGACATTCAAACTGTATGAACAACAAAAACCAAGACAGGCCATTCAGACAGTCCAGCTTGGTTTCACATTCAGTTAGATCACGGTTGATCTGTGACTTTATTTTTCTGCCTTAGTTTTGTAACCCTCAATTCCATTTGTCAACAAAAGTCTAACCATTTCAGCTTTGAAATGTTTAATTGGCCCCCCAGCATCAACGGCTCTTCAGAAGGAGCAAGTCTTTCAGATTTTCACACTGCATTGTGTGCTTCCTGACATCACCCCAAAAGATAGATGAATTAAGTTCTTTCCATCTACTTTATCAAATCCTTTAAACGTGTTAAATATCTCAAATAAATTGTCCTTAATATTCTATTCTCAAGGAATACAAAACTGGAAAACTAATTAATGCAGTAAATCCTGGTAATCTAACCTTTCAATCCCTTTGGTAATTCTTCAAGTACAGTGTACAGGTGGGGGTCTAGTGGTGAAGATTATTGCAAATGCTTTAGCCTTACCTTTCGCATTGGTGTGCTAAATACCCCCAACATTGGAGGTGGAGATATTTGTGGAGTCTCTTGTTCATTGAGCTGTTTGATTGGCCAGCACCATTCATGGCTGGCTGTGACAAGATTGTAGAGCTTAGGTCTGCTCTGTTGGTTGTGGAACTGTTCAGACTGTCTATAACTTGCTGATTAACAAGTACTCCTGTTTTGCAGCTTTCCCATTTAGCGCGGTGATAGTACCACACAACGTGATGGAGGGTATCTTCAGTGTGAAGACCATCTCTGCTGGTGGGACAGGACATGTGTAGGTAACAGTGATGGTGCAATCTGTGATGTCATCTCTAATGTATAAATTGGTGAGAAAAACTATACCTGGGGAAGTGTTACTGGACCCGAAACATTAACTCTGATTTTTCTTCACAGTTGCTGACAGACCTGCTGAGCTTCTCCAGCAACTTCTGTTTTCTGTCCTTGTGATGAAAAGTATATCTGGCTTTTTGTTTTAGTCTCCCACAATGTCTGGTGCTCCACTAATTGTTGAGACTTTTGCTATATGATAGACACTGAATATCTTACTAGGCCACTTAAGAGTCAACTACATTTCTGCAGATCTGGAGACACATGTAGACCAGATCAAGTGTGGGTGGCAGATTCAAGAATTACTGCTTGATGAATGGGGTGATGTTTTTAGACCAAACACAGTTGTCACATGGTCATCATTAGGCTTTTAGTTTCAATATTTACTGAATTATAACTCCCTCATCCTCTGTGATAGGATTGGAAACCCATTCAGTCTCCTGAACATGACCTGGGTCACTTGATTTTGAATCCAGTGACAATACCACTGCACCATTGCTTCATAAGGCACAATGTACTGAAGAAAGTTGGTTAAGAATAATTCAGAAAGGCTAAGAGGTGGTTTAGTGATATTTTCACAGGATAATGATGACTTACTGTTTATAGTGACTGTAGGATTATAGGTTATAGAAAACTACAGGTTATAGAATAATACAATTGACAAAAATACCAAAGAAGAAACCGATATTTTTTATGCAATGAGTTGATTTGATTTGGAATGCACTGCACTTGTTTTGAATGTGATTTTAAATGTGGACTTTGCCATATTCCCTGTGTAGGAGACAGAAAAACTAACAGTTGGCATCTTAAACTTACAGCAGAATTCAGGAGCTGAAGTTGGAGAGCGTATATATTAGCATTGCTATGGTTCTACCAGCTTTGACTGCTGAGATTCCTGCATTGAGAGAGAAAGGGACATTCAACTGTGTTTCTCCTGATAGGGCCCTCCCCAGTCATTGCAGATATAACCTATTCAGAGATACTATTGCACACCTCTGTAGTAGATGGGACTTGAGCTTGTGTATCCCAGCTTAGGGGATAGGTGGGAATGATCTCCACCTTGAGCCATTATATTTTCTGGATTATTTTGAAGACTGTTGATACTGCTTGGATCTCAAATATGTTTCCGCTGTTTACATTTTTGACGTACTTCATTCACTCAGATGTCAGTGGCAATCCACATTTATTGAGCAGCTTTGACACAGTAGGATGTCTTAAGGTACTTCACAGGGAAGGGAAAGCTAAAATGGCCATAGTTACAAAGGGCCATTTGAGAGAGACAGAAAAAAAATACAATTAGTGGTGAGATGCTGCTCATCTAATTTGGTAAATAACTGGAACCTTCCCCATACTCTTCCACTGCTCTGAGAGTGTCCAGTTCCTTGAGTCTTGATGCTGGGATTCCCATTTTGGAACATGTAGAATCATAGAATCCCTACAGTGTAGATAGAGGCAACTCATCCCACTTGGTCTAAACCAACACTCTCAAGGGCATCCCAACCTATCCCTGTAACCCTGCATTTCCCATGGCTAATCCACCTAGCCTGCACATTGTTGGACTATGTGAGAAAAGTGGAACACCCAGAGGGTATCCATGGAGACACTGAGAGAATATGCAAATGAAGGCTGGAATTGAGCCTGGGACCCTGATACTTTGAGGCAGCAGTGCTAACCACTGAGCTACCCTTACTCCCCCAGCTTTCTCCATCTGTGTCAGGAGGTCACAGGTTCGAGTCTCACTCCAGATACTCGAGCACCCAACCCAGACTGACATTCCCAATTTGGTACAGAAGGGGGCGTTGTACTGCGGAAGATACCATCTTTCAGAACATGTGTTAAAACTGATATCTGACCAGGACCCTCAGGCTGATATAATAGATCCCATGGCATTATTTGGAGGTGTAGGAGTGGAGCTCTCCCCAGTGTCCTGGAGCATTATGAATAAAACAGTTTACCTGTCCATTATTGCATTAATTTTGCAGGAAGTTTTACCGTGCCAAATGACAGCAAATGGTTGCAATTTTTTGTTTCATTCACAGGAAGTGGGAATCACTGACTAGAACAGCATTTATTGCCCATCCCTAATTTCCCAGAAGGCAATTAAGTGCTACCCAAATTACTATGGGTCTGAAGATATTTGGACCATTTGTAATTCAAGTGGCCATTTCCCCCACCCATGGATTCATGGTCATCGTTAGACTGTTAGTTTCAGATTTTTAATGGATTCATATCTATCATGGCAGGGTTCAAACTAGTTCTGCAGCACATTACTTTGGTCTCGGGATTAGTAGTCTAGCAACAATACCACTAGGCTTTCGCCTTCCAAACGCTATCAAAATGTTTCAAAGGTATTTACTGCTGTAAAGCATTCAGGGGCAACAAAATGCCATGAAATGTGCTGTGCAAATGTAATTTATTGTAGTTACTAAATCTAACGCTCAAAATGTAATGGAAAAATTCACATTAATTTCTATGGGGAGCCAGAGAATGCAGCTCAAATTGGGATAAATCAAAAGGTGGGGTTAGGCTGAAGAAAACTACCGTGTGTTCCAAAACTGTGCTTTGTGCAGGGACTGAAGGTTTGGGCGGGTAAGGAGTTGCAGGGTTTTGAATTCTAGGTGAGGAATGAGTTTGAACGAGAGACAATGCGATGAGCTGAGATTTCAATGAGGGTCAGAATAGATTTTTGGGTGTGCATGGGATGCTATTAGTGTGTACAAAGTGGAGCAAAGACCTTTGTCTCCTCCACAATCATGCTGAATAGTGGAGAAGACTCAAGAGGCGAATATTCTACTCAAGCACCAATTTCTTATATTCTTACGCATTAACTCTGAGAACTCAGGAGGGAGAGTAAATGGAACAGAGCATTTATAATTTAAGGGGAGCAATTGACACTAATCTGTCCCCATAAACATCATGCTCCCGCATGTCTACTGATTCGCACACATAATGCTTAGACCATAAGATATAGGAGCAGAATTAGGCCATTTGGCCCATCTTGTCTGCTTTGCCATTTGATTATGGTTGATATGACTCTCAACCCCACTCTCCTGCCTTCACCCTGTGACCCTTGACCCCCTTACTAATCAAACACCTACTTATCAGTGACTTAAGTAGACTCAATGATTTGGCCTCCACAGTCCTCTGCGGCAATGAGTTTCACAAAATCATGGCTCTCTAGTTAAAGAAATTCCTCCTCATCCCTGTTGCAAAGGGTCACTCCTTCACTCTGAGGCTGTGCCCTTGGGCCCTAGACTATCCTACTCATGGAAGCATCTTTACCCAGGACTCTCAGGATTTTGTAAGTTTCACTGAGATACTTCCTCATCCTTCTTAACTCCAGAGAGTGCAGGCCTAGGGTCCTCAACTGCTCTTCATATGACTACCTTCATCCCTGGAAACATTCTTCTAAACACCCTCTGGACCCCCTCCAATGCTCACACGTTCCTTACTTAGATATGGGACCCAAAACTGCACACAATATTCTATATGCAGTCTGACCAGAGCCTTACACAGCCTCAGCTGTACATCCCTGCTCTTGTATGCTAATCGTCTTGGAATGAATTTAACATTATGTTTGCCTTCGTCACTGCTAAATGAGCCTGCACATTAACTTTAAGAGAATACTGAACTGGTGCTCCAAAGACCCATTGTTCTTTAGATATCTGAAGCCTTCCCCATTTAGAAAATAGTCTATGCCTTCTTCCAAACACAGTGCATAACTCCACACTTTCCCACATTGTATTCCATGTGTCACCTCTTTGCCTACTCACCTAGACTGTTCAAGTCCTTCTGCAACACCCCCCCCCGCCTCACCTCTTCAGCACTACCTGTCCCTCCACCTATCTTTGTGTCAATGGCAAACTTAGCAGCAATGCCCTCAATTCCTTCAACCAGATTGTTAATGTATAACGTGAATAGTTGTGGTCCCAAAACTGACCCCTGGGTATCTCCACTAGTCACTGGCTGCCATGTTGTAAAAGACCCCGTTATACCCAGTCTCTGCCTTCTGCAAATCAGCCAATCCTTTATCCACCCCAGTACCTTGCCCCAACACCATGGGCTTTTACCTTATTTCGCAGCATCCTGTGCAGCACCTTGTCAAAGTTCTTCTGGAAATCCAAACAGATCGCATCGACTGGCTCTCTGTTTACTAATTTGCCTGTTACCTCCTCCAAGACATCTACACTACGTCTCACTTACAAATTCCACAATGACCTGTTCAATACACCCACAGCCAGCCTTCCATCTTGGTGCCTCTTATAAAACAACCTGCCCGCGACATGCCCACCGGGAAATACCCTTCGGATCAAGGAATTGGAAACAAGGGACGTTACTAACAAGATCTGTGTGACAAACCACATTGATTGAATGGCTGACTTTAATCTGCCAGGATCAGAGTGGCCCTTGAACAGGCAAAACATAATCAAGGGCCACATGCTCATCTGACCACCATCACTGGGACTTCAGTACAAGCCTCTTACAGACTTGTGGAGAGACACAAGCAGCGTTACACATTACTGAGGAGCACCTGCTCTTCAGACTGTGTGGGACTAATCCCCTAAACACAGCAAATGAGAAAGCTATCTCTTTCATCTGGGAATTAACATTCACTCAATAATGAATTGTATTAAGTGTGCAGATGCAGCAAGCAGGGAAGAAGGTGAACTGTATATTGCCCTTGATAGGGCAAGAATATTTGAGTACTGGAACAAGGATGTCTTGCCGCGAATGTACAGGACACAGGTGGGGCTACATCTGTAATGTTGCGTGCATGTTTGGTCTCCTTACCTGAGGAAAGATGTTCTTACTCGAGAGGGAGTGCAGCAAGATTTACCAGGCTGATTCCTGGGTCGGCAGGACTGACATATGAGGAGAGTTTGAATCAGTTAAGATTTTATTCACTGGCGTTTAGAAAAAGGAGGGGCGATCACATAGAAACCTATAAAATTCTAACAGGACTAAATGGGTTAGATGCAAGAAGGATGTTTCTGGTGGTGGGGAAGCCCAGAACCAGAGGTCATAGTTTATGGATCGGGGTAAACCTTTTAGGACTGAGATAAGGAGAACTTACTCCACTCAGAGGGTGGTGAGCCTGTGGAATTCACTACTACAGAAAGCAGTTGAGGCCAAAACATTGTATTTTCAAGAAGGAGGTAGATATGACTCTTGTAGCTAATGAGATCAGGGAAACAGGCTGAAGGTGGGATTAGGGAATTGACCTTGATGATCAGTCATGATCATATTGAATGACACAGCCTTTGTGCTCCTCTATTGTATGTTAAAGTTTTGTTAACAATAACGAGCAACAAAAAGGAAAAGCTGGGGAGAACAAGTCAGAAATATCAATGAATTTGATTAAAGGAAGGTTGTAATGGACAGAGGGGCATGGACTGATTTCCATCTGAAAACATCCTTTTCCCCTCAGGACCCAGGAGTGTGGCAGAAGATTAGGAGAGATGCCAAAAATTTGGAGGCAATTTTGGAGAACTGTGGTATTTGTGCCCGAGTTGTTTTATTTATCACAGGAAGACTAATGCTTTCCTAAATGGTGACTTTACAAAAAAAGTGGGTTCTAAACTCCTCCCTGTGCAATTGAGTTGGTGGGCATAATGTTCACGGTAGTTATGAACCGACGTTATAAAGATGCACTCAGGGAAACATGGTCAAGGAAGTGTCACTAATTAGCCAACAGCTAAATGTACAACTTGGATGAGATGGTACTGCTCCTTGATATTACTAGAAAACAGCATGTATTTCAGGGCCTGACCCTCCCTTTATTCAACAGATACTGGTGAGACTCTCTCTGGCTACTCTCCAAAATATTAAATCACAAGTCCTGAGCCCTCATTTGCCAAACGCTGTGACATATTTGAGTAGTTCACACCCAAGCACCTCTCCCCTGGATTATCATCGGCTCAATTACTTGCAAAATGATTGCCTTGATAATGCAATGTGATTGACATGCTCAAAGCCTGGAATGGGATTTGAACCCACAACGTGGTGATTCAGAGTGTGAGAGTATCAAAAATGAGCCAGTTGAAGATACATCACAGTGGGCATCACATCACAGATAGAAAACGTACATTCCTATTGTCCCTTTCACAGTGGTTAAGTAGTGAATGCCATTTGAGTTTTATTAGAGAACCCATAGACCATAAGAAATAAGACAAGAATTAGACCATTCAGCCCATTGAGTGCTCTGCCATTTGATGAGATCTTGGCTGATCTGACAATCCTATCCAACCTTAACTCCACCATGCTGTCTTTTCTCACACTGATTAAAAATTGTCTCTCCCAGCCTTGCATATATTTAGTGACAGTCCTCTATGGTAAAAAAATTACGCAGATTCACTTCCCTCTGAGAGAAGAAATTTCTTGTCATCTCTGTTTTAAGATGCATCTGAGATTATGACCACAGGCCATTGGCCTGAGAATAATGTATACAAATTCCAGCATAGCAGCTGATAGAATTTAAATTACTAACTCAGGAATCACGAACCTCGCCTCGGTAATACTGTTCCTGAAACTGCCACTGATTATTATTTTAAAAGTCATCTGGCTCACTAATGCCTTGTACAAAGTGGAAATCTGCCACCCGCACCTCGTCTGATCTCAATGTGACACCAGGTGCACAGTGATGTGTTGGGCCCTTAACTATTGTCTGAAATGGTTCCTAGCAACTAGGGGTGGAGAACAAATGCTAACCATGACAGATGACACTTACAAACCATGAACGAAGAAAGAAGCAATGTGGGGATGTCCCAAAACAGATTCGAGTCAAGGGTGTACTTCCGAAGATGAAAGCGCATTCAATAAATATTCCAAGGACATAAAGAGGGTGATAGCGGGAAAATGTTGATAACTGGGAATGATGATAGTTCTATCAAAAATATTCCTGGTTGAAGGATCAATAACAAGCGGAGATTAAAATTTTAAGGTGAAAGTCAGATGGTTTAGACAGGACTCGAGGAAAAATGTTTCGTCCAGAGTGTGGTGGGGATTTGGAACACACTGTCGGGAAGGTTAGTTGAAGCAGGAACCTCACAAAGCACTTGGAAAAGTATTTAAGTGACAGAACATTCAGGACTATGGGCCTAATGCAAGAAAATGGAACTAGTGTAGATTTAAAGGAGCTTTATTTTGGAGCAGACTTGATGGGTCTGATGGACTCTGCTGTACGATTCAATGAAGCAACACAGGGAGAACTTATGGGTGGGCTTCACCGGTCAGCTAGAGGGACACAGAGAGATCTGCGCTGCCTCTACTAAGGAAGGCCTGCCATACCTTCTATCATTCAGGCAGCTCTGAGGGCACTATTGCACCTTCCTCCGGAACTAGGAGCCTAGGAGGAGAATTCCATTCCCCAGGAGCTGCTGACCAATCAGAACTTCTGCACTCAGCAGTGTCATGGAGGACGTCATGGCTGCTGGTTCAGAAAACAATCCTGGAGCCTGAGGATACAGGAGAAAGGTCAATGATTTGTTGGGAAGGGGGTGGGCAGCAGAGAGGGAGATTTCCAGTGAGGAAAATGGGGTAAGATGGCAGAATCAAGGGCAGTGGATAGGTCTATGTTGGCCACCATTACCCTAAGCCCATGTCCTCAATTAGATTCTGACTGCCTTTGGTCAAGGACTCTCCCACACAACATCCTAAGTGACAAGCTGACCTGCATGGTGTTAGACTCAGGATTTATCCCACTGGCGATGGCCCAAAGCCCTTAAATGGTCATTAATTAGCCAACAAAGGGCCTCAATTGGCTGCAATGTGGCAAGGACCAGAATGGGCCTTTCTATCTGGAACCTAACTCTGCTGGAGACAAGAAGGTAGTGCAAATCAGGCGTGCCACCCTCCCGTCTAATTAAATGACCGTCCTGACTCCTGACTCACCACCTTTGGGTGCATGAAAGCCTGACTGATGGGCTAAATGGCCTTTTTCTGTGCTATCCCCACTTACATAAGCTCAATGGAACGTGATCAACAGCAAGGTATAAGGCTCAATGTTGGAAAAGTGCTTATTTGTAATAATATTATTACAGTCATGAAAGGTGAGACTAGTTGGGAGAGAATGGAACTCCGATCAACAATAAGAGGCCAATTTTCTTTCCAGTCAAAGGCTTTATATTCGATTGAAAAGGTAACTTAATCACAGTAAAGTAGTTGATTGTGGTATAGAATGGGAGGACATCTAGAAAACACAGGCATCAAGTAAACAGCTTCACACTCACCACTTACAGAGAGAAAAAAAATTTCCATGCCTTTTTACACCTGGTCCTTAGCAACTCACAAGGCTGTAATTCTCTTCTATGTTACTTCCTTCCAAACTGCACAGTAATTAGTGTCACAGCACAATGTTAGTTAGGGCATATTGGTACAGATGGTGTGACAGCAACAGACAAGCACTTCACAACTTTGTGTGAAATTAGCTTCTCTCCTTCAACTGAGGTTCAAAGCCTCTTAAAGTAAGTCGGTCATTGTCTCTGCTCACAAGGCAGAAAGGAGATTATCATCAGGTGGTGTGAAATGTTTATCTACAAACTACGACAGTAGATTCAGTACTTTTCATTCATTTAGATCTTACTGAATATCTCAAGCTAGCTCCCTCATCAATTCATTGTGAACCAGGCCCTCATTCAGTCCTGGGTCATTTTTAAGATAACATGGTGTGAAGCTGGATGAACACAGCAGGCCAAGCAGCATTGGAGGAGCTGGAAATCTTGACGTTTCGGGTCGGGACCCTTCAAGGGTTATCTCAGATTCTCCAACATCGGCAGTTCCTACTATCTCTGGGTCATTTCAAGCGTAGTTAAGCATCAATCTCATTATTGTGAATCTTCAGTCAACACATAATGGGTAAGGATGGCAGACTTCCTTCCTTAAGGGACATTGGTAAACTGGATCAGTTTTTACACCAAACCATATGAGGCCTCATCTTTTGTCTTTTGGACCATGGACTGAAATGAGAAAATTGGACATTGCTTTAACAAGAAGAGAAGGTCCAGGGAATTGTTTGAAACTCAGAAATTCCAGGACTAGTGGAGCTTTATTTCCAGCATTCTAACACAGTGAGTCAGGACAAAGAAATGATCGTTTGTGATCACTATTAGTCAGACCAGCTTTTAATTCCAGGTTTATGAATCAGATTTAAATTCCACACGCTGCAGTAGGATTTGAACCCACTCATACAGTCACACAGCATGAAAACAGACCTCTTGGCCTGACTAGTTCACGCCAACTGTGTTCCCAAACTAAACTGGACCCACCAGCCTGCGTTTGGCCCATACCCTCCAAACCCTTCCTATTCATGAACCGAATGAAATGTCTTTGTAACTGTACCTGCATCTGTCATCTCTGGCAGTTCATTCCACACAGAAACCACTCTCTGTGTAAAAATGTTGCCACTCATGTCCTTTTTAAAACCTTAGAAATATGTCTCCTAGTTTTGAACTCCCCTATCCTAGGGAAAATACCTTTGCGTTTCACATTATCTGTGTCCTTCAAGATTTTATGAACCTCTACATGGTCACCCCTCAACCTCCTACACTCCAGTGAACAAAGACCCAGCCCATCCAGCCTATTTTTATAACTCAAACCCACCATGCCTGGCAACATCTTGGCAAATCTTTTCTGTACCCTCTCTGATTGGGCTGACGAGCTCAGTGACCTAACACCACTGTCACGGTGATTGGTGGGTTCAATTGTAGCCAGTGCCAATGGGAAGGAGAGTCCATCTATGTATCAATCAGACAGTTAACAAACTTTCAAATGCTGCTTTTGTTAATGCTGTCCCCACTCGGCTTGACTGTGCTTAATACGGAAACAGAATCGGTATTTGATCACACAAAGGGGCAACCCACACAGAATGGTGGATGAAAATAGTCATACAATCGTAGAGTCATACAGCACAGAAATAGACCCTTTGGTCCAGCCAGTCCATGCCAACTAGTCCCACCTGCCTGCTCCTGGCCCGTATCCCTCCAAACCTTTCCAATTCATGTACTTATCCAAATGTCTTTTCAACTTTGTAATTTTACCTATAACCACCCCTTCCTCAGGAAGCTCATTTCACATGCGAACCACTTACTGAGTAAATAATTTGGCCACTCATATCTTTTTAAAATCTTTCTTCTCTCACCTTAAAAACGTGCCCCCTAGTCTTGAAATCCCCCATCCTAGGGAAAAGAAGACTACCATTAACTCGACCTATACCCCTCATTATTTTATAAACTTCTATCACGCCGTCTCTCGGCCTCCTACGCTCCAGTGAGAAAAGCCCCAGCCCATCCAGCCTTTCCTTATACCTCAAACCCTCCATACCTGGTAACATCCTGCAACAAATGTCAGAGAGGATGCTCATTACCTGGTGCTGCTGCTTTGATTGTTCACTATCCACCCAATTGTAACTGAAAACACCCGCCACCATCAGGTTAATATTTGTGTCTGGAAGGCACTTGTTTTAGGGAGTGTGTTCTTTGCCCGTTTACAAGCCCACCTGAAAATAGCACCAGCTGAACCTGGCATGCAGAGACTGGCTACGGTGGACTGGTTCTATTTTCAAATTGGCGGGTGCTGGCTTCTCAAATCACGCAATTGCTATTGTGCCAAAGGAGATCATTCAGCCCATTTAGTCTATTCTGGCTCTCCGTCTGAGCATTATGATTCTTTTTTCTTTATTCATTCACGGGATGAGGGTATCACCGGCTCGGGCAGCATTTAGTGCCCATCCCTAATTGCCCAGAGGGCAGTTAAGAGTCAGCCACATTGCTGTGGGTCTGGAGCCACATACAGGTCAGACCAGGTAAGGATGGCCATTTCCTTCCCTAAAGGACATTAATGAGCCGGATTGTTTTTTTCTGACAATTGACAATGGATTCTTGATGATCATTAGACTCTTCATTTCAGATCTTTTTTTAAAAAAAGTTGAATTCAAATTCCACCACTTTCTGTGGCAGGATTCAACCCAGGACTTCAAGAACATTAGCAGGATCTTGGAATTAACAAGCCAGTGACAATACCACTAGGCCATCACCTCCACCTAAGGCATTAGGCCATTTCTATTAGGCTACTTAATAAGATAAGAGTCCATGGTACTGGAGGCAGTAAATTAGCATAGATAGAGGACTGGGTAACTAATCAAAGATAGAAACTGAAATCTAAGTGGGGCATTTTCAGGATGGCAACTCATAACTAGTGGAGTGCCATCCCTCTGGATGGGGCCACAACTATTTACAATATATATTAGTGACTTGGATGAAGAAAGTGAATGCACTCTAGCCAAATCTGTGGATAATACAACCATAAACGATGAGGGTGACATGGAAAGCCACAGAACAGATGCATCAGGGGGTCCTCGTCCATGAATCACAAAACGTTCAGTCAGTAATAGGCAAGGCAAATGGAATGTTAGCCTTTATATCCAAGAGAATGGAGTATAAAAACAGGGAACAGAAAGAACTGCAGATGCCGGAGTTCAGAGGCAGAAACAGAAATGGCTGGAAAATCTCAGTGCATCTGGCAGCATCTGTGGAGAGAAATTAGAGTTAACATTTTGGGTCCAGTGACCCTTCCTCAGAACTGATGATAGCTAGGAAAATGTTGGTTTATGTGCAGAAGAGGGGGAAGAGGGATTAAGGAATAAACGATAGGTGGGGATAGAGTACAAAGAGAGGTTGGACAGACAAAGGAGTAGGCAAAGCTGAGGAGAATGAATGGAAACTGCTAGGGGCTAACAATGGGCATTATGTAATAGCAATGGTCTGCTATTTTTGTTTATAGAAATAGGGAGATCTTGCTAAAACTACACAAGACACTAATCAGGCCACGGCTCGTATATTGTGCACAATTATCGAATGAAAGATGTATTGGCATTGGGGAAGGTGTAGAGAAGGTTCACTAGGTTGATCTCAGGAATAGAAGAATTGCATTAAAAGGAGAAGTTGAGTAGGTTGGGCCGGCATTCATTAGAGTTTAGAAGAATGAGGGTGGCCTTATTGAAGCAGACAAAGTGTTTCTCTGAAAGCAGGCCATACCTATGGACAGGAGTTATACTCATGAGCTTGTGTAACCCCCAAAGTGAATCTCTGTCCTTACTTGTCCTGTATTTCCGAACCTGATCAGAGAGACACCACCCACTCCTTGCAAACTCGCCACCTTTCACTTGCTGATAGGAAGTCACGAACTAGAAGCATTAACAGTATTTCTCTCTCTACAGATGCTGCTTGACCTGCAAAGCACCGATGTTCTGTGATGGAATGCCACATTGTTAAATATAATGAATGTTCTGCTCAGCTCCGTTGTTGAATAGAGTTCTGAAGGATTATTATAACATCAGACATTTTAATTGCACTGGATCTCTTCCAAGTTATAAAGCTCTGTTATAAAAGCCACTCAGCAGCCATTATGATATTCTGACTAAGAGCAGTGGAGACCTTTACTGTGAAGTAGAGTTGTGACAGATTTTTAACGAAGATGTCATTAAGGATGAACAATGGTGGGCTGGAGATGAGTAGGAAGGATGTCATATAAGGTGAATGCTTACTGTAGCCTTAAAAGAGGGAGAAAGGCATTCTCAGTCTTCTGGGGAAATAAAGAGATTGTGATGGTGTGAAAATGAAATATTAGGGTACTCTTTTAATTTCAGGTTTGTTTGACGCTTTATCTGAACACTTCAGTATGTTGGCACTGTAATTGTACAAGAATGAAGAAAGGGAATGTTAATATATTGTGCGCAATGGGAAGAGCTGTATTAAGGGTATACCCATTCATTAGCAATGTGCCAAAATGTAGTGGAGCACATTTTAATGGTTAAAATGGTCTCCCTCCTGCTCTGTTTCATCACTGGTATCCCATTGATCTGGTGGGAGACTTATCCAGAAATACCTGACAAATAAAGACAGAGAATTACTTCAGGAAATTAACAGCCCCACTGGTATAACTCATGTTCGTGGCTAAGATCTGTTATGACAGATGGGCAGGAGAGGATGTGGGCACTTAACACCATCTCCCTACTAATTCTCTGATTTCCTGGAATTCCCACTGAGGGGACGGGGTTATAATAAGTATGTATATTTGATGAGAGTACAGCAGGTGAATTATTTCATATCATTGTGCCATGTCTGTCATGGAGAAGAAATACTACAACAACAACAATATGCATATATGTAGTGGCTAAGGGTTTTATCATTTGATAGTTTAAAACAAAAAACATCAACCTCCTCAACAACATGATGTATTTATGTAGCCTCATCAAACTAGTAAAAGATCTCTGAAGACTTCACAGGAGCATTTATAAAACAAGAACTGACACAGGAACAATGAAGGACATATTGAAAAAGTGACCGCTAACTTGGTCAAAGAGGTTAGCTTTAAGAGATGACTGAAAGGGGACGCAGTCTCACATTTATATCGTCATGACCCCATATCACCTTAAGCCCATTTTGAGGCATTCAAGAGGATTTTAGATAAAAATAACGCGTGAAGTTATGGGCAAAAAGCAGGAGATTGATATAGGATAATGATACTCACTAAATGAGCTTGTGCAAATATGATGGGCTGAATAGCCTCCTTCCGTGTCACACCATTTCTGTGATTTAATACCTCAGTATCAGTAACCTCAGAATTTTAAGTTAGAATTCTAAGTGTTGATCTTGGTTAACTTAGAAGAAGTCTTTTCTGCTGTAATATACGCGGAGACTAACTGTGCCCTGAAATAATTCTGCCAGTTGGTTAGCACGTGGGGAAAGAACATTATTTCATTTCAGAACCCAACTAGAGCTGGTAAAGGCAACCAAGTTCCTTCAAAGATGTGAATTTCTGAAATTTCCTTTAATTGAGATTTTGAGTTGAAAGTAAGCTTGACAAGGTAGGCGTATATTGCTGGAGAGAGGTGGCTTGCTTATACATTATACAAGTGTTAACTTAATCATCACGAAGACCGGTGACCCAGTCTTTGTCATGCAAAAGTATGCTGTATATGGATCAGCTGCCATATTTCCTCCAAAATCTTTCTGAAGAAGCGTATAGGCCCGAAATATCAGCTTTCCTGCTCCACTGATGCTGCTTGGCCTTCCGTGTTCATCCAGCTCTACGCCTTGTTATCTCAGATTCTCCCGCATCTGCAGTTCCTACTATCCCTCCAACACTTCTTTCTACTCATTTTCCCTTTGGCTTCTAGGAGGGATGACAGCAGCTTTTCACGTCTGCTCAATCAACTGAAAAACAGACATCCTTATTTCTAGAAATCATTTTTTTAAGAGTTCACTTCACTTTTGGAACATCAAGCACCTCTCCATTTGCCTTACCATCTGTACAGTCTGAGAGTGGCTCGATGTCAGTTTCCATTAGAAGTTCCTGCAGCAACTTAATCGTAAGATCACTTGCATTAGACTCACATTTGATTCATTAGAAGCCAGTTCTCACAAATTGTTACATGCCAAATTCTAGAAAGTGAGACAATTTTCTAATGCATACAATGAATAAACCTGCATTCTAATGTTCTATTATAAACAGTGACTGCTTCTGTTGTGTCTTTAGAAAGAGGAATCAGGCATATAAACTAATCAACACATTGTTATTTTCACCAGACCTTCTGTGGATCAGCTTCCTGGGAAGCAGCAGTGTCATTATTATCCAGCAACCTAGATTTATACAGGCACTTCTGAAAACCATAATCAAATTTGACACCAACTCTAAGGATGTAATAAGCCTAGTGATTGATAACTTACTCAAACAAACCTCTTGAAGTCGGAGTGAGGAGTGGAGAGGTTTAGGGAGACGTAGTGGGGAGGTAATGGACAGGTGGCGTTATTGTTAGGCAATTAGTCTAGAGGCCTAGGCAATATTCTGGACTAGAGTCTTACAGGACTTGAAATATCAATTAATTAATTGCTCCAAACACTGTTTGACCAATATTTCCATCAAACAAACAAAAAGCAGAAAATGCTGCAGAAACTCAGCAGGTCCGGCAGCACCTGTGGAGAGAAAACTGGAGTTAATGTTTCAGGTCCAGTGACCTTTGTTCCAGAACTAGAGCTTCACTGACAAAAACAACACATCATCTTCTGCTCAGGGGTAATGAAATAACTACACAGAGGCCAGTATCCTATCACCAAGTCACCCTTTATTTACCTATGCACAGTACATGGACTCTGACCGGCCAGCTCAGAGCCAGCCCTGAGGATGAGTAAAACGCCTGAATCCTCTGTTTATATCTGTCAGCCAGGACTTCACTGATTGGCCCAGGTCAACAACCTCAATCAGGGATCTCATGGTCAATGAGATCCAAATGATCCCTGTTCTAATCACTACAGGTACCTTACAGCTTTTAGGACACAATAACAAGTTTAATAATTTTAGAACACAAATGCCTGTTCCATGAATTCTCACTGTTATGGCTCTAGGTCCTGTCATGAGATCAATTGCTTTCAGCACAGCCAACCAATTTTCAACTGTGCACATTCCACATTATCACCTATGTATCTTTTCATCTTCCTTGAATTATTATCAATCCCATTTCTGCATAACTTTCTCTCGCTCTCTCTCTCTCTCTCTCTCTCTCTCTCTCTCTCTCTCTCTCTCTCTCTCTCTCTCAGGGGACAACCTCTACCTTTCTGCTCTTATCGCCCCCACCAACCATGCACCCCCCTCAACACCATGACGACCACCATCACCCAATCATCATCATAAATACCACCGTTCCCTAGTTGCTACTAGTTTTGAAGAAGGGTCGCTGGACCTGAAACATTAACTCTGATTTCACTGTCTACAGAGGTTGCCAGACCTGCTGAGTTTCTCCAACAATTTCTGCTTTTGTTTCAGATCTTGAGCATCTGCCGTTCTTTGCTTGGCAATATTTTCATCAGCCTTCCTAATATCTCCCTCCTTGAGTCGAATTCCATTTTAGTGGGGGTCAGAAAGGGCAGGTGTTCTCACTCCTACAGATATGCCCAATAACTAGCCCTTTATGCCACATTCCTAGCCACTTCTGAGAAGGACAAAACTCTGCCCCATGACCCCTTGCTGAATTAAATGCCCCTCTTCTACCATCAAGAGGTGATACAGTGGTCCTCTAACACTGTCAGAAGTTCTAGGTTCAGGTCCCATCCCAAGGGATGCCAGGGAAGACACACATATGCCATGGCCAAACAGGAAGAAGAGACATATTGGGCTTGATACATTAACTCTGTTTACCTCTTCAGACAGATAGAGAGAGAGAGATTCCTGATCAGTTGTCTCATGGAAAGAAATTGGTGTCCTTACTGTGACTATTCAAATCTCTTGATCTATTGTGGATGTAATAAGTTCTTGCTGGTAATAGAATTGGAGAATCCCAATAAAGCAGTAAAGAGACCATTCGGCCCATCAAATCTGCACTGACCCTACAAAGAGCCTGCCACACAGTCCCAAAACCCTATCCTAACCCTGAATTTCCAATGGTTAGCCCACCTAGTCTACACATCCCTGGACACTACAGACAATTTCCCATGGCCAACCCACCTAATCTGCACATTCTTGGACTGTGGGAGGAAACTCACGCAGACACAGAGAGAACATATAAACTTCACATAGACAGTCGCCTGAGGGTGGAATCGAACCCCTGTCCCTGGCCCTGTGAGGCGGCAGTGCTACATTCAAGACACAATGTTGCTGCAGCAACTTGGACCGTCTCCTGCCCACCAACAAACTGTAACACACGGGTCACAGGAAGTAAAATACAGATCAGCATTTACGTAGCACCTGTCACATTCACAAGACATTATGTAATATTTGGCGCACAGCTATGGTTAGGAGCAAATACCATTGTTTTGATTGGCTCACGGTGTCAGCTAATGAGCTGCAGGAATTTGCCATGAATGGCAAAGTGAAAACGCCAGATCAACTGGTTTAATGATATTCACCAAAAGGATAAATATTTGTCAGGAGTTTGGGTAGGCGCATGTCGGCAGTCAGTGCCTTCGATTAAAGCCTAATCTGAAAGACAGCTCCTTTGCCAATGCAGTACTCTGTCAGTACAAGGTGTGGAGCTGGACGAACACAGCAGGCCAAGCAGTATTAGAGGACCAGGAAGGCTGACGTTTCGGGCCTAGACCCTTCTTCAGAAACTTTCAGGTCTCAGCCCGAAACGTCAGCTTTCCTGCTCCTCTGATGCTGCTTGGCCTGCTGTGTTCATCCAGCTCCACACTTTGTTATCTCAGATTCTCTAGCATCTGCAGTTCCTGCCATCTCCGTCAGTACAACACTGGGCATGCCCAGCCGTGCTTCTGTAGTTAAGGCTTTGATCTGTTAACAGCGGCACCTTGTAGAATTTTTTCAAAAATGATTAATCCATAGAATGCAGCATCACTAGTAAGGTCAGCGTTTATTGCTCATTCCTGCTTGCCTTTGAGAAGTTGGTGAGAAGCTGCTCTGCTTGAAACCTTGGACATTCTGAGTCAAAGTCAAGAGAATGACTACATCAGTCTGACGCTACAGATGCAAGGCATTGCAGTAATTAACATCATAGATACAATTGGAAGGCTTTAGAAAGAACATCAGCCTCGAGGTGGCTTACCTGGCTGACACACTGCCCTAATAGATGCTTAGGCTTATTAAGGTGAACAATGCTCCAGTCAGAATGATCATATCTTGGTTATAATTGGGACTCAGTGTGTGTCAGGCTTGGCTCGGTGGGTAGCAATCTTTCCTCTGTGTCAGGAGGTTGTGGGGTCAAGTTTAATGTGAGAATAATGAGCACATATTCCAAGCTCATACATTCAGTACTGAAAGGGTGGTGTAATTGCTCAGGTGAATTATTAAATGTATTTTCTTGCTCAGACAAAAGCTCCCACAATTCTCGTTTCACAGAAGTGTTCTACTGTAATAAAAACAGAAAGTCAGAATACTGGACGAAAAGAAAACCCTGAAAGAACTGCAGTTATTATCGTTAACTCTGTTTTCTCTCCACAAATGCTGCCAGAGCCAAGAGTTTCCAGCAATTTCTGTTTTTGAGTCAGCAGACTTAAAATGTTAACTCTGTTTGTCTCTACAGTTGCTGCCAGACTTCCAGCAAGTTCTGCTTTTGCTTCACATTTCCAGCATCCGCAGTTTGTTTTATTTTAGTTTTACTGCAGTCTTCTGCTTACTGTTTATGCACCGTTTAAAAGGTGTTTTCTGGTCACATTAATGCTTGTTGAAGTTTGCTCTGTGCAGATTGGTTGCCTTGTTTCCTAGATTACAACAGTGGACACACATTCAAAAATACTGCTTCATTGCATGTAAAGGCCTTTCAGATGTCCTGAGGAACTGAAAGGTGCTACAGAAATGCAAGCTCCTATTTACTCCCCAACTCTCTTTCAAATGCTAGATATTAACATTCAGAAAAGAGCAGGCCAAATTTGGAAAATAAAACATTGCGGCAAGATTGTTCTGCAATATTTCTGAAGCTTTAACAGCTTTGTTGCAGAATTGTTCAGAATTGAAGAGAATGTTTTTCTCTCTGTTTTGCCGATAAAAATCCCAGCCTCCCTTGTCTATCTATGGCTGTGAATTCGATTTACTGATTCCACACTATTGAATTCTGTTTGGAAGTCCTAAATTGCAATATCTACCCTGAGGCTTATAAACTAAAGCAGCTATTACCCTTATTTATAATTAAATAGAATCTTGAAGCACCAATCTCGGCAAACGTTGATGATAGAAAATGCTTAAAATATACAAACTGAGAGAGCTAGCTACTCTTGATCCATATTCATTGCAAAGATTAGATGTCATGTTGTGACATATTGATAATTATTCTGCTCATTACTGTAGTGGTCAGATGAGTTTCAGGCACAATCTTCAGATGTTTTTTATTCATGAGCACACAGTCTGTTTTCAATTCAGAACCATGGTTGATAATGATGACAGAAATATGATTATTCTCCACACACCCCGATGACTGTAACTACAGCAAATACTCAAGAAACCATCCAGGGTGTCAAATTTCTAGTCATCCATTTAAGCCTGTCCTCCACATGTGTTCATTGGCATTTCATGCTCCAATCTGCTCTCTCTACTTGCTGGAGAAAGTCAGGCTTTAAACCTTTTGCTTCAATGAGCATCTACTGTCCTCTTTTAACTCTGGAGCACGTCCCAATTCATTTTTACTCAATCTGTGCAGGCATGTTACGAAATACCTTTGGAGCAGGTAGGGACTTAAATCCAGATATACCTGTCCCAGAGGAAGGGAGCATTACCACTGCACCACAATAACATCCTCCAAGATCATTCTTAAAGGAGCAGATCGGTCTCTGGTGCAATTACAATATTTAAAAGACATCTGGATGGGCACATGAATGGGGAGATTTTAAAGGGATATGGGCCAAATGTTGGAAAATGGGGCGAGGCTAACTCAGGATATCTGGTCAGCACGGCTGAGTTGGACTGTAGGGCCTGTTTCCAAGCTGTATAATTATATGACTCCATGAGTCCATGATTGATGCAGCTTTCTTGATTGACACCCGGTCCAATAAGCTCTGCCCAAATTCACAGGTCATGCATATATCACAATATTCTACCAAAACGTAACTGTATTGAGACATACGAGTTTCTGAAGGCGCTTGTTACGGTAGGGAGTGAGATATTGTTTTCTCCAACCAGAGAACATAAACCTCAGGGGCACAGCCTCAGGGTAAGGAGCTTGGCATCAGGACTGAGATGAGGATAAATTATTTCGCTCAATGAATTGCTAATGTTTTGGAGTTCTCCTCCTTAGACAGTTGTAAATGTTCCATCATTCAGTGTATTTAAGGCTAGGACAGACATAAAAATAGGAACAGGAGTAAGCCATTCAATCCCTCAAGCCTGCTCTACCTTTCAGTATGATTGTGGCTGATCATTGAGCTCAATATCCTACTCCTGCTCTCCATTCATACCCATTGATCCCTACAGCTGCAAAAGCTATATCTACCTCCTTCTAGAAAACAGACCAAGTTATGGCTTCAACCAATTTCTTTGGTAGTGAAATTCAAAGGCCCACCACTCTCTTGATGAAAAGATTTCTCTTAGGGTGCCTACCATAACAAGCCCCTTCAGAATCTTGTATGCCTCGATTCAGTCACCTCTCATTATTTTCAACATGCATCCAAGAGTGGGGCTAAAAGTGTTAACTCTTATATGATGGCTGCTACTTTGAAGAACACAATTGTGATAAATGCATGACCTGTGAATTTGAGCAGAGGTTGTTGGACTGGGTATCAATCAAGCAGGGCTACATTACCCTGCAGCAATGATAGAGTCATGGAGTCATAGAGCTATGCAGCATGGAAACAGACCCTTCAGTCCAACTCAGCCTGATCTAAGTCCAAAAAGGTCTATCCCTTATCCTTGAATTCTGAACCCTTGTTCTGGACTCACCCCACTGTCAGAAACTTTCTTCCAGTTGGAAGCGAATCAGGGATGGGGACTGGCGGGCGGGGAACGAATCAGGGATGGGGGCTGGCGGGCTGGGAGCGAACTGGGGGGCAGCCAGCGACCAGGAGTGCAGTGGGGCCGACCAATGGCCCAGTGCAGTTTGGGGATGGCTGTCAGCAGGCCTGGAGCAAAGATGGTTGGGAACAGGTGGAGCCCAGTGAGGTCATGTGGGAGTCTTTGCAGAAAGACTACATCGTCCACCTTTTTAGCTTTATCCTGTATTTTCCTAATTTATACTCATGCTATTTGTAACGTAATGTAAATTTTTTTGTTTATTTGCTCGTTTTTTGCACCTACGATTTATACCTGGATATTTTGTACGTAAGATGGTGTTGTGTGTTGGTGACGTTGTATACTTTTCACTGTGCTCCTGTAACTTGAGTACAGGTGACAATAAACCAAAGTCTAATTCTAATTCTAACCTGTCTAGTCCTGTTAGAATTTTAGAGATTAAGATTGCCGTTTTCATTCTTTTTGGTCTCCCCGGGAACTAAGGGAGAACATGGGCCACCCTTGAACATTAACATATTGAATGATAGAGCAGCCTTGATTGGTTCTTGTGTCTACTGCTTGTCATCTTGTATTTTGATGATTTATGTTGATATAGGATAATGAGGGAGTGCCTCATTGCTGGAAGTTCTGTGTTTTGGATGAGATAACAAACTGAGAAGCATCTGTCCCCATAGTTGGCATAAAAGAAGAGCAAGTGAGTTCTGTCAAGTGTCCTGGACAATATTTATTCCATAAGCAACATCAGATTTTCTGATCACTATTTGCAGTGGAAGAAAATCCCGGAAAATTGATATCTGTGTTTCCCACATTGCAAGAGTGACTTTTCTCTTGTGCAACATATTGCTGGCAGAGAAGCTGGGACCATTATCATCTGAGTGCAAAAAGTGACTTTAACAAAGTTTTCAAAGTCATGAGGGGTATGGATAAGGTGAATAGTAGGTATCTGCTCCCTAGGGTTGGGGATTTCAACACTAAGGAGCATATTTTTTAAAGAGAGAGGAGAAAGATTTTAAAAAATAACATGATGAGCAACTTTTTTATACAGAGGTTGTTTCATATGTGGTATAAACTTCTAGAGGAAGTGGCCATTGCACATAGAGTTGTAACATTTAAAAGGCATTTAGCTAAGTACAAGAATAAGGAGTATTTGGAAGGAAATGAGCTAATGCAGGCGGGGGGACTAGTTTAGTTTGGGAAATTGGTCAGCCTGGACTGGTTGAGAAAAAAGTATCAGAGACAATGGGAACTGCAGATGCTGGAGAATCCGAGATAACAAAATGTGAGGCTGGATGAACACAGCAGGCCCAGCAGCATCTCAGGAGCACAAAAGCTGACGTTTCGGGCCTAGACCCTTCATCAGAAAAGGGGAATGGGGAGAGGGTTCTGAAATAAATAGGGAGAGCTGCCAATGTGGTATACTGAATCTGCTGTACCCGTTGTGGCTTCCTCTACATTGGGGAAAACCAAGCAGAGGCTTGGGGACTGCTTTGCAGAATACCTACGCTCAGTTCGCAGTAAACAACTGCACCTCCCAGTCACGAGCCATTTCAACTCCCCCCTCCCATTCCTTAGACGACATGTCCATCCTGGGCCTCCTGCAGTGCCACAACGATGCCACCCGAAGGTTGCAGGAACAGCAACTCATATTCCGCTTGGGAACCCTGCCGCCCAATGGTATCAATGTGGATTTCACCAGCTTCAAAATCTCCCCTCCCCCAACTGCATCCCAAAACCAGCCCAGCTCGTCCCCGCCTCCCTAACCTGTGCTTCCTCTCACCTATCCCCACCTCCCACCTCAAGCTGCACCTCCTTTTCGTACCTACTAACCTCATCCCGTCCCCTTGACCTGTCCGTCCTCCCCGGACTGACCTATCCCCTCCTTCCCTCACCACCTATACTCACCTCTACAGGCTCCATCCCCGCCTCTTTAACTTGTCTGTCTCCTCTCCACCTACCTTGTCCTCTATCCATCTTCGAGCCGCCTCCCCCTCTCTCCCTATTTATTTCAGAACCCTCTCCCCATCCCCCTTTTCTGATGAAGGATTGAGGCTCAAAATGTCAGCTTTTGTGCTCCTAAGATGCTGCTTGTCCTGCTGTGTTCATCCACCTCCACACTTTGTTACCATGGATGAACAAAAGGGCCTGTTCCTATGCTGTATGATTCTATAACTGGGATTTGTTGCCCATCCTTAATTTCCCTTGAACTTGATTCGCTCTTTAGGTCAATTCAGAAGGCAGTGAAGAGTCAACCACATTACTGAGGGTCTGGAGTCACATGTATGTCGGACCAGGGAAGGATGGCTGATTTCTTTCCCTCAAAGCTGTTAGTGGATTATTACAACAGTGGTTATCATTTGGCTAGCCTTAAATTGTAGATTTTCCTTTGAATTTTGTTTTCAGCAGCTGCCATGGTGGAATTCAAATCAACATGCCCAGAACATTAGATCTAGATTACTAGCCCAGTGACATTATCATGACATCACCACTTCCCTGACTTATATTTGAGACAAGACTTCTATTTTCTGTAAAGTGCTTTTAGATGACCTAAGATGGCAAATCCCTCTCTCGAAATGTTAACTTTTGAAGCAGTCAGCACCTCACTCTCCTGTGGCAGAGAGTTCATTGGTTGTTTGGGGTGGGATAACAAGGCGTAGAGCTGGATGAACACAGCAGGCCAAGCAGCGTAATAAAATGTGAGGCTGGATGAACACAGCAGGCCAAGCAGCATCTCAGCAGCACAAAAGCTGACGTTTCGGGCCTAGACCCTTCATCAGAGAGGGGGATGGGGAGAGGGAACTGGAATAAATAGGGAGAGAGGGGGAGGCGGACCGAAGATGGAGAGTAAAGAAGATAGGTGGAGAGAGTATAGGTGGGGAGGTAGGGAGGGGATAGGTCAGTCCAGGGAAGACGGACAGGTCAAGGAGGTGGGATGAGGTTAGTAGATAGCTGGGGGTGCGGCTTGGGGTGGGAGGAAGGGATGGGTGAGAGGAAGAACCGGTTAGGGAGGCAGAGACAGGTTGGACTGGTTTTGGGATGCAGTGGGTGGGGGGGCAGAGCTGGGCTGGTTGTGTGGTGCAGTGGGGGGAGGGGACGAACTGGGCTGGTTTAGGGATGCAGTAGGGGAAGGGGAGATTTAGACCATCTAGGCCTGAAACGTCAACTTTCCTGCTCCTGAGACGCTGCTTGGCCTGCTGTGTTCATCCAGCTTCACACCGTGTTATCTCAGATCCTCCAGCATCTGCAGTTCCTACTATCTCTGTTTGGGGTGAGATTTGGTATGTAACTTATTTGAGACCCTATTGATGTCCACCTTTAGGCTACAGGTTGAAGCCTGAACCTTGAGTGTCCCCCAAGGACTCTTGACCTGAATTCATAAGCTAGCCTTGTTGCCAGGTTACCAGGCAGTGCCAGAGGTTTGATCTGCTGAGTAGAAGACCCCAACAATCGAGTTTTCTCGCTAATGTTTGCTTGCTGGAAGAATTGTGCTTTTCATAAAAAGACGATTGCGTGGTTGCCATGGTGACTTTGAATACCTGTGGACTGTTTGAACAGTTTCTGCATATAGAATCGAGTGAATGAGCATTTCGACATTTCAATGGATGGGATCTGACTCCCTTATTGTTCTTCAGTCTCACAGGAAAAGGAGCAGGGAGATGGAGCCTATCCAAGAGGTCAGAGCAACAGGAATCAAGGACAACAACAAAAGACAGAAAGAGGAATAAGAGAAGTGATAGGCAGAGGAATCAAATGCCAGAATCAAACAACGCCACAGTAAAAAATCGTGGAAATGGGACAAGGAATATTAAAAAGACAACAATGTTCTGCTGTCTAATTAAATCAAGGCTGACATGTACCTTACCTGAACTCAGCCTGCTCCTCTAATGCTTAATACTCAACCAACCAAAATCTAACAGCCTCAGTTGAAGAATTCTCCATTGACCTCGAACCTCAACAAAGCTTCAGGGGAGACAGGTACAGATTTTCAGTCACTGTTGTGTGAGGTGATTTCTGGAAACATCCTCCAATGCCTTGATCTACTTTTAAGAACTAAATGTTTGCAGCACATGGTCATTGCTATCAAGGCTAATGTATATAGCCCCAGCTTGGTTGTCCTTGAGAAGTCTGTGGTGAGCCTGCTATAATATTTCACAAGGTCTGAACCTTGAGTTAAACTGTCCTCCTGGCTGCCCACTTCACTGTTGGAGAGCTGTAAATAAAGGCATTTCAAACTTGGCTATTTAATATGAATCCCCGAGGTGAATTTTCCTCCATGCAAATTACAATTCCATGGAGGGGCTGTTCAGGTGTTGCAGTAACATCCCTCCCTTTGAGATAGGAGACCCGGGTTCAAGCTCCATCGATTTCAGAGGTGTGTAATAGCATCTCTGAACTGGTTGGTTTGAAAGTTTATTGAGCACATCCTTCAGTTATCATGAAAGGATTAAAAAGAAGATTTTTTTTCTCAATCAATTTAGGGCTCTTTTGGTGTAGTGATAATATCTGTACCTTTAAGTTAAAGGCTGGGTTACAGGTCCTACTTGCGTCAGGGGTATGTAATAACATCTCTGAAAAGGTTGATATAAAAGATATCCACACAGCTCCTTAAATCTCTGCCATGTTTCTCATAGTATTTTGGTGAATGGTTTATTCAGGTCATTTTAGAGGGCATTTAAAGATCAAACACGCTTGTTATTGGTCTGGAGTCATGTGTAGACCAGACCCACAGATTTCCCATTGCAGCAGATAGGTTTTTATGACGACCCATCAGCTTCACAATCACAAAGCTCTCACTGGTCTTCTTATTTTGGAAAATATTTCAGATCTCAACTAAAGGTGTGCAACTCACAACTTGAGGGCTTTGTTGTATCAGGTAATGGTCTGAAAGGATTAATGTTGGAGAAAACATTGGGGAGTACATAGTTCGATTAAGTCAAACTGGTTTGGACGGGGACGAATGTCTATTTTACAAATGTAACTTGTAACCTGACAGGGATCATACAATAAGCTATATCTACCTTCATGACAAAGTCCTCTTCCAATTAATGGGAACAAACTGCCAATTGTTGGCATTCCAAAATCAAATACCACAGGTCAGCTTTAATTTTATAGTTATGCCTCCTTGTTCTAGACTTCCCCAACAGATGAAATCATCTCTCTCTCTACCTTCCCAACCAAACCCTTTAAATTATCTTGAAAGGAACTTCTGACCTTTGATCTTCCTGACCCAGAATTTAATTCTGATGGAGATGGGAAGGTATTGATGGGAATCCTCACTGTCAACATCCTGGGATCATCACTGACCAGAAACTGAGCTGGATTAGTCATGTTAATACTGTGACTACAACAGCAGCTTAGAAGCTGGGAATAATGCGGTGAGGAAGTCAGCTCTTGATTCCCTTAGCTGTCCATTAGCTGCAAGGCATAAGCCAGGAGTGTGATGAATGCTCCCAACGTCCCTGGGTGGTACAGCTCCAACAATGTTCCACTCCTGTCCTCACAGTGGGCCTGACACTGAGGTAGTCTGAGAAGGGTGTTCTTGTAGTTGGCGACATGGTGAACACATTGTTTACGCCTCCCACTCTGTAATAGAGACCAGGCGCATTTTCAGTCCCCTAGACTAGCATGTGCACAGGAAATGTGTCCATCTTCAACTCCTGGAAACCTGGATTTTGGAGATGGATCAGAGGCTGGTGAGACTGTGAATGGAGAGAATTATGGATAGCATGGTCAGAGAGATGATCATACCACAGGCTAAGGCTAAGCAGAAAGGTAATGGGTGACCATCAGGAAAAGTATGCCCCTGTGATCATTCCCCTGAAAAACAGAGATACCACTTTGGTTACTGTTGAGGGGAATGGCCTCTTAGGAATGGTCAAATTCCATGGCATACATGCTTGGCTTTGTTGCACACAGGAGGAGCAAAAATTGTGGAACTGCAATAGTCTTGGGAGATTCAATTGTAGGAAGAATAGGCAGACATTTCTGTGGCCATAAATAAATCTCCAGGATGGTATGTTGTCTCCCTGGTGCTAGGGTAAAGGATATCTCAGAGAGGCCGCAGGAGGACGGGCCGGTGATTGTACTACACATCAGTACCAACGACATAGGTAAAAGAATGGATAAAGTCCGCAAAGCAGAATATGGGGAGTTATGAAGCAAGCTGCAATGTAGGATCTCAACTGTAGTGATTTGAAGACTACTGTCAGAATTAAGTGCCAATCAGAGTAGAAACAGCAGAATATATCAGATGAACACCAATATATTGGGTAAAGGAGGACTTCGGTTTTCGGGTATTGGGACCAGCTCTGGGGAAGGTAGTACCACAATAAACTGATGGGTTACACCTCGGTAGGACTGGGACTGACATCCTGGTGGACTATTTGTTGGACTGTTGGTGAGGGTTTAAAACTAAATTAGCAGGGAGATGGAACCTATCCAAGAGGTCAGAGCAACAAGAATCAAAGACAAGAACAAAGGCAGAAAGAGGAATAAGAGAAGTGATAGGCAGAAGAATCAAATGCCAGAATCAAACAATGCCACACTAAAAAGTCATGGAAATGGGACTAGGAACATTAAAAAGACAAGCCTTAAGGCATTTTACCTGAACACACAGAGATTTCAAAATAAAATGGGAGAATTAATCACTCAAATTGACGTGACTGCAAAGTGACAAGGGATGGGGCTGAGCATCCAGGGCTATTCAGTATTTAGGGAGGACAGACAAAAAGGAAAATATGAGGGAGTTTTATTCCGGGATATTCAGGAGAGAAATTTGCTCAGACAATGTAGCTTCTGTGTGGGTAAAATTGAGAAATACCAAGGAGTCAAAAAACATTAGTAGGGATGTACATAGACCACCAAACTGTTGTGGAGATATTGAGAATGGCATTAAACATGAAATCAGAGGTGCATGCAGTAAAAGAATAGTTGTAATTTTGGGTGACTTCAATCTGCGTATAGGTTGGGAAAATCTAATCAGTGACAATACTGTAGAGGTGGAATTCCTACAGTGTGTACTGGATCGACTTGAAGAGCCAAGTAAAGAACAGGTCATCTTAGACTGGGCGGTATGAAATGAGAAAAGAATAATTGGTGATGTAATTGTTGAGGGACCCTTGGGGATGAGTGATCATAATATTGTAGTACTCTGCATCAAGATGAAAATTGAGGTGCTTGATTGAGACTAGGGTCCTGTATCTTATTAAGGGAAACTATAATGGTATGAAGGATGTGTTGGCGATGATGGATTGGGAAATGTTACTGAAAGGTAATGGTAAACATTCAAAGAACGGAAGGGTGAACTATAAGCATTGTTTGTTTCTGGTTGGTACAAGAATGTAAAGAGAATAATGCCCAAATTATGGCTTATGGGGAAAGTTAGAGATAATATTAGTTGCAAAAAGAAGCGTATACATTGGCAAGAACAAACAATAGTTTGATGATTTGGAACAGTTTAGAAGTCAGTAAAGGAGAACCATGAGATTGATTAAGAAGGAGAAGATAGAGTATTTGAGTAAGCTTGTTGAGAACATAAGAGCTGACTGTAAAAATTTCTCCAGGTATGTAAAGGAAAAAGGTTGATGAAAACTAATTTAGGTCCCTCACAGTCAGAAACAGTGGAGTCTATAATGGGGAACAATCAAGTGACTAATAAACTAAATTCATTGGGTTTATAAATAGAGGTATCGAGTTTAAAAACAAGGAAACAATATTGTACCTCTTCAAATCATTAGCCAGATCACATTTGGAACATTATGTTCAGTTTAATGAAGGATATTAAAGCCCTGGAGAGAGTGCAAAGGAGATATACTCGAATGATACCAGGAAAGAGGGATTTGAGATACAAGGAGACATTAGAGAAATTGGGCTTATTCTCCCTAAAACAGAGAAGATTAAGGGGTGTCTATATTGAGGTGTTCAAAATTATGAGCAATCTTGACAGAGTAAAGAAAGATATTGATTCTACTAGTTGCTGTGTCAGCCACAAGGGAATCATGATTTCAAGATTGTCAGCAAGAGGGCTAGGAGTGAGTGGAGGAGAAATTTCTTTACTCAGAGAGTTGTTCGGATTTTGGACGGACTAGGAGTGGGACAAGGTGGGTAGCTCCTTCGGAAGCTGGTACAGACACAATGGGTTGAGTGGCCTCCTTTTTCACTGTGAATTCAGTGATTATTGATTCCTTGTTAACTCCCTTGTGTAGTCAATCTCTAGCCCTCTTGCTCTTCCACACACATGGAAAATCTCTCTGGGTTGAATCTCTCCAGAAATTGGCAAAATATCATTTGTGGCCGGTTTCAGGAAAAGTTCCCTCCGTGAGGCTGAGAGGGCTTTATCATTCAATCATCAGAAACTTGCTCCAAAATTATTCACCACCACCTACTGGTGACCTGATCACCATTAACTGTGCACCACAACCCGAAGGTGCCCCTTTCACCATTATCTGTGTACCACAACCCGAAGGTGCCCCGCTCACCATTATCTGTGCACCACAACCCGAAGGTGCCCCGCTCACCATTATCTATGTACCACAACCCGAAGGTGCCCCGCTCACCATTATCTATGTACCACAACCCGAAGGTGCCCCTTTCACCATTATCTATGCACCACAACCCGAAGGTGCCCCGCTCACCATTATCTATGTACCACAACCCGAAGGTGCCCCGCTCACCATTATCTATGTACCACAACCCGAAGGTGCCCCGCTCACCATTATCTATGTACCACAACCCGAAGGTGCCCCGCTCACCATTATCTGTGCACCACAACCCGAAGGTGCCCCGCTCACCATTATCTATGTACCACAACCCGAAGGTGCCCCGCTCACCATTATCTATGTACCACAACCCGAAGGTGCCCCTTTCACCATTATCTATGTACCACAACCCGAAGGTGCCCCGCTCACCATTATCTATGCACCACAACCCGAAGGTGCCCCGCTCACCATTATCTGTGTGCCACAACCCGAAGGTGCTCCGCTCACCATTATCTGTGTACCACAACCCGAAGGTGCCCCGCTCACCATTATCTGTGTGCCACAACCCGAAGGTGCTCCGCTCACCATTATCTGTGTACCACAACCCGAAGGTGCCCCGCTCACCATTATCTGTGTGCCACAACCCGAAGGTGCCCCGCTCACCATTATCTGTGTGCCACAACCCGAAGGTGCCCCGCTCACCATTATCTATGCACCACAACCCGAAGGTGCCCCGCTCACCATTATCTGTGTGCCACAACCCGAAGGTGCTCCGCTCACCATTATCTGTGTACCACAACCCGAAGGTGCCCCGCTCACCATTATCTGTGTGCCACAACCCGAAGGTGCTCCGCTCACCATTATCTATGTACCACAACCCGAAGGTGCCCCGCTCACCATTATCTATGCACCACAACCCGAAGGTGCCCCGCTCACCATTATCTGTGTGCCACAACCCGAAGGTGCTCCGCTCACCATTATCTGTGTACCACAACCCGAAGGTGCCCCGCTCACCATTATCTGTGTGCCACAACCCGAAGGTGCCCCGCTCACCATTATCTGTGCACCACAACCCGAAGGTGCCCCGCTCACCATTATCTATGTACCACAACCCGAAGGTGCCCCGCTCACCATTATCTGTGCACCACAACCCGAAGGTGCCCCGCTCACCATTATCTGTGCACCACAACCCGAAGGTGCCCCGCTCACCATTATCTGTGCACCACAACCCGAAGGTGCCCCGCTCACCATTATCTATGTACCACAACCCGAAGGTGCCCCGCTCACCATTATCTGTGCACCACAACCCGAAGGTGCCCCTTTCACCATTATCTATGCACCACAACCCGAAGGTGCCCCGCTCACCATTATCTATGTACCACAACCCGAAGGTGCCCCGCTCACCATTATCTGTGCACCACAACCCGAAGGTGCCCCGCTCACCATTATCTATGTACCACAACCCGAAGGTGCCCCGCTCACCATTATCTGTGTACCACAACCCGAAGGTGCCCCGCTCACCATTATCTATGTACCACAACCCGAAGGTGCCCCGCTCACCATTATCTATGTACCACAACCCGAAGGTGCCCCGCTCACCATTATCTGTGCACCACAACCCGAAGGTGCCCCGCTCACCATTATCTATGTACCACAACCCGAAGGTGCCCCGCTCACCATTATCTATGTACCACAACCCGAAGGTGCCCCGCTCACCATTATCTATGTACCACAACCCGAAGGTGCCCCGCTCACCATTATCTATGTACCACAACCCGAAGGTGCCCCGCTCACCATTATCTGTGCACCACAACCCGAAGGTGCCCCGCTCACCATTATCTATGTACCACAACCCGAAGGTGCCCCGCTCACCATTATCTATGTACCACAACCCGAAGGTGCCCCGCTCACCATTAACTGTGCACCACAACCCGAAGGTGCCCCGCTCACCATTATCTGTGCACCACAACCCGAAGGTGCCCCGCTCACCATTATCTATGTACCACAACCCGAAGGTGCCCCGCTCACCATTAACTGTGCACCACAACCCGAAGGTGCCCCGCTCACCATTATCTGTGCACCACAACCCGAAGGTGCCCCGCTCACCATTATCTGTGCACCACAACCCGAAGGTGCCCCGCTCACCATTATCTGTGCACCACAACCCGAAGGTGCCCCGCTCACCATTATCTGTGCACCACAACCCGAAGGTGCCCCGCTCACCATTATCTGTGCACCACAACCCGAAGGTGCCCCGCTCACCATTATCTGTGCACCACAACCCGAAGGTGCCCCGCTCACCATTATCTATGTACCACAACCCGAAGGTGCTCCGCTCACCATTATCTATGTACCACAACCCGAAGGTGCCCCGCTCACCATTATCTATGTACCACAACCCGAAGGTGCCCCGCTCACCATTATCTGTGCACCACAACCCGAAGGTGCCCCGCTCACCATTATCTGTGCACCACAACCCGAAGGTGCCCCGCTCACCATTATCTATGCACCACAACCCGAAGGTGCCCCGCTCACCATTATCTATGTACCACAACCCGAAGGTGCCCCGCTCACCATTATCTATGCACCACAACCCGAAGGTGCCCCTTTCACCATTATCTATGCACCACAACCCGAAGGTGCCCCTTTCACCATTATCTATGCACCACAACCCGAAGGTGCCCCGCTCACCATTATCTATGTACCACAACCCGAAGGTGCCCCGCTCACCATTATCTGTGCACCACAACCCGAAGGTGCCCCGCTCACCATTATCTATGTACCACAACCCGAAGGTGCCCCGCTCACCATTATCTGTGTACCACAACCCGAAGGTGCCCCGCTCACCATTATCTGTGTACCACAACCCGAAGGTGCCCCGCTCACCATTATCTATGTACCACAACCCGAAGGTGCCCCGCTCACCATTATCTGTGTACCACAACCCGAAGATGCCCCGCTCACCATTATCTGTGTACCACAACCCGAAGGTGCCCCGCTCACCATTATCTGTGTACCACAACCCGAAGGTGCCCCGCTCACCATTATCTGTGTACCACAACCCGAAGGTGCCCCGCTCACCATTATCTATGCACCACAACCCGAAGGTGCCCCTTTCACCATTATCTATGCACCACAACCCGAAGGTGCCCCGCTCACCATTATCTATGTACCACAACCCGAAGGTGCCCCGCTCACCATTATCTGTGCACCACAACCCGAAGGTGCCCCGCTCACCATTATCTATGTACCACAACCCGAAGGTGCCCCGCTCACCATTATCTGTGTACCACAACCCGAAGGTGCCCCGCTCACCATTATCTGTGTACCACAACCCGAAGGTGCCCCGCTCACCATTATCTATGTACCACAACCCGAAGGTGCCCCGCTCACCATTATCTGTGCACCACAACCCGAAGGTGCCCCGCTCACCATTATCTATGTACCACAACCCGAAGGTGCCCCGCTCACCATTATCTATGTACCACAACCCGAAGGTGCCCCGCTCACCATTAACTGTGCACCACAACCCGAAGGTGCCCCGCTCACCATTATCTGTGCACCACAACCCGAAGGTGCCCCGCTCACCATTATCTGTGCACCACAACCCGAAGGTGCCCCGCTCACCATTATCTATGTACCACAACCCGAAGGTGCCCCGCTCACCATTATCTGTGCACCACAACCCGAAGGTGCCGCGCTCACCATTATCTGTGTACCACAACCCGAAGGTGCCCCGCTCACCATTATCTGTGCACCACAACCCGAAGGTGCCCCGCTCACCATTATCTGTGCACCACAACCCGAAGGTGCCCCGCTCACCATTATCTGTGCACCACAACCCGAAGGTGCCCCGCTCACCATTATCTGTGCACCACAACCCGAAGGTGCCCCGCTCACCATTATCTGTGCACCACAACCCGAAGGTGCCCCGCTCACCATTATCTATGTACCACAACCCGAAGGTGCCCCGCTCACCATTATCTGTGCACCACAACCCGAAGGTGCCCCGCTCACCATTATCTATGTACCACAACCCGAAGGTGCCCCGCTCACCATTATCTGTGCACCACAACCCGAAGGTGCCCCGCTCACCATTATCTATGTACCACAACCCGAAGGTGCCCCGCTCACCATTATCTATGTACCACAACCCGAAGGTGCCCCGCTCACCATTATCTGTGCACCACAACCCGAAGGTGCCCCGCTCACCATTATCTGTGCACCACAACCCGAAGGTGCCCCGCTCACCATTATCTATGCACCACAACCCGAAGGTGCCCCGCTCACCATTATCTATGTACCACAACCCGAAGGTGCCCCGCTCACCATTATCTATGCACCACAACCCGAAGGTGCCCCGCTCACCATTATCTATGTACCACAACCCGAAGGTGCCCCGCTCACCATTATCTATGCACCACAACCCGAAGGTGCCCCACTCACCATTATCTATGTACCACAACCCGAAGGTGCCCCGCTCACCATTATCTATGCACCACAACCCGAAGGTGCCCCGCTCACCATTATCTATGTACCACAACCCGAAGGTGCCCCTTTCACCATTATCTATGCACCACAACCCGAAGGTGCCCCGCTCACCATTATCTATGTACCACAACCCGAAGGTGCTCCGCTCACCATTATCTATGTACCACAACCCGAAGGTGCCCCGCTCACCATTATCTGTGCACCACAACCCGAAGGTGCCCCGCTCACCATTATCTATGTACCACAACCCGAAGGTGCCCCGCTCACCATTATCTATGTACCACAACCCGAAGGTGCCCCGCTCACCATTATCTGTGCGCCACAACCCGAAGGTGCCCCGCTCACCATTATCTGTGCACCACAACCCGAAGGTGCCCCGCTCACCATTATCTGTGCGCCACAACCCGAAGGTGCCCCGCTCACCATTATCTGTGCGCCACAACCCGAAGGTGCCCCGCTCACCATTATCTGTGCACCACAACCCGAAGGTGCCCCGCTCACCATTATCTGTGCGCCACAACCCGAAGGTGCCCCGCTCACCATTATCTATGTACCACAACCCGAAGGTGCCCCGCTCACCATTATCTATGTACCACAACCCGAAGGTGCCCCGCTCACCATTATCTATGCACCACAACCCGAAGGTGCCCCGCTCACCATTAACTGTGCACCACAACCCGAAGGTGCCCCGCTCACCATTATCTGTGTACCACAACCCGAAGGTGCCCCGCTCACCATTATCTATGCACCACAACCCGAAGGTGCCCCGCTCACCATTATCTGTGCACCACAACCCGAAGGTGCCCCGCTCACCATTATCTGTGCACCACAACCCGAAGGTGCCCCGCTCACCATTATCTGTGCACCACAACCCGAAGGTGCCCCGCTCACCATTATCTGTGCACCACAACCCGAAGGTGCCCCGCTCACCATTATCTGTGCACCACAACCCGAAGGTGCCCCGCTCACCATTAACTGTGCACCACAACCCGAAGGTGCCCCGCTCACCATTATCTGTGCACCACAACCCGAAGGTGCCCCGCTCACCATTATCTGTGCACCACAACCCGAAGGTGCCCCGCTCACCATTATCTATGCACCACAACCCGAAGGTGCCCCGCTCACCATTAACTGTGCACCACAACCCGAAGGTGCCCCGCTCACCATTATCTGTGCGCCACAACCCGAAGGTGCCCCGCTCACCATTAACTGTGCACCACAACCCGAAGGTGCCCCGCTCACCATTATCTGTGCACCACAACCCGAAGGTGCCCCGCTCACCATTAATTGTGCACCACAACCCGAAGGTGCCCCGCTCACCATTATCTGTGCACCACAACCCGAAGGTGCCCCGCTCACCATTATCTGTGCACCACAACCCGAAGGTGCCCCGCTCACCATTATCTATGTACCACAACCCGAAGGTGCCCCGCTCACCATTAATTGTGCACCACAACCCGAAGGTGCCCCTTTCACCATTATCTATGCACCACAACCCGAAGGTGCTCTGCTCACCATTATCTATGTACCACAACCCGAAGGTGCCCCGCTCACCATTATCTGTGCACCACAACCCGAAGGTGCCCCGCTCACCATTAATTGTGCACCACAACCCGAAGGTGCCCCACTCACCATTAATTGTGCACCACAACCCGAAGGTGCTCTGCTCACCATTATCTATGTACCACAACCCGAAGGTGCCCCGCTCACCATTATCTGTGCACCACAACCCGAAGGTGCCCCGCTCACCATTAATTGTGCACCACAACCCGAAGGTGCCCCTTTCACCATTATCTATGCACCACAACCCGAAGGTGCTCTGCTCACCATTATCTATGTACCACAACCCGAAGGTGCCCCGCTCACCATTAATTGTGCACCACAACCCGAAGGTGCCCCTTTCACCATTATCTATGCACCACAACCCGAAGGTGCTCTGCTCACCATTATCTATGTACCACAACCCGAAGGTGCCCCGCTCACCATTATCTATGTACCACAACCCGAAGGTGCCCCGCTCACCATTAATTGTGCACCACAACCCGAAGGTGCCCCTTTCACCATTATCTATGCACCACAACCCGAAGGTGCTCTGCTCACCATTATCTATGTACCACAACCCGAAGGTGCCCCGCTCACCATTATCTGTGCACCACAACCCGAAGGTGCCCCGCTCACCATTAATTGTGCACCACAACCCGAAGGTGCCCCACTCACCATTAATTGTGCACCACAACCCGAAGGTGCTCTGCTCACCATTATCTATGTACCACAACCCGAAGGTGCCCCGCTCACCATTATCTGTGCACCACAACCCGAAGGTGCCCCGCTCACCATTAATTGTGCACCACAACCCGAAGGTGCCCCGCTCACCATTATCTGTGCGCCACAACCCGAAGGTGCCCCGCTCACCATTATCTGTGCGCCACAACCCGAAGGTGCCCCGCTCACCATTATCTATGTACCACAACCCGAAGGTGCCCCGCTCACCATTATCTATGTACCACAACCCGAAGGTGCCCCGCTCACCATTATCTGTGTACCACAACCCGAAGGTGCCCCGCTCACCATTATCTGTGCGCCACAACCCGAAGGTGCCCCGCTCACCATTATCTGTGCACCACAACCCGAAGGTGCCCCGCTCACCATTAATTGTGCACCACAACCCGAAGGTGCCCCGCTCACCATTATCTGTGCACCACAACCCGAAGGTGCCGCGCTCACCATTATCTGTGTGCCACAACCCGAAGGTGCCCCGCTCACCATTATCTGTGTGCCACAACCCGAAGGTGCCGCGCTCACCATTATCTGTGTGCCACAACCCGAAGGTGCCCCGCTCACCATTAACTGTGCACCACAACCCGAAGGTGCCCCTTTCACCATTATCTATGCACCACAACCCGAAGGTGCCCCGCTCACCATTATCTATGCACCACAACCCGAAGGTGCCCCGCTCACCATTATCTATGTACCACAACCCGAAGGTGCCCCGCTCACCATTAACTATGTACCACAACCCGAAGGTGCCCCGCTCACCATTATCTATGTACCACAACCCGAAGGTGCTCCGCTCACCATTATCTATGTGCCACAACCCGAAGGTGCTCCGCTCACCATTATCTATGTACCACAACCCGAAGGTGCCCCGCTCACCATTATCTGTGCGCCACAACCCGAAGGTGCCCCGCTCACCATTATCTATGCACCACAACCCGAAGGTGCCCCGCTCACCATTATCTGTGCACCACAACCCGAAGGTGCCCCGCTCACCATTAACTGTGCACCACAACCCGAAGGTGCCCCGCTCACCATTATCTATGTACCACAACCCGAAGGTGCCCCGCTCACCATTATCTATGTACCACAACCCGAAGGTGCCCCGCTCACCATTATCTATGTACCACAACCCGAAGGTGCCCCGCTCACCATTATCTGTGCACCACAACCCGAAGGTGCCCCGCTCACCATTATCTATGTACCACAACCCGAAGGTGCCCCGCTCACCATTATCTATGCACCACAACCCGAAGGTGCCCCGCTCACCATTATCTGTGCACCACAACCCGAAGGTGCCCCGCTCACCATTAACTGTGCACCACAACCCGAAGGTGCCCCGCTCACCATTATCTATGTACCACAACCCGAAGGTGCCCCGCTCACCATTATCTATGTACCACAACCCGAAGGTGCCCCGCTCACCATTATCTATGTACCACAACCCGAAGGTGCCCCGCTCACCATTATCTGTGCACCACAACCCGAAGGTGCCCCGCTCACCATTATCTATGTACCACAACCCGAAGGTGCCCCGCTCACCATTATCTATGCACCACAACCCGAAGGTGCCCCGCTCACCATTATCTGTGTGCCACAACCCGAAGGTGCCCCGCTCACCATTATCTGTGCACCACAACCCGAAGGTGCTCCGCTCACCATTATCTGTGCGCCACAACCCGAAGGTGCCCCGCTCACCATTATCTGTGCACCACAACCCGAAGGTGCCCCGCTCACCATTATCTATGTACCACAACCCGAAGGTGCCCCGCTCACCATTATCTGTGTGCCACAACCCGAAGGTGCCCCGCTCACCATTAACTGTGCACCACAACCCGAAGGTGCCCCGCTCACCATTATCTATGTACCACAACCCGAAGGTGCCCCGCTCACCATTATCTGTGCACCACAACCCGAAGGTGCCCCGCTCACCATTATCTGTGTACCACAACCCGAAGGTGCCCCGCTCACCATTATCTATGTACCACAACCCGAAGGTGCCCCGCTCACCATTATCTATGTACCACAACCCGAAGGTGCCCCGCTCACCATTATCTGTGCACCACAACCCGAAGGTGCTCCGCTCACCATTATCTGTGCGCCACAACCCGAAGGTGCCCCGCTCACCATTATCTATGCACCACAACCCGAAGGTGCCCCGCTCACCATTATCTGTGTACCACAACCCGAAGGTGCCCCGCTCACCATTAATTGTGCACCACAACCCGAAGGTGCCCCGCTCACCATTATCTGTGCACCACAACCCGAAGGTGCCGCGCTCACCATTATCTATGTACCACAACCCGAAGGTGACCTGATCACCATTAACTGTGCACCACAACCCGAAGGTGCCCCGCTCACCATTAACTGTGCGCCACAACCCGAAGGTGCCCCGCTCACCATTATCTATGCACCACAACCCGAAGGTGCCCCGCTCACCATTATCTATGTACCACAACCCGAAGGTGCTCCGCTCACCATTATCTGTGCACCGCAGCCTGATAGTGCCCCGCTCACCATTATCTATGCACCACAACCCGAAGGTGCCCCGCTCACCATTATCTATGTACCACAACCCGAAGGTGCTCCGCTCACCATTATCTGTGCACCGCAGCCTGATAGTGCCCCGCTCACCATTATCTGTGCACCACAACCCGAAGGTGCCCCGCTCACCATTATCTATGTACCACAACCCGAAGGTGCCCCTTTCACCATTAACTGTGCACCACAACCCGAAGGTGCCCCGCTCACCATTATCTATGCACCACAACCCGAAGGTGCCCCGCTCACCATTATCTGTGCGCCACAACCCGAAGGTGCCCCGCTCACCATTATCTATGTACCACAACCCGAAGGTGCTCCGCTCACCATTATCTGTGCACCGCAGCCTGATAGTGCCCCATTATGCAGGTCTCTTTGCAGCGCTATTGCCATTTGATGGCACTCACATCATAGAATATTGAAGCCCCGTGCCAACACACAATGTAATTTCTACCCCAACCCCACCCCGGCTCAATGTGGGCATTGGCAGACAGTTTCAGCTCTATTGCTCTCAGGGTATCTACAACACGATGGAAGGAAACTGCGACCATTCCTCACAGAGCAAGTCTCAGACTTGACATAACTCTTCAGAGGCTGGCATCTCATCACCAATCACCTTCAATTGAAAAATGCATAGCCTTTGACAATAGCACTGCTTCTTATTGAGCTGGGCATTCTGGGCCCCAATATCCCTTCACGTCACCTAGGGTTCCCTGATTGGACTGGATTAACAGACACAAGTGGGGAACTCATACTGTATGAGGTCCAGCTGGCAGACCTTGTTAAAATCACTACAAGACTCCATTATTACTCTTGGTGAACCTCAAAACATACAGATGGGGTGGCACGGTGGTTCAGTGGTTCTCAGTGCTGCCTCAGAATGGCAGGGTTGTGGGTTCAAATCCACCCTCGGGTGACAATCTGTGTGGTGCGTTTGCACATTCTCCCTGTGTCTGCAAGGGTTTCCTCCCACAGTCCAAAGATGTGCAGGGTAGTTGGACTGGCCATGCTAAATTGCCTGTACTGTTCTGGGATATGTAGGCTGGGTGGATTAGCCATTGGGATTACAAACTTACAGGGATAAAGGAGCAGTGTTGGTCTGAGTTGGGTGGTCTTCAGAGGGCCAGCGTACACTCAATGGGCCAAATGCCCCACTTCCACTCTGTAGGTGTTCTATGATTCCCTTCTTCGTGGATTCCCCCATAACATTTCATGTTGAGAATTATCACATTTATCCAGTATGTTGGACAATGGGAAACTGCATAATAATGAGGCAGGATGAACTAATAACATGATATTAATGATGTTCTTTGGCCTCACACTGCTCACTGAAGAGTAAGCAGGTAAAGTTTCAGTTATACATGGGGAATTGGTGGGACCATTTCTAAATTACTGTGCCATCATCATTGGTGGTCCCACACAGGCAAGGATGACTTTCTTCCACTCTAAAGGAGTGTGGTCGTAGGTATTTGTACAGACCAATGCTGCTTCTTCAGGTTCTGTTACACTTGGGGCAGTAGGTGGTAACAGGAAGGGGTGGATTAGCATCGGTGTGGCAGTGTCTTCCTCATGCTGTTTTTGCCTGGATTCCAACAGCTAGTCTTGAGGTGCTCGTCACCTTCCTG
The DNA here is from genome assembly GCF_030684315.1 of Stegostoma tigrinum. NCBI lineage: Eukaryota > Metazoa > Chordata > Chondrichthyes > Orectolobiformes > Stegostomatidae > Stegostoma > Stegostoma tigrinum. The sequence goes on along the minus strand of NC_081366.1, from coordinate 10,246,619 downwards.
GATGCTCCACCTCCATTTTGGATGGTTTTGGGCCAGTCATTCCCAGGTGTCTGTGGGAATGCTGCGCTTTGCCAGTGAGGCCTTGAGGGTGTCACTGAAGCGCTTCCTCTGTCGACAGTGTTGGTCATCATCTTCACAGAAGAATGTTAATGCATTGAGAGACATTTAGAGAAAGTTTACTAAAGCAATACCTGGATTGAGCAAATTGGAGCATGAGGAAAGGCAAAACAAGGTGGAGGTGGGAAAGGAAATTTCTACTGTGGGAGCTTCGAGAATTAGGGTCACCAATTTAAGATGGAGGCAAGCAAGCATCTTTTTTTCTGAGAGTCATTACTCTTCAGAATTCAATTCTTCAAACATCAGCGGATGTGGAATCTTTCAACGTTTTTCAGGCAGAGTTTGATAGATTCCTGATGACCAAGAGGAGGAAAGATTATCGGGCATTATGGGAGAATGTAGAGCTGAGGTTAAAATCAGATCAGCAGTGATCTTATTGAATATTGAAATATGTTCGCAGGGCCAAATGGCCTACTTTTGCTCCTGCATTGTAGCTGGTGAGAATCACATCTCACCATTGAATGCTTGGTAAGAAATTGAGAGTTTTTGTTCTCAATGTCAAGAAGCTCTTCACTGACCATCTCACACGACTTTTCCAACTTTCTCCCGTCATTCTGTGCCTAGAAAGATTCCACCCTCTGTGTCAAAACATCTCATGATTTCAAACACCTTGATTCAATCACACCTCAGCCTTCAATCCTTGAGGACAAAGAAAACTCAGAGTTCATCATTTAACCCCTCCAACACAAAAAGAGAGACGTAAATGCATTAACGTTGGGTGAGAGTTTCTGACTCCTCTGCATTGAGAAGTTGCACCCTGGGAATAGAGGACATCAAACTAGAGAAGTGTTTGAAAGGAAAAAGACTTGCATTTATAGAACCCCTTTCACAACTCCAAGATGCCCTAAAGGCGTTCACATCTTTCTTGAAGTGTAGTCACTGTTGTAATCTCAATAGATGCAGCTAATTGACCTATTCAGAGTAAGGTCACAGAAATGGTAACAAGCAAGCCTGTAATCTATTGAGGTTGATAAGGGAAATAAAAAGGCAGTTAATTATTATAGAGTCATAGAGATGTACAGCACAGAAACCTTTTGGACCAAATTGTTTATGCTGACAACTTTCCAGCATTTGGCCTATATCTCTCCAAACCCTTCCTATTCATGTATCTATTCGGATTTCTTTTAAATGTAGTAATTGTACCAGCCTCCACCACTTCCTCTGGTAGCTCATTCCATGCACGCACCACCCTCTGTGTGAAAATGTTGCCCCTTAGGCCCCTTTTAAATCTTTCCCCTCTCACCTTAAACCTAGGCACTGTAGCTTTGGACTCCCCTACCCTGGAGAAAAGACCTTGACTATTCACCTTGTCCATGTCCCCCATGTTTTATAACCCTCTCCTGGATCACCCCTCAGCCTCCGATGCACCAGGGAAAATAGCTCCAGCCTATCCAGCCTTTCCCTATAGATCAAACCCTCCAAACCTGGCAACATCCTTGTAAATCCCTCCTGAACACTTCCAAGTTTAACGATATCTTTCCTATGGTAGGGAGACCAGAACAGAACACAGTATTCCAAAAGTGGCCGAATCAATGTCCAGTACAGCCAGAACATGACATCCCAACTCCTACACTCAATGCACTGACCAATAAAGTCATGTATATTAAATGCACCGCTCTGTCTACTTGTGACTCAATTTTCAAGGAACTATGAACCTGCACACCAGCATCATGCATTCTTTTACACGGACCTGAGGAGCCAGAGTCAGGTTAATTTCTCACTCAGAGGATGACATCTTTGCCAGCAAAGCCTTCCTTTGTTAAGTACTACACTGGGAGTACTGACCAAGATTTAGTGTTTGAGTCTTTAGAGTAGGATATTGACCCCACAACCCTAAAGCTGAGAGTGGTGTGCTCCTAGCCATGGCTGTTACAGGAACATAGAAAAAAGGAACAGGAGTAAGGCCATTCAGCTACTTGAGTCTGCTCCGCTACTCAACGAGATGCTGGCTGAACTTCTAATTCAAAGCCATTTTGCTGCGCTCTCCCTCAATGTTGTTAATATCTCGCGATCTGTTGTACTCTGCCTTGTACATACTCAGTTATTAAGATTCCTCAGGGCCCAGGCCAGCAGAGAGTTCCAAAGGTTCATGGCCATCCGTGTGAAACACACCCTTCTCATCGCCATCCGAAATGGTATGTCCCTTTTATCCCGAGACTGTGCTCCCCAATAAACTGCCCACCCCATCCAAGGGAAGGATCCTGGATCTAACTTGTTCAGCTCGGGAGGAATTTTGTCTGTCTCGATTCATGCTTCTAAATTATGGGGAATGTAGACCCAGTCTCCTGAATTAGCCCATGGGACAGCCCATGGCAAATGGGTGGAAAACCAGCATGACAGAACCCTCTCCCCATTCCCCTTTTCTGATGAAGGGTCTAGGCCTGAAACGTCAGCTTTTGTGCTCCTGAGATGCTGCTGGGCCTGCTGTGTTCATCCAGCCCCACACTTTGTTATCTGGGGGCGCTGAGTGACTCTACTTCCCAACTCTTTTGGTGTTGCTACATATAGCATGGCAAAGCATTTATCACAGGAGCAAAGAAGTAATGGGTGTAATGGGCACACAATCGCTTGAATGTGTCCCTTTAAATGCTCCTGATTGCAAAGATTCTTTCAGGAGAGCTTCTGTTTCCCTTCCTTCCTCTCCTGCAACATTTTGGTTGATGTTTGTGTCCAAGATGTGTTTGTCCAGAAACTTCCCTCAGCAACCACCTGCATGTGTCCCCCCAGCAGGGGGTGCTAGATACCAGTCAAGAGGGTGACCTTCAGCAAGCTCCTCCATCTACAATTACATTGGCAATGTGGCTGGATTAGCAACCAAAAGTTATACACCGATAATCCTGAGAACATAGAATTATAGAATGATGCAGTGTAGAAAATGACCATTTGGCCCATCATGCCTGTGCTGGCTCTTTGAAGGAGTTGTCCAATTAGACTCCTCCACCTCAAAGATGCTCTATGTACAAATTTGTCTCTCCTTCACATTTTTATGCAATTCTCTTTTGAACTTTTTTTATCAAGTCTGCTTCTACTGCCCTTTCAGACAGCGCATTTCAGGTCAAATCAATTCACCTCATAATAACATGTTAGCTTATGGATATAGTTTTATTTCTTTACACTATTAAAACCCATCATAGTTTTGCCACATCTTTCAAACCTCCTTCTCTGTAAATGAGGTTATTCTAACACTCTGCAGTCTGTTTCTTACCTTGTATGAAATACTATTGAACTCTTATTCCTATGCTCATTTGCGGGAATTGGGACGGTTGGGCAATGCAAACGATGCTTTTTATTTTAAGATTAACATCCCTGTTTATATCCCCACCATGTCCTCAAACTTTCCCTGTTACCTGCCCCCAGTCCTCATGACCCTCTGAGATATCAGCACTCATGTGAGTGGCACAGTAGTTTTCATCTCTGCTGCCTCACAGTGCCAGGGAGCCAGGTTTGATTCTATCCTCAGGTGGCTGACTGTGTGGAGTTTGCAAATTCTCCAGGATTTCCTTCAGGTGCTCTGGAGGAAACAGTTCAAAGATGTGCAGGTTAGGTGTTAAATTGCCCATGATGGGCAGACTATCTGGATTGGCTGTGGTTAATGCAGGGTTATAGGGATGGGTCTGGGTAGGATGCTCTTCAGAGGGTTGGTGTGGACTCGATGGATTGAATGGCCTACTTCCAAACTGAGCTAATTCTGGTCCCCTGTGCAACTCTGGTTTTAATCACTCCATGATTGGTGACCTGTCCTGATCCTGCCATCTGACTATGCCCCCCAGAAATCTCTCACCCTCTCTTTCTTTCTTTAAGATTCTCCTTAAAACCTAATCTCTTTCACAAAGAATTTGGTCCTAATGTTTCCATGTGCGCTTTTCTGCCAAATATTACCTGAAAAACATTTTGCCGAAGGGCCTTGGGCTTTGTGCTGTGTTTAAGAATCCATTTAATTCTAATTCTTATTGCTGAGCCTGTCCAGGATCTGCACATAAGGCTAAAATAAAACACTGTGCAGATGTTGGAAATTTTTAAAAAATTATCAGAGAAACTCAACAGGTCTGTCAGTAGAGAGAGAAAACACACTTAATATTTCGAGGCTTCTTTAGAAGAGTGACTGGACTCAAAATGTTAACTAGAATCCATATAGTGTGTAAACAGGCCATTCAGCTCAATGTAGTTAACTCAGCCACATGAGAGGCATTTAAACAGTCCTTGGATAAGCATATGGATGATGATGGGATAGTGTAGGGGGAATGAGCTTAGATTAGTTCACAGGTCGGCGTAACATCGCAGACCGAAGGCCCTGTTCAGCGCTGTATTGTTCTATGTTTTTTAAGTCTACATTGGCCCTCTGCACAGTGTCACGTCCAGAATCAACTCCTACCCTTCTCCTGTAACCCTGCATTTCCCATGGATAATATACCTAACCTACACACTACAGGGCAATTTAGCCTCGTTAGTCCACCTAGCCCACACAACTTTTGACTGTGGGAGGAAGCCAGAGAACCCAGCGGCAGCCCATAGAGACAGTACAAACGCTACACAGACAGTTGCCCAAGGCAAGGATTGAGCCCAAGTACCCCAGTGCTGTAAGGCAGCAGTGTTAACCATTGAGCCAAAGTACCACCCAACCTTTTTACTTTTTAACTGTGCATTCTCTCTCCACTGATGCTGCCAGGCCCACTGAGTTACTCCAGCAATTTCTGTTTATTTTTCTGCATATAAAGAACAACTTTCATCCCCAATGTCATTCAGATAAAACAGCAGATGCTGAAAATCTGAAAGAAATTAAGAGAGTGCTCACAGCAACATAGGACCATTAGAAATAGGAGAAGCAGTAGTCAATTTCAGCCCTCAAGTGTGGTTTCTGTTGTTGTCACATTGCATAGAATCCCCTGCTGTGTGGAAAGCGGCCATTCAGCCCATTGAGTCTGCATCAACCCTCTGAAGAACATGCCACTCAGACCCAGTACCCCAGCCTATGCCCAAAACCCCTCATTTACCTTGGCTAGACTACACACCCCTGGACACTATGGACAATTTAGGATGGTCAGTCCGCCTAACCTGCGCATCTCTGAACCATGGGAGGAACAGGAGCATCTGGAGGAAACTCACATAGACACAGGGAAAATGTGCAACCTCCACACAGTCACTTGATAGCCCAATCAAACCCGTCTCTCTTGCACTGAAAGGCAGCAGTGCTAACCACTGAGCAACCATGTCACCCATGAGCAGAGCTTTTTCTGTGGGATGAATGGTTACCCCAATCCTATGGCCTTCAGCATCTAGTAGCTCATGAAGAAGATCACCCAGCATCTTCTCAAGAGAAATGGTTAATAAGCAGCTTAGGGACAGCTTTGTGTGAGACACCCACATCATCTGACATTTTTTAAAAAAATACTAAACTTAGTGTATAAAGCAAATAATATTGACGCTTGTGACTTAAATAAATAATAACAGCCGTCACTAGGAAATAAAGATAAGTTCACTCAGGCCAGGGATTAACTAAACATCAAAAACACATTATATACAGTAAAAAAATACTTAGGGCAGGAATTGAGGAAATTCTATCAGGGCCAAGAATTAAACAAATACTTTTGGAGCCAGAAAATTAAATAAACAATATATGGGTGTGAGTTTTAGAAGTACCGTCAGCTAAGTAAATAATTACACAGCTAGCAGGGCCTATCACTGTTCATGAAGATAAAGAATCAGTGGAAGGAACAATTCACTGAATAAAAAACAGGCAGCAATGACTGGACCAAATATAATCATCCCCGATCTCAGGAGAAATAAAAAGTGGAAAACTAAAATGGCTGGGTGGACGATAGAAATTCACTCCACGATGAATCCATTGAATGGGATTATGATTCAATGGGCTGAATGGCCTCTTTCTGCTCATATGTCTTATGGTGTACAGTGCCACATAGTGGCAGGAGGCCTGCAATAACATTGTTTCTGGCAGAGAACATTTCTCACTGTGATAATGTTGACATGGATATTCATATTGAAATATGTTGATGAAGTAAAATCAGCTTTTTGTATCATGAAGTATTGACATGCAAAGGGTGGCAGAATTTCTTCGTTTAAGTTGCATCTGTTCAATGATTGGTTCATAAAAGTCCGAAGGCACATTGCAGAAGCATAATTGGACAGATGCTGATGCTAAGGAACATAAGAAAGCATTTGTTCAGTTGACTAAAGGTTTTCTCAATGGAATTGGCTTAAATCAGTGTTTGAAAAGGGGATAGTGCAGTAAAAAGACAGGAATGGAATTCCAGAGCTTATAGGGTCTGGACAGCTGAAGGTATGTGGGAGAGATTCGAATTAGGGCTGACCACAGAAATTTCAGAGGACTGGAGGAGACTACAGACATTGGAAGGATCAAGTGATGGAGGGATTTGAACATGACAATGAGGATTATAGATGGACCATTGAGGTTTTCGATGATCTCCAGCTTTTGGAAGTTCCCCTGAGGGCGGTGGTTTCTCTCTGACCCTTTATGACTGCTCTCGGTTCAGTTTTTGTTTTCTTAAGGAAAATTGTAGGATCTAACCATTCATCTAACCACAACATGCTCATTTCATTGCCTTCATCCAAACAATATAATGGTCTTAGGAAACCATTTCCATTTTGGGTTTGGCTGGGATCCTTTGGTTGAATTTAAAGCTTCAAAAATTGGTTTTCCAAGGGCTATAAGATGTTTCCTTCAATCAGTCTGGTGCTGTTTCATAACCATTTAGTTAGTCTGAGTCATTTTAAAGGAAGCCCAACCATTCTCTATTAATTTCCCTCTCACCTTCCATCCAATGCAATTTGCATTGTCTCTCTTATGTAGGTCCAAAGATATTTCTAAATGTTTCAAATCACTTAATCGATCTTGGCTGTCCCAATAGGTATATTGAAAAAGAGTCACTGATGAGGAAGAAATCAAGAGTTGGCTCTTATATCACACCAACAGGGAAAATTACCAAGATATGAAGGCTGAGGGGGACTGGGTGAAGAAATTATAAGGCTGGGAGCAGAGGCAGATATTTACAGAGTTATCTTATGAAAATATATGTAACGAGGATGAAAGGCTCTACCAGAAAGGTACACTGTCATTGGCTAATTCCAAATTTCGCAGGTAATAGTAAATTGAAAACAAAAGGTGTACCATTGAAAAGAATGAGGATATATTATTAACCTATGCATTCTCTGAAGATTTCCAGGCAATGAAGTATTTTTGGAGTGCAGTAGTGTAAGAATACAACATGTAACATCGATGAGCCATGACTCTGATGTTGCTGGGTCTGGTGCAGGAGGGGACCAGGTGGTAAGGGAGGAATATGGGCCTAGCGGTGAAAGATGGAGCCTGAGAATCAGTGACTTCGATGTTGGTTGGGTCCGGTGTAGGCATGGGGGGGCAGTGGTGGAGGGATGGCGGTGCATTGTTGTTGGTGATGATCTGGCTCAGGACTGATGGGTTCTCTTCAAGCTGTATCTTTCTTTTTCTCATTAATCTTAAAGTTATTTGGAATGGAGCCATTTCACGGCGACAAATGATGGCTTTTCATTGTATTTTTACTGTAAAATACATGTGACAATAAAATCAAAATCAGTACAAGGAGTAGGAATAGCCCACAGAGTAAACTATTCAGCACCTCAAGCATGCTTCACCGTTCTACAAGATTCTGATGTGGGCATGCTGGTGTTGGACTTGGGTAGACGAGGTCAGAAATCACACATCACACCAGGTTATAGTCCAACAAAGTTTATTTGAAATCACAAGCTTTTGGAGCACTGTTCTTTCATCACCTGCATTTCATTGTAGGTCAATTATCGATCTAACTCAGCCTTGAGAATATTCAATGACAAGAGGGGACAGAATTCCACACTGTAATGAGCGCCAGAGAGAAGGAATTCCTCCTCATCTCCGTCTTAATTGGGAGGCACCTCTTTTTGAAACTGTGCTCCTTACTTCTCGATGTCCCCACAAGCCCACTCAGAATCTGAAGTGTTTCAGCTAGATCTCTTCTCCTTCCACTAAACTCCAATGAGCAGCAGACTCAATCTGCAACTTTTCTCATGAGTGAACACCCTCATCATAGCAATCAGCCAGTGAGTATTCTCTGAATTAAATCCAGTGCAAGTATATTTTGAAGCCACAGTTCATATGATTCTGAGGTGAACGGGAGTTACGCATTGAGCGACAGGTTAATACTAAGATCTCACTAGAAGACACTTATGGTACTCGACAAAAATCCCAGAAAAAGCAACAAGATAGAGAAGCTGCTCATAGATTCCCAGATGATGATTTTGAGGCTGTTCTTATAGACTAGAACAATGGCACAACTCTGTCTTTTTCTTTAATACTTCCAACGTCCATCTTGACCCCTGGGCATGAGTCTAATGTTTAACACCGCAATGATAAAAGGTTGCACTTGCAGCAATAACTTGAAGTCCTATGGCACCATAATGTCGTGAAACATCCTCAGGTTTATAGCAGCATTGTTGGACAACATTTGACACTGAATCACAAAAGCAAATTGCAGCTAGATAGATGACCGGAAGGCTTGTTCAAAGAAGTGGGTTTTAATGTGCATCTTAAGATGAACAGGTTTGTTCTGGAGCTTAAGGCATGGCCAGTAGGAGCAGGGAGGTTGCTTCCACTGGGCGGGTGAAACTCAAACGAGGGGGCTATAGCCTCAAAATAAGGGAGAGCAGATTTAGGACTGAGTTGAGGAGGAACATCTTCACCCAAAGGGTTGTGAACCTGTGGAATTCCCTGCCCAGTGAGGCGACCTCGTTGAATGTTTTTAAGGCAAAGACTGATTTTTGAGCGGTGAAGGAATTAAGCGTTATAGTGAATGGGCAGGTAAGTGGATCTGAGGCAATGTAATGATCAGCCATAGTGTTATTGAGTGGTGGAGCAGATTCAACAGGCCTTATGGTCCAATCCTGCTCCTGTTTCTCATGTTCACTGATACGAGATGCCACAATGACATGTTCTGGTGGCTAATACATTAATGATTTGAAGCATCGCTTAGGTTAACTCCCGTAACATAAGGATGGGATATGGGTCAGGTAGTGCTGAAGCATGCAATAGACGTTTATTATGATCCCTGGTATCTACATATGCGTATCGCAATCCCACGCACTTGCCTGGGCTCAATCTAAACAATTCAGATATACTGCAGCATGCTTCCCCCAGCTTGTCATGCTGCAAGAGGACAGAGCTCAGTAAGGTGGAGACTGAGAGATTTGTACCATTAGATCATATGGCGTAATACAACAATGACATCATGAACCTGTTTCTTAATGATATATCACACGTTAGCTGCAAGCCATAAAACAACAGTCAATATTAGTGGAGTGATCAAAAGAGATATGCAACAACAAGAAATTGGAGGATAGCAGACATGTTGGAGGACAATACAGAGCAGGGAGAGGGCATGGTTGGAGAAGGATTTGAAAAAATGCTGAGAATTTTAGAAACCAAGTCTTTACAGATTGGAGAGCTAGTGCAGGTCAGTGTTGGGAGAACAGGACTTGGTGTAAGATAGGGTCAGTAGGGTTTTGAATGAATTCAGGGTTTAGTAGGTGAATCTTACAACTGCATCACTGTTTCAGGCTGGCTAATGTATCCAGGTGCTTGAAGATATCAACAAAGAGTGCAACTGAGGACCAAAACAGCCAAAGAACAAGGTCAAGATCGCAATGGTGCTGGCACTCAAACTAACATGGTCTCATTTCTTAGAGATTCCTGTAGATTTACTTCACATCTGGCCACTGGCCGAGTGGGGAGTCTAAGAAAATCAGGAGGATTGGTGGGTGTTGGAGCAGGGAAAGTTATGTTTATGCTGGGGCAGCAGAGTCTGAGAACTTCCTGAAGGGATCGTGAACTTTTGGGGGAGTGTGTGAAGAGTGGGAGAGATGGAGATGGGAGTGGGGTTGGGAAGTTTGCTGGTAAGGGGGACTCAGGGTGGAAAGGACGTGGTCAGGGGAGTGTGGCGAGTGTCTAGGGTGGGGCAGGTATGAGGTGGAGAGAACATTAAGTGCGGATGGTGTGCGGTACGGACTCTAGGGTGGGGAGCGTGGGGTGGGGAGAGTGTGGAGCAGGGAAAATGTGGGGTTGGGAAGACATGCTTGAGGCTTATGCAGATTATTGAAAGTGGAGTGTGCAGTGGGGAGAGTGTGGGGTTACATGGAATGTGGGGTCATGGGTAGCGTGGGTTCATGGGGAGTGTGGGTTCACAGGGAGTGCGGCATCGCCTGTAGTGTGGAGTCATGGGGAGTGTGGGGTCACGGGGAGGGGTGTGGGCAGAAAGCATTCCTGGCATACATGGTTCACAGCGTATCAACACCCACGCCAGAGAATGAACAGTTTTTCAGGCAGCAAAACTGCCTAATGTCGGAGTTTGGTGAGGTAGTAACACTGCAGTTTGTGGTGCCGCCATTTATAAACATTATATTGCACTGGCCCCCAATGATCAACGATACTGTGTGGGACAGTATCTTCATGCACCGTCAGTCCCATGTATCTGCTGCCCTTTTCCTTCCAGATGGTAGAGTTTGTGTTAACAAAGTGTGGAGCTGAATGAACACAGCAGGCCAAGCAGCATCAGAGGAGCAGGAAGGCTGTCGTTTCGGGCCTAGGCCCTTCATGTGTGTTTGGAAGGTGCTGCTGAAGGAGCATTGGCGTACTGCTGCAGTGAGTCTTGTCAATGGGAAACACTGGTGCCACTGGCTGTGATGTACAGCAGATCCTGATGTTAGATTAACAGAATGAATTCTGTCCTGAAGGTGTTTGCTGGAAATATGTACAACAATCCAGCAGCTTATCCCCTTTAAGCTCCTTGGTAACCAAGCTGTCCCACACTGTGTTATGTAAACCTCCTCCCCATATGCAAATCTGGAAAGACTGAGTAGACAACAGGAGGAGAGAGAGATATCTTTAGACATGTTGTACTCAAACACTCATTTCAAACTCAATCTTCTTCTCTCTGACTCAGCGTAACATCATGACAGAGTGAATACATATTCCATCTGGAGGAGTGACTTCATTTCTCATGCATTGTGACCTTCCTCCTTGGACGCTCAAAGTGCTCTTTTGAAATACATGTCAGCATGAGGATGGTTGGATCAAAGGCTGATTGATGATTTGGTAGCTGCTGTGAATCAAGAACGAGGGAGTAATATTACTGAGATAACAAGATGTAGGGCTGGATGAACACAGCAGGCCAAGCAGCATCAGAGGAGCAGGAAGGCTGACATTTCCGGCCTACTGTTTGCATTTCTTCACAGCCAGTTATGTTAGTCGTTGCCCCATGTCCCAAAAAGAACGATGTAATTACGAGGCACCGGAGTTAAATCCAGGCATTTTTCTTGGGAAGTGGCTGACTCTGGTAAGCCTGATGTTTATTGACCGTCTCCAGGAAAAAGGTGGCAAGGCGACATTATAGTGAGTCTCCGCATTCCTTGCAAGTGGAATAGTGAAAACAGCGAGGACGAAAGCAAGGAAGTGGCGGCGGCGGGGGTGGGGGGGCAAGAAAATCTCCGGCTACAGGCTGTGTCAAAACAGTTTGCTGGCTGCAAAATATTTTCCAAGCAAAGTCAATGTTGGAAAGGCGACAGCTCGTTGGCATACAGCAAGATCCCACCAGCAGACTTGTCGTAAATGAGCAGAACGTCTGTTCACAACGGCAGGAGAGAAAGTTGAAGGTGGCTCTGGTTGAGCAGGCTGTTTTGTCCTGGATGGTGTTGAGCTTTTTAAGTGTCGTTGGAGCCGCACTCATCCAGGGATATGGGGAGTATTCCATCACACTCCTGCCTGGCGCCTGAGAGACAGGACCTTAGAGAGTCAGGAGGTGAGTCACCTCAGAAAACAAGGTCAGCAACTATGGTACACATTGCAAGATGCTGAAAACCAATATTAGTGAAGACCAGTGTTGACTGAGGCGGTGATTTCGGGCATGAAACAGGACGATCATTGTTCTTAAATCGTTAAATTATGTTGAACACCTGAGACATTAGGTCCCATCAGTTTAAAATGGAAATACTGCAATCACTGTGCCATAGTCAGGTTAGAGTGGGGCCTGACAGAAGGATCAGATTTCAGAGCCCACATTATTGAAGCTTGATCTGATTCATACCAATCACTCTGAACCATCAATAATATATTTTTTTATTTTATTATCTCGCTTACCCTAGCATCCCGCAGTGGAGTCCCATTTTCCGAATCAGCTGCTGTTTTTATGGGTCAGCAATAATTTCAACCCTTCGTAAGAACTATTCTATTGTTCATTCATTCACTTTCAGGATGTGAGCATCACTTGGCAAAGCGAGTGTTTATTATCCGGCCTCAATGGTATTGACAAGCTAATGGTGAGCCCCATGTTCAATTACAACAAATTGGTTCAAGGTTTTATTTTGGATCATTTCAGATGCTATTTATGAATTAACCACATTGCTCTCAGGCTGGAAACTAGTGAACCAATTGGATTTTGAAGTGGCTTTATTGGATACACAGAATTGTTACAATGCAGAAAGAGACCGCATGATCACTATTATTAATTTCATAATGGGATTCAAGTTTTATGAGTGGGAATTGAACTGACATTGCTGGATTATAAATCCTGACATCTGTAAGTTCATTAATGTGGTCACTATGCTACTGTGCCTCTCACTCTGCATTTAACCAACTATTGATTGGGCCATTCCTTAAATTTCCCCAGATAAATTGCTTGAAACTCCTGAGATGGTGTTGTCTTAAGAAGAAACATTGATCAGGTTGGATCTGTATCTATCGTAGTTTAGAAAAATGTTAGGTGATTTTATTGAAACTATTAATATTCTGAGGACGTTTAATGGTGTAAATGTTGAAAGGATGTTTCTACCTGCGAGGAAGACTAGAACTAGGAGTCAAAGTTTAAAAATTAAAGGTCTATCATTGAAAATGGGGATTAGGAGAATTTTGTATTCTATCAGATGGTTTTCAGGCCTTATAAAAGGTTAAAGGAGTCAGTTGGTTAGACAGCTGCTGTGTGGTACAGAGTGCTACTAACAGTGCAGGCTCAATTCCTACACTACCTCAGGTCCCTCGAAGATCTTCCTTCTCGAGCATTGAGATATAGTGCCTCTCAGATTAAACTCTCCACCAGCACCTCTCTCTCTCTCTCTCTCCCCCCCCGCTACTGAAAGAGTGGGATTATGGTGACCTTACTTTTGTTTGGTCTTTTGCAATTCTCTTGTCCAGTGGAGGCTGGGTCATTGCATATATTGAAGACTGTGTTTTAGATAAACGTTTGACTAACAAGTGAGTCAAGCTTTATGGCAGGGTGCGCTTCAGGCAAGAAAGCAGAGATGAGACCGCAACCAGATTGTGGAGCAGGCTCGAGGGGCAGAATTTTCAATCCTGCTCTTTTTACGTGTCCCAATTTGGTTGTACATGCCTGGAGTATGCAAGTTGTATGTGGGAACCTTATATAGTGACAGAAATAAATAAGATTGAAATGAACCAAAGGTGTGTGGCAAGATCTGCGCCAATTGTACAGAGGATGTGGTAGAGCCGAGTATAATTATGGTAATTAAAAGGCATTTGGACAGGTACATGGATAGAAAAGGTTTAGAGGGATATTGGCCAAATACAAACAGATGGAACTAGTTCAGTTTGGGTAACCTGGTCAACATAGGTGAGTTGGGCTGAAAGGCCATGCTGTATACCTCTATGATTCTACTTAATGTGCTAGTCGCTGGTCCCACAACTGAGATCAATGATCTGGTTGGAAATCATTACAGCAAAGGAGGGAATAAAACAGACTTACCGTGCTGTATAAAGTTGGGAATGGACTGGTGGGAATTAACAGAAACTAGGATCTAGTCTAATACCCTGCAGCAATGAAACCTGACGGAGCTATCCACACAAACTACAAAGCCCATTATTTTGATGATAGTGCATCAACAATGTGTCTACCCGCAAACAATTACTCAATAGAGCAGACTGCTGAAGGAAATGGTCATAGCTCCATCATTTCCTCTTCACTCTTTCACGAGATGTGAACTTTGCTGGCCCAACCAACATGAATGCCTCTCTCCAACCTCTTCCTTGAGGAGGAGCTGCCAAGTTGCCATCTTGAATGCAGTCCTCCTGGGGCAGGTGCACCCATGCTGCTGCTTGGAAGACCCATCTTTAACTTTTTTTCATTTAGAAGTGTCATGATCAGGGTCACTATCTTAGCAGGTCACGCCTGGTTTAGTTAATGCTACTTACATAGACATTAGCGGACTACAGGTATGGGATGTTAGATGCCTTCCAGGCAGATATCGACAAATTCTTGATCTCACAAGAAATCAAGGCTACAGGGAGAGTGCAGTGAAGTGGAGTTGAAATGCCCATCAGCCATATTTAAATGGCGGAGAGGACTTGATGGGCCGAATGGCCTAACTTTCACTCCTATGTCTTATGGTCTTATGGTATTTGTCTATAGGTTGATACACCCGAAACAAAAGTAGAAATATCACCATTTTTACCTAATCAACTGAACAAGACAGGTGACAACAGTTTTCCAGTTCATTTCTGAGGGCAAAGCTTGAACAATTGGCGCCAATCTGCCTGGTTTAAATTTAAATAAAGCTTGCGGGTTAACTGTCATTGATCATCTAACTAGTACATTCTCCATGACAATATCTCTCCCAATCAGTGTGCAATTGCCAACAGCAAGCAGTCTCCTCACGTACACTATAAAATGTTATTTTCTCTTCACATTGGCATTCACGTTTTAACAAAGGTCTGTAGCTCGGCTTGCGGTCGGAGTTGTTGGTTGCTTCGCTGATCGGACTGGTTTCCATGCAAACGTTTCGTTTCCCTTCTCAGTGACATTGTCAGTGCTGTGTAGCATCTGTTAAAGTACACTGTTCTATCCCATTCTGATTTCTTATTTCTGGTTTTGAACCATAGTGGTATGTTGATATGATCTATTTCAACATGTTTGTTAATTGCATTGGCGGTTGAAAGCCAGGCCTCCAGGAATTCTTGCGCTTGTCTTTGTCTCGCTTGTCCTCGGACTGTAACTGTGTCCCAGTTAAATTAACGTCCTTCTTTGTTGGTGTGAATAGAACTGAAGGAGAGCTGGTCATGCCATTTTGCTGCGAGTTGCTGTTTGTATATCCTGGTGGCAAGTTTCCTGCCCGTCTATCCCAAGCAGTGTTTCTTATCGTTGCTGAATGGGTATTTTGTACCTCACATTTGTCCTGTTCATTGTGGGTATGGGGTCTTTCATCTTCGAGAGTAACTGATGAAGTGTGGCTGTTGGTTTGCGCACTATCCTTATTCCAAGAGGTCGTAGGAGCCTTGTAGTCAGTTCTGATGTGTTTCTAAGATAAGGTAGGGTGGCCAGTGTGTTGGGGCTTACAGTGTCATCTTGGTGTTGTTTGTTTGCCAGACATTGTTGGGCGAAGATGTTAGAACAACGATTGTTTGAAGAGAACCAAAAGAACTGCAGATGCTGTAAATCAGGAACAAAAACAAAGTTGCTGGAAAAGCTCAGCAGGTCTGGTAGCTTCTGTGGAAGAGAAAAAAGCGTTGACGTTTCAGGTCCAGTGACCCTCCCTCAGAACTGAAGAGATCCAAAATATTAACTCTTTTTTCTCTTCCACAGATGCTGCCAGACCTGCTGAGATTTTCCAGCAACTTTGTTTTTGTTCATTGTTTGAAGAGACTCTGTATAGGTGTTCCTCTTTTTATAGTTAGACCATAAGAAGTGGGTAATTATCCAGCTAAGCACAATGGGTCTCCAGAAGTGACTGACAGTGGAATTTCCTAATTATCTTCTTTACAGTGAGGAATAGCAGCATCATTGTCTGCAGCCAACCTCATCTACATCCTCAGATCACAATAGCTGAACAAGAGACTTACCAAATAAAAGGTGCACAATTAATTTCTTTTCTCAGTGATACAGAGCTTGAATATCACTGAAACAAGGGATGACGTGCTGAAACATTTTGCTGAAACAATCCCAAGAGTGTTGATAACTGCGCTGACAACCAAGTTAGAATAATCTATTAAACTCATAACTTTGTTCAGTTAAGCTTGCTAGAACTGATATACATTCATATACAGAGACTTTTTTTTTGCAGACGAAAGAAATATATTAACACCTTCATGTTCTTTGAATTATTTGGGATCTTGGGGAGCTAATTGGTTCTCTGTTGTGCTTCCCATGGCAATGATTTAGCCAATCAGGGTGCACTTGCCAACAAGTTACCACCCTCTACCCCTGTACCATAGCTGGTTATGATCGCTGAAATGGAAGGCTTGAGTTATAAGTAGAGGCTTGTTTTCCGTTTATTCATGAATAGGATGAGGGTGTCGCTGACCAGGCAGCGTTTATTGCCCATTCCTAATTGCCCAGAGGGCAATTGAAAGTCAACCACATTGCTATGAGTCTGGAGTCACATGTAGGTCAGACCCCTAAAAGACGTTAGTGAATGATATGGGTTTCCATCCCCAATAATGGATTCCCAATATTTTACTGACTACAAATTCCACTGTCTGCCTTGGTGGGATGAGCACCCAGGTCCCCAGAATGTTATCCGGGTCTCTGGATTTACAGTCCAGCGATTACACCTTCAGGCCATTGCCTCCCCTAATAGGCTGAGACTTTCTTCCTTGAAGTATGTGAGACTGAGGGGAGGCCTTACAGAGGTTGATAAAATCATGAGCGGCATGGATAAGGTAGATAGCCAACAGCCTTTCCCCATGGTAGGGAAGTCTAAAACTAGAGGGCAGAGGTTTATGATGAGAAGGAAGAGATATGAAAGGGTCCAAAGAGGCAATTTTTTTCACACAGAGGGCAGTGAGTGTTGGGAACAGGCTGCCAGAGGAAGTGGTGAAGGTGAGAACAACTTTGTCCTTTAAGAAATATTTGTTAGCTACGTGGGTGGGATAGATACGGTGGGATATGGGCTAAATACAAGCAAATGTACAGGCAAAATACAGGCAAATACAGAAGAATGAGGGGAGCTCTTATAGAAACATATAAGATTATGAAAGGAATAGATAAGGTGGAGGCAGGGGGATTGCTTCTGCTAGCAGGTGAAACTAGGACGAGAGGGCATCGCCTCAAAATAAAGGGAAGCAGAGGTAGGAGAAACTTCTTCACCCAAAGGGTTGTGAATCGATGGAATTCCTTGCTCACTGAAGTGTTGAAGCTATCTGGCTGAATGTTTTTAAGGCAAGGCTACATAAAGGAATTAAGGGTGATGGTGAGTGGGTGGATAAGTGGAGCTGAGTCTCAAAGATCAGCCATGATGGTCTACTCCTGCTCCGAGTTCTTATGTTCTTATGTACGTGGGTCTAGTTTAATTGTGAACACTGGACAGCATGGATACGTTGGGCTGAAAACACTGTTTCCATGCTGTAAACCTCTGTGGTGAGCATTTGACTTGAAATTTGACATTCTTATGTTCATCTTAACAGTTCAAAGCTTCAGGAAGAGTCTCTCTTTCCAGCAATGTCCTGTTCAATGTCCGGTTCAGCCTAATTTAGCTAATACTTACACAGCACAGCAATGTCAGAAATCACACGACACAAGCTGATAGTCCAACAGGTTTGTTTGAAAACCCGAGTTATCGAAGCCTCAGTCCATCTTCAGGTGTTACTGAGAGAGGTGGTGTGAGTGAGAGAGGTGGTGTTAGTGAGAGAGGTGGTGCTAGTGAGAGAGGTGGTGTCAGTGAGAGAGGTGGTGTCAGTGAGAGAGGTGGTGCTAGTGAGAGAGGTGGTGTCAGTGAGAGAGGTGGTGTGAGTGAGAGAGGCGGTGTGAGTGAGAGAGGTGGTGTCAGTGAGAGAGGTGGTGTGAGTGAGAGAGGCGGTGTGAGTGAGAGAGGTGGTGTCAGTGAGAGAGGTGGTGTTAGTGAGAGAGGTGGTGTGAGTGAGACAGGTGGTGCTATTGAGAATGGTGGTGTGAGTGAGAGAGATGGTGTGAGTGAGAGAGGTGGTGTGAGTGAGAGAGGTGGTGTGAGTGAAGGAGGTGGTGTGAGTGAGAGAGGTGATGTGAGTGAGAGAGGTGGTGTGAGTGAGAGAGATGGTGTGAGTGAGAGAGGTGGTGTGAGTGAGAGAGGTGGTGTGAGTGAAGGAGGTGGTGTGAGTGACAGAGGTGGTGTGAGTGAGAGAGATGGTGTGAGTGAGAGAGGTGGTGCTAGTGAGAGAGGTGGTGTGAGTGAGAGAGATGGTGTGAGTGAGAGAGGTGATGTGAGTGAGAGAGGTGGTGCTAGTGAGAGAGATGGTGTGAGTGAGAGAGGTGGTGTGAGTGAGAGAGGTGGTGTGAGTGAAGGAGGTGGTGTGAGTGAGAGAGGTGGTGTGAGTGAGAGAGATGGTGTGAGTGAGAGAGGTGGTGCTAGTGAGAGAGGTGGTGTGAGTGAGAGTGATGGTGTGAGTGAGAGGGGTGGTGCTAGAGAGAGAGGTGGTGTGAGTGAGAGAGATGGTGTGAGTGAGAGAGGTGATGTGAGTGAGAGAGGTGGTGTGAGTGAGAGAGGTGGTGTGAGTGAGAGAGATGGTGTGAGTGAGAGAGGTGGTGCTAGTGAGAGAGGTGGTGTGAGTGAGAGAGGTGGTGTGAGTGAGAGAGGTGGTGTGAGTGAGAGAGGTGGTGCAAGTGAGAGAGGTGGTGTGAGTGAGAGAGATGGTGTGAGTGAGAGAGGTGGTGCTAGAGAGAGAGGTGGTGTGAGTGAGAGAGATGGTGCTAGTGAGAGAGGTGGTGTCAGTGAGAGAGGTGGTGTGAGTGAGAGAGGTGGTGTGAGTGAGAGAGATGGTGTGAGTGAGAGAGGTGGTGTGAGTGAGAGAGGTGGTGTGAGTGAGAGAGGTGGAGTGAGTGAGAGAGGTGGTGTGAGTGAGAGAGGTGGTGTGAGTGAGAGAGGTGGTGCTAGTGAGAGAGGTGGTGTCAGTGAGAGAGGTGGTGTGAGTGAGAGAGGTGGTGTGAGTGAGAGAGATGGTGTGAGTGAGAGAGGTGGTGCTAGTGAGAGAGGTGGTGTGAGTGAGAGAGATGGTGCTAGTGAGAGAGGTGGTGTCAGTGAGAGAGGTGGAGTGAATGAGAGAGGTGGTGTGAGTGAGAGAGGTGGTGTTAGTGAGAGAGGTGGTGTGAGTGAGAGAGGTGGTGCTAGTGAGAGAGGTGGAGTGAATGAGAGAGGTGGTGTGAGTGAGAGAGGTGGTGTTAGTGAGAGAGGTGGTGGAGTGAGAGAGGTGGTGTCAGTGAGAGACGTGGTGTGAGTGAGAGAGGTGGTGTGAGTGAGAGAGGTGGTGTCAGTGAGAGAGGTGGTGTGAGTGAGAGAGGTGGTGTGAGTGAGAGAGGTGGTGCTAGTGAGAGAGGTGGTGTGAGTGAGAGAGGTGGTGTAAGTGAGAGAGGTGGTGTGAGTGAGAGACGAGGTGTGAGTGAGAGACGTGGTGTCATTGAGAGAGGTGGTGTGAGTGGGAGAGGTGGTGTCATTGAGAGAGGTGGTGGAGTGAGAGAGGTGGTGTTAGTGAGAGAGTAGGTGTGAGTGAGAGAGGTGGTGTGAGTGAGAGAGATGGTGTGAGTGAGAGAGGTGGTGTGAGTGAGAGAGGTGGTGTTAGTGAGAGAGGTGGTGTTAGTGAGAGAGGTGGTGTGAGTGAGAGAGATGGTGTGAGTGAGAGAGGTGGAGTGAGTGAGAGAGGTGGTGTGAGTGAGAGAGGTGGTGTGAGTGAGAGAGGTGGTGCTAGTGAGAGAGGTGGTGTGAGTGAGAGAGTTGGTGTTAGTGAGAGAGCTGGTGTCAGTGAGAGAAGTGGTGTGAGTGAGAGAGGTGGTGTCATTGAGAGAGGTGGTGGAGTGAGAGAGGTGGTGTGAGTGAGAGAGGTGGTGTGAGTGAGAGAGGTGGTGTTAGTGAGAGAGTAGGTGTGAGTGAGAGAGGTAGTGTGAGTGAGAGAGGTGGTGTGAGTGAGAGAGGTGGAGTGAGTGAGAGAGGTGGTGTCATTGAGAGAAGTGGTGTGAGTGAGAGAGATGGTGTGAGTGAGAGAGGTGGAGTGAGTGAGAGAGGTGGTGTTAGTGAGAGAGGTGGTGTTAGTGAGAGAGGTGGTGTGAGTGAGAGAGATGGTGTGAGTGAGAGAGGTGGAGTGAGTGAGAGAGGTGATGTGAGTGAGAGAGGTGGTGTGAGTGAGAGAGGTGGTGCTAGTGAGAGAGGTGGTGTGAGTGAGAGAGGTGGTGTTAGTGAGAGAGGTGGTGTGAGTGAGAGAGATGGTGTGAGTGAGAGAGGTGGAATGAATGAGAGAGGTGGTGTGAGTGAGAGAGGTGGTGTTAGTGAGAGAGGTGGTGTTAGTGAGAGAGGTGGTGTTAGTGAGAGAGGTGGTGTGAGTGAGAGAGGTGGTGTTAGTGAGAGAGATGGTGCAAGTGAGAGAGGTGGTGTCAGTGAAGGAGGTGGTGTCAGTGAGAGAGGTGGTGTGAGTGAAGGAGGTGGTGCGAGTGAGAGAGGTGGTGTGAGTGAGAGAGGTGGTGTCAGTGAGAGAGGTGGTGTGAGTGAGAGAGGTGGTGTCAGTGAGAGAGGTGGTGTGACTGAGAGAGATGGTGTTAGTGAGAGAGGTGGTGTGAGTGAGAGAGGTGGTGTCAGTGAGAGAGGTGGTGTCAGTGAGAGAGGTGGTGTCAGTGAGAGAGGTGGTGTGAGTGAGAGAGGTGGTCTCAGTGAGAGAGGTGGTGTCAGTGAGAGAGGTGGTGTGAGTGAGAGAGGTGGAGTGAGTGAGAGAGGTGGTGTGTGTGAGAGAGATGGTGTGAGTGAGAGAGATAGTGTGAGTGAGAGAGTTGGTGACAGTGAGAGAGGTGGTGTGAGTGGGAGACGTGGTGTCAGTGAGAGAGGTGGAGTTAGTGAGAGAGGTGGTGTGAGTGAGAGAGGTGGTGTGACTGAGAGAGGTGATGTCAGTGAGAGAGGTGGTGTCAGTGAGAGAGGTGGTGTCAGTGAGAGAGGTGGTGTGAGTGAGAGAGGTGGTGTGAGTGAGAGAGGTGATGTGAGTGAGAGAGGTGGTGTGAGTGAGAGAGGTGGTGTGAGTGAGAGAGGTGGTGTCAGTGAGAGAGGTGGTGTGAGTGAGAGAGGAGATGTGAGTGAGAGAGGTGGTGTGAGTGAGAGAGGTGGTGTGAGTGAGAGAGGTGATGTGAGTGAGAGAGGTGGTGTTAGTGAGAGAGGTGGTGTGAGTGAGAGAGGTGGTGTGAGTTTGAGAGGTGGTGTCATTGAGAGAGGTGGTGGAGTGAGAGAGGTGGTGTGAGTGAGAGAGGTGGTGTGAGTTTGAGAGGTGGTGTCATTGAGAGAGGTGGTGGAGTGAGAGAGGTGGTGTTAGTGAGAAAGGTGGTGTGAGTGAGGGAGGTGGTGTTAGTGAGAGAGGTGGTGTGAGTGAGAGAGGTGGTGTCAGTGAGAGAGGTGGTGTGAGTGAGAGAGGTGGTGTCAATGAGAGAGGTGGTGTTAGTGAGAAAGGTGGTGTGAGTGAGGGAGGTGGTGTTAGTGAGAGAGGTGGTGTGAGTGAGAGAGGTGGTGTCAGTGAGAGAGGTGGTGTCAGTGAGAGAGGTGGTGTTAGTGAGAGAGGTGGTGTGAGTGAGAGAGGTGGTGTTAGTGAGAGAGATGGTGCGAGTGAGAGAGGTGGTGTGAGAGAAGGAGGTGGTGCGAGTGAGAGAGGTGGTGTGAGTGAGAGAGGTGGTGTTAGTGGGAGACGTGGTGTGAGTGAGAGAGGTGGTGTCAGTGAGAGAGGTGGTGTTAGTGAGAGAGGTGGTGTGAGTGAGAGAGATGGTGTTAGTGAGAGAGGTGGTGTGAGTGAGAGAGGTGGTGTTAGTGGGAGACGTGGTGTGAGTGAGAGAGGTGGTGTTAGTGAGAGAGGTGGTGTGAGTGAGAGAGGTGGTGTTAGTGGGAGACGTGGTGTGAGTGAGAGAGGTGGTGTGAGTGAGAGAGGTGGTGTCAGTGAGAGAGGTGGTGTGAGTGAGAGAGGTGGTCTCAGTGAGAGAGGTGGTGTCAGTGAGAGAGGTGGTGTGAGTGAGAGAGGTAGTGTCAGTGAGAGACGTGGTGTGAGTGAGAGCGGTGGTGTGAGTGAGAGAGGTGGTGTGAGTGAGAGCGGTGGTGTGAGTGAGAGAGGTGGTGTTAGGGAAAGAGGTGGTGTCAGTGAGAGAGGTGGAGTTAGTGAGAGAGGTGGTATCAGTGAGAGAGGTGGTGTGTGTGAGAGAGATGGTGTGAGTGAGAGAGTGTGAGTGAGCGAGTTGGTGCCAGTGAGAGAGGTGGTGTGAGTGGGAGACGTGGTGTCAGTGAGAGAGGTGGTGTCAGTGAGAGAGGTGGTGTGAGTGAGAGAGGTGGTGTGAGTGAGAGAGATGGTGTGAGTGAGAGAGGTGGGGTCAGTGAGAGGGGTGGTGTGAGTGAGAGAGGTGGTGTCATTGAGAGAGGTGGTGTGAGTGAGAGAGGTGGTGTCAGTGAGAGAGGTGATGTGAGTGAGAGAGGTGGTGTGAGTGAGAGAGGTGGTGTGAGTGAGAGAGATGGTGTGAGTGAGAGAGGTGGTGTGAGTTTGAGAGGTGGTGTCATTGAGAGAGGTGGTGGAGTGAGAGAGGTGGTGTGAGTGAGAGAGCAGGTCTCAGTGAGAGAGGTGGTATCAGTGAGAGAGATGGTGTGAGTGAGAGAGGTGGTGTCAGTGAGAGACGTGGTGTGAGTGAGAGAGGTGGTGTGAGTGAGAGAGGTGGTGTCAGTGAGAGAGGTGGTGTCAGTGAGAGAGGTGATGTGAGTGAGAGAGGTGGTGTTAGTGAGAGAGGTGGTGTGAGTGAGAGAGGTGGTGTGAGTGAGAGAGGTGATGTGAGTGAGAGAGGTGGTGTGAGTGAGAGAGGTGGTGTGAGTGAGAGAGGTGGTGTCAGTGAGAGAGGTGGTGTGAGTGAGAGAGGAGATGTGAGTGAGAGAGGTGGTGTGAGTGAGAGAGGTGGTGTGAGTGAGAGAGGTGATGTGAGTGAGAGAGGTGGTGTGAGTTTGAGAGGTGGTGTCATTGAGAGAGGTGGTGGAGTGAGAGAGGTGGTGTGAGTGAGAGAGGTGGTGTGAGTTTGAGAGGTGGTGTCATTGAGAGAGGTGGTGGAGTGAGAGAGGTGGTGTTAGTGAGAAAGGTGGTGTGAGTGAGGGAGGTGGTGTTAGTGAGAGAGGTGGTGTGAGTGAGAGAGGTGGTGTCAGTGAGAGAGGTGGTGTGAGTGAGAGAGGTGGTGTCAGTGAGAGAGGTGGTGTTAGTGAGAAAGGTGGTGTGAGTGAGGGAGGTGGTGTTAGTGAGAGAGGTGGTGTGAGTGAGAGAGGTGGTGTCAGTGAGAGAGGTGGTGTCAGTGAGAGAGGTGGTGTTAGTGAGAGAGGTGGTGTGAGTGAGAGAGGTGGTGTTAGTGAGAGAGATGGTGCGAGTGAGAGAGGTGGTGTGAGAGAAGGAGGTGGTGCGAGTGAGAGAGGTGGTGTGAGTGAGAGAGGTGGTGTTAGTGGGAGACGTGGTGTGAGTGAGAGAGGTGGTGTCAGTGAGAGAGGTGGTGTTAGTGAGAGAGGTGGTGTGAGTGAGAGAGATGGTGTTAGTGAGAGAGGTGGTGTGAGTGAGAGAGGTGGTGTTAGTGGGAGACGTGGTGTGAGTGAGAGAGGTGGTGTTAGTGAGAGAGGTGGTGTGAGTGAGAGAGGTGGTGTTAGTGGGAGACGTGGTGTGAGTGAGAGAGGTGGTGTGAGTGAGAGAGGTGGTGTCAGTGAGAGAGGTGGTGTGAGTGAGAGAGGTGGTCTCAGTGAGAGAGGTGGTGTCAGTGAGAGAGGTGGTGTGAGTGAGAGAGGTAGTGTCAGTGAGAGACGTGGTGTGAGTGAGAGCGGTGGTGTGAGTGAGAGAGGTGGTGTGAGTGAGAGCGGTGGTGTGAGTGAGAGAGGTGGTGTTAGGGAAAGAGGTGGTGTCAGTGAGAGAGGTGGTGTCAGTGAGAGAGGTGGTGTGTGTGAGAGAGATGGTGTGAGTGAGAGAGTGTGAGTGAGCGAGTTGGTGCCAGTGAGAGAGGTGGTGTGAGTGGGAGACGTGGTGTCAGTGAGAGAGGTGGTGTCAGTGAGAGAGGTGGTGTGAGTGAGAGAGGTGGTGTGAGTGAGAGAGATGGTGTGAGTGAGAGAGGTGGGGTCAGTGAGAGGGGTGGTGTGAGTGAGAGAGGTGGTGTCATTGAGAGAGGTGGTGTGAGTGAGAGAGGTGGTGTCAGTGAGAGAGGTGATGTGAGTGAGAGAGGTGGTGTGAGTGAGAGAGGTGGTGTGAGTGAGAGAGATGGTGTGAGTGAGAGAGGTGGTGTGAGTTTGAGAGGTGGTGTCATTGAGAGAGGTGGTGGAGTGAGAGAGGTGGTGTGAGTGAGAGAGGAGGTCTCAGTGAGAGAGGTGGTATCAGTGAGAGAGATGGTGTGAGTGAGAGAGGTGGTGTCAGTGAGAGACGTGGTGTGAGTGAGAGAGGTGGTGTGAGTGAGAGAGGTGGTGTCAGTGAGAGAGGTGGTGTCAGTGAGAGAGGTGATGTGAGTGAGAGAGGTGGTGTTAGTGAGAGAGGTGGTGTGAGTGAGAGAGGTGGTGTGAGTGAGAGAGGTGGTGTCAGTGAGGGACGTGGTGTTAGTGAGAGAGGTGGTGTGAGTGAGAGAGGTGGTATCAGTGAGAGAGGTGGTGTGAGTGAGAGAGGTGGTGTGAGTGAGAGAGGTGGTGTCATTGAGAGAGGTGGTGGAGTGAGAGAGGTGGTGTGAGTGAGAGAGGTGGTCTCAGTGAGAGAGGTGGTATCAGTGAGAGAGGTGGTGTGAGTGAGAGAGTTGGTGCTAGTGAGAGAGGTGGTGTCAGTGAGAGAGGTGGTGTGAGTGAGAGAGGTGGTGTGAGTGAGAGAGGTGGTGTGAGTGAGAGAGGTGGTGTCAGTGAGAGAGGTGGTGTTAGTGAGAGAGGTGATGTGAGTGAGAGAGGTGGTGTTAGTGAGAAAGGTGGTGTGAGTGAGGGAAGTGGTGTTAGTGAGAGAGGTGGTGTGAGTGAGAGAGGTGGTATCAGTGAGAGAGGTGGTGTCAGTGAGAGAGGTGGTGTTAGTGAGAGAGGTGATGTGAGTGAGAGAGGTGGTGTTAGTGAGAAAGGTGGTGTGAGTGAGAGAGGTGGTGTTAGTGGGAGACGTGGTGTGAGTGAGAGAGGTGGTGTCAGTGAGAGAGGTGGTGTTAGTGAGAGAGGTGGTGTGAGTGAGAGAGATGGTGTTAGTGAGAGAGGTGGTGTGAGTGAGAGAGGTGGTGTTAGTGGGAGACGTGGTGTGAGTGAGAGAGGTGGTGTTAGTGAGAGAGGTGTTGTGAGTGAGAGAGGTGGTGTTAGTGGGAGACGTGGTGTGAGTGAGAGAGGTGGTGTGAGTGAGAGAGGTGGTGTCAGTGAGAGAGGTGGTGTGAGTGAGAGCGGTGGTGTGAGTTAGAGAGGTGGTGTGAGTGAGAGCGGTGGTGTGAGTGAGAGAGGTGGTGTTAGGGAAAGAGGTGGTGTCAGTGAGAGAGGTGGAGTTAGTGAGAGAGGTGGTGTCAGTGAGAGAGGTGGTGTGTGTGAGAGAGATGGTGTGAGTGAGAGAGTGTGAGTGAGCGAGTTGGTGCCAGTGAGAGAGGTAGTGTGAGTGGGAGACGTGGTGTCAGTGAGAGAGGTGGTGTCAGTGAGAGAGGTGGTGTGAGTGAGAGAGGTGGTGTGAGTGAGAGAGATGGTGTGAGTGAGAGAGGTGGGGTCAGTGAGAGGGGTGGTGTGAGTGAGAGAGGTGGCGTCATTGAGAGAGGTGGTGTGAGTGAGAGAGGTGGTGTCAGTGAGAGAGGTGATGTGAGTGAGAGAGGTGGTGTGAGTGAGAGAGGTGGTGTGAGTGAGAGAGATGGTGTGAGTGAGAGAGGTGGTGTGAGTTTGAGAGGTGGTGTCATTGAGAGAGGTGGTGGAGTGAGAGAGGTGGTGTGAGTGAGAGAGGAGGTCTCAGTGAGAGAGGTGGTATCAGTGAGAGAGATGGTGTGAGTGAGAGAGGTGGTGTCAGTGAGAGAGGTGGTGTCAGTGAGAGACGTGGTGTGAGTGAGAGAGGTGGTGTGAGTGAGAGAGGTGGTGTCAGTGAGAGAGGTGGTGTCAGTGAGAGAGGTGATGTGAGTGAGAGAGGTGGTGTTAGTGAGAGAGGTGGTGTGAGTGAGAGAGGTGGTGTGAGTGAGAGAGGTGGTGTCAGTGAGGGAGGTGGTGCGAGTGAGAGAGGTGGTGTGAGTGAGAGAGGTGGTATCAGTGAGAGAGGTGGTGTGAGTGAGAGAGGTGGTGTGAGTGAGAGAGGTGGTGTCATTGAGAGAGGTGGTGGAGTGAGAGAGGTGGTGTGAGTGAGAGAGGTGGTCTCAGTGAGAGAGGTGGTATCAGTGAGAGAGGTGGTGTGAGTGAGAGAGTTGGTGCTAGTGAGAGAGGTGGTGTCAGTGAGAGAGGTGGTGTGAGTGAGAGAGGTGGTGTGAGTGAGAGAGGTGGTGTGAGTGAGAGAGGTGGTGTCAGTGAGAGAAGTGGTGTTAGTGAGAGAGGTGATGTGAGTGAGAGAGGTGGTGTTAGTGAGAAAGGTGGTGTGAGTGAGGGAAGTGGTGTTAGTGAGAGAGGTGGTGTGAGTGAGAGAGGTGGTATCAGTGAGAGAGGTGGTGTCAGTGAGAGAGGTGGTGTTAGTGAGAGAGGTGATGTGAGTGAGAGAGGTGGTGTTAGTGAGAAAGGTGGTGTGAGTGAGGGAGGTGGTGTTAGTGAGAGAGGTGGTGTGAGTGAGAGAGGTGGTGTGAGTGAGAGAGGTGGTGTCAGTGAGAGAGGTGGTGTGAGTGAGAGAGGTGGTGTCAGTGAGAGAGGTGGTGTGAGTGAGGGAGGTGGTGTTAGTGAGAGAGGTGGTGTTAGTGAGAGAGGTGGTTTTAGTGAGAGAGGTGGTGTCAGTGAGAGAGGTGGTGTGAGTGAGAGAGGTGGTGTGAGTGAGAGAGGTGGTGTTAGTGAGAGAGGTGGTGTGAGTGGGAGAGGTGGTGTTAGTGAGAGAGGTGGTGTGAGTGGGAGAGGTGGTGTGAGTGAGAGAGGTGGTGTCAGTGAGAGAGGTGGAGTTAGTGAAAGAGGTGGTGTTAGGGAAAGAGGTGGTGTTAGTGAGAGAGGTGGCGTGAGTGAGAGCGGTGGTGTGAGTGAGGGAGGTGGTTTGAGTGAGCGAGGTGGTGTCAGTGAGAGAGGTGGTGTCAGTGAGAGAGGTGGTGTGAGTGAGGGAGGTGGTGTGAGTGAGAGAGGTGGTGCTAGTGAGAGAGGTGGTGTCATTGAGAGAGGTGGTGTGAGTGAGAGAGGTGGTGTCATTGAGAGAGGTGGTGTGAGTGAGAGAGGTGGTGTTAGTGAGAGAGGTGGTGTGAGTGAGAGAGGTGGTGTCAGTGAGGGAGGTGGTTTGAGTGAGCGAGGTGGTGTCAGTGAGCGAGGTGGTGTGAGTGAGAGAGGTGGTGCTAGTGAGAGAGGTGGTGTCAGTGAGAGAGGTGGTGTCAGTGAGAGAGGTGGTGTGAGTGAGGGAGGTGGTGTGAGTGAGAGAGGTGGTGCTAGTGAGAGAGGTGGTGTCATTGAGAGAGGTGGTGTGAGTGAGAGAGGTGGTGTCATTGAGAGAGGTGGTGTGAGTGAGAGAGGTGGTGTTAGTGAGAGAGGTGGTGTGAGTGAGAGAGGTGGTGTCAGTGAGGGAGGTGGTTTGAGTGAGCGAGGTGGTGTCAGTGAGCGAGGTGGTGTGAGTGAGAGACGTGGTGTGAGTGAGAGAGGTGGTGTGAGTGAGAGAGGTGGTGTTAGTGAGAGAGGTGGTGTGAGTGAGAGAGGTGGTGTCAGTGAGGGAGGTGGTTTGAGTGAGCGAGGTGGTGTCAGTGAGAGAGGTGGTGGAGTCAGAGCTGGTGTTAGTGAGAGAGGTGGTGTGAGTGAGGGAGGTGGTGTGAGTGGGAGACGTGGTGTGAGTGAGAGAGGTGGTGTCAGTGAGAGAGGTGGTGTGAGTGAGAGAGGTGGTGTCATTGAGAGAGGTGGTGGAGTCAGAGGTGGTGTTAGTGAGAGAGGTGGTGTGAGTGAGAGAGGTGGTGTGAGTGAGAGAGGTGGTGTGAGTGAGGGAGGTGGTGTGAGTGAGAGAGGTGGTGTGAGTGAGAGAGGTGGTGTGAGTGAGAGAGGTGGTGTGAGTGAGGGAGGTGGTGTGAGTGAGAGAGGTGGTGTGAGTGAGAGAGGTGGTGTGAGTGAGAGAGGTGGTGTTAGTGAGAGAGGTGATGTGAGTGAGAGAGGTGGTGTTAGTGAGAAAGGTGGTGTGAGTGAGGGAGGTGGTGTTAGTGAGAGAGGTGGTGTGAGTGAGAGAGGTGGTGTGAGTGAGAGAGGTGGTGTGAGTGAGGGAGGTGGTGTTAGTGAGAGAGTTGATGTGAGTGAGAGAGGTGGTGTTAGTGAGAAAGGTGGTGTGAGTGAGGGAGGTGGTGTTAGTGAGAGAGGTGGTGTGAGTGAGAGAGGTGGTGTGAGTGAGAGAGGTGGTGTGAGTGAGGGAGGTGGTGTTAGTGAGAGAGGTGGTGCGAGTGAGAGAGGTGGTGTCAGTGAGAGAGGTGGTGTGAGTGAAAGAGGTGGTGTTAGTGAGAGAGATGGCGCGAGTGAAAGAGGTGGTGTCAGTGAAAGAGGTGGTGTCAGTGATAGAGGTGGTGCGAGTGAGAGAGGTGGTGAGAGTGAGAGAGGTGGTGTCAGTGAGAGAGGTGGTGTTAGTGAGAGAGATGGCGCGAGTGAGAGAGGTGGTGTCAGTGAGAGAGGTGGTGAGTGTGAGAGATTTGGTGTGAGTGAGAGAGGTGGTGTCAGTGAGTGAGGTGGTGTCAGTGAGAGAGGTGGTGTGAGTGAGAGAGATGGTGTGAGTGAGAGAGGTGGTGTCAGTGAGAGAGGTGGTGTGAGTGAGAGAGATGGTGTGAGTGAGGGAGGTGGTGTGAGTGAGAGAGGTGGTGTGAGTGAGAGAGATGGTGTGAGTGAGAGAGGTGGTGTCAGTGAGAGAGGTGGTGTGAGTGAGAGAGATGGTGTGAGTGAGAGAGGTGGTGTCAGTGAGAGAGGTGGTGTGAGTGAAGTAGGTGGTGTGAGTGAGATAGGTGGTGCTAGTGAGAGAGGTGGTGTGAGTGAGAGAGATGGTGCGAGTGAAAGAGGTGGTGTCAGTGAGAGATGTGGTGTTTGTGAAAGAGGTGGTGTGAGTGAGAGAGGTGGTGTGAGTGAGAGAGGTGGTGTCAGTGAGAGATGTGGTGTTTGTGAAAGAGGTGGTGTGAGAGTGAGAGAGGTGGTGTGAGTGAGAGAGGTGGTGTCACTGAGAGAGGTGGTGTTAGTGAGAGAGGTGGTGTGAGTGAGAGAGGTGGTGTGAGTGAGAGAGGTGGTGTCAGTGAGAGAGGTGGTGTGAGTGAGAGAGGTGGTGTCAGTGAGAGATGTGGTGTCAGTGAGAGAGGTGGTGTGAGTGAGAGAGGTGGTGTTAGTGAGAGAGGTGGTGTGAGTGAGAGAGGTGGTGTCAGTGAGAGAGGTGGAGTTAGTGAAAGAGGTGGTGTTAGGGAAAGAGGTGGTGTTAGTGAGAGAGGTGGCGTGAGTGAGAGCGGTGGTGTGAGTGAGAGAGGTGGTGCTAGTGAGAGAGGTGGTGTTAGTGAGAGAGGTGGTGTGAGTGAGAGAGGTGGTGTGAGTGAGAGAGGTGGTGTGAGTGAGAGAGGTGATGTCAGTGAGAGAGGTGATGTGAGTGAGAGAGGTGGTGT
Organism: Stegostoma tigrinum; assembly: GCF_030684315.1. Classification (NCBI taxonomy): domain Eukaryota; kingdom Metazoa; phylum Chordata; class Chondrichthyes; order Orectolobiformes; family Stegostomatidae; genus Stegostoma; species Stegostoma tigrinum. The sequence continues at coordinate 10,216,845 of NC_081366.1, read as the reverse complement.
GAGTGAGAGAGGTGGTGTCAGTGAGAGAGGTGGTGTGAGTGAGAGAGGTGGTGTGAGTGAGAGAGGTGGTGTCAGTGAGAGAGGTGATGTGAGTTAGAGAGGTGGTGTTAGTGAGAGAGGTGGTGTGAGTGAGAGAGGTGGTGTGAGTTTGAGAGGTGGTGTCATTGAGAGAGGTGGTGGAGTGAGAGAGGTGGTGTTAGTGAGAAAGGTGGTGTGAGTGAGGGAGGTGGTGTTAGTGAGAGAGGTGGTGTGAGTGAGAGAGGTGGTATCAGTGAGAGAGGTGGTGTGAGTGAGAGAGGTGGTGTGAGTGAGAGAGGTGGTGTGAGTGAGAGAGGTGATGTCAGTGAGAGAGGTGATGTGAGTGAGAGAGGTGGTGTGAGTGAGAGAGGTGGTGTCAGTGAGAGAGGTGGTGTGAGTGAGAGAGGTGGTGTGAGTGAGAGAGGTGGTGTCAGTGAGAGAGGTGATGTGAGTTAGAGAGGTGGTGTTAGTGAGAGAGGTGGTGTGAGTGAGAGAGGTGGTGTGAGTTTGAGAGGTGGTGTCATTGAGAGAGGTGGTGGAGTGAGAGAGGTGGTGTTAGTGAGAAAGGTGGTGTGAGTGAGGGAGGTGGTGTTAGTGAGAGAGGTGGTGTGAGTGAGAGAGGTGGTATCAGTGAGAGAGGTGGTGTGAGTGAGAGAGGTGGTGTGAGTGAGAGAGATGGTGCAAGTGAGAGAGGTGGTATCAGTGAGAGAGGTGGTGTGAGTGAGAGAGGTGGTGTGAGTGAGAGAGTTGGTGTTAGTGAGAGAGGTGATGTGAGTGAGAGAGGTGGTGTCAGTGAGAGAGGTGGTGTTAGTGAGAGAGGTGGTGTTAGTGAGAGAGGTGGTATCAGTGAGAGAGGTGGTGTCAGTGAGAGAGGTGGTGTGAGTGAGAGAGGTGGTGTGAGTGAGAGAGGTGGTGTGAGTGAGAGAGGTGGTGTCAGTGAGAGAGGTGGTGTTAGTGAGAGAGGTGGTGTTAGTGAGAGAGGTGATGTGAGTGAGAGAGGTGGTGTTAGTGAGAAAGGTGGTGTGAGTGAGGGAGGTGGTGTTAGTGAGAGAGGTGGTGTGAGTGAGAGAGGTGGTATCAGTGAGAGAGGTGGTGTGAGTGAGAGAGTTGGTGCTAGTGAGAGAGGTGGTGTCAGTGAGAGAGGTGGTGTGAGTGAGAGAGGTGCTGTGAGTGAGAGAGGTGGTGTGAGTGAGAGAGGTGGTGTCAGTGAGAGAGGTGGTGTGAGTGAGAGAGGTGGTGTGAGTGAGAGAGGTGGTGTGAGTGAGAGAGGTGGTGTCAGTGAGAGAGGTGGTGTGAGTGAGAGAGGTGGTGTCAGTGAGAGAGGTGATGTGAGTGAGAGAGGTGGTGTTAGTGAGAGAGGTGGTGTGAGTGAGAGAGGTGGTGTGAGTGAGAGAGGTGGTGTCAGTGAGAGAGGTGGAGTTAGTGAAAGAGGTGGTGTTAGGGAAAGAGGTGGTGTTAGTGAGAGAGGTGGCGTGAGTGAGAGCGGTGGTGTGAGTGAGAGAGGTGGTGTGAGTGAGAGAGGTGGTGCTAGTGAGAGAGGTGGTGTTAGTGAGAGAGGTGGTGTGAGTGAGAGAGGTGGTGTCAGTGAGGGAGGTGGTTTGAGTGAGCGAGGTGGTGTCAGTGAGAGAGGTGGTGTGAGTGGGAGACGTGGTGTGAGTGAGAGAGGTGGTGTCAGTGAGAGAGGTGGTGTGAGTGAGAGAGGTGGTGTCATTGAGAGAGGTGGTGTGAGTGAGAGAGGTGGTGTCATTGAGAGAGGTGGTGGAGTCAGAGGTGGTGTTAGTGAGAGAGGTGGTGTGAGTGAGAGAGGTGGTGTGAGTGAGAGAGGTGGTGTGAGTGAGGGAGGTGGTGTGAGTGAGAGAGGTGGTGTGAGTGAGAGAGGTGGTGTGAGTGAGAGAGGTGGTGTGAGTGAGAGAGTTGGTGCTAGTGAGAGAGGTGGTGTCAGTGAGAGAGGTGGTGTGAGTGAGAGAGGTGGTGTCATTGAGAGAGGTGGTGTGAGTGAGAGAGATGGTGTGAGTGAGAGAGGTGGTGTCATTGAGAGAGGTGGTGTAAGTGAGAGAGTTGGTGCTAGTGAGAGAGGTGGTGTCAGTGAGAGAGGTGGTGTCATTGAGAGAGGTGGTGTGAGTGAGAGAGGTGGTGTGAGTGAGAGAGGTGGTGTTAGTGAGAGAGGTGATGTGAGTGAGAGAGGTGGTGTTAGTGAGAAAGGTGGTGTGAGTGAGGGAGGTGGTGTTAGTGAGAGAGGTGGTGTGAGTGAGAGAGGTGGTATCAGTGAGAGAGGTGGTGTGAGTGAGAGAGGTGATGTTAGTGAGAGAGGTGGTGTCAGTGAGAGAGGTGGTGTGAGTGAAGTAGGTGGTGTGAGTGAGATAGGTGGTGCTAGTGAGAGAGGTCGTGTGAGTGAGAGAGGTCGTGTTAGTGAGAGAGATGGTGCGAGTGAAAGAGGTGGTGTCAGTGAAAGAGGTGGTGTCAGTGAGAGAGGTGGTGAGTGTGAGAGAGATGGTGTGAGTGAGAGAGGTGGTGTCAGTGAGAGAGGTGGTGTCAGTGAGAGAGGTGGTGTGAGTGAGAGAGATGGTGTGAGTGAGAGAGGTGGTGTCAGTGAGAGAGGTGGTGTCAGTGAGAGAGGTGGTGTCAGTGAGAGAGGTGGTGTGAGTGAGAGAGATGGTGTGAGTGAGAGAGGTGGTGTCAGTGAGAGAGGTGGTGTGAGTGAAGTAGGTGGTGTGAGTGAGAGAGGTGGTGCTAGTGAGAGAGATGGTGCGAGTGAAAGAGGTGGTGTCAGTGAGAGATGTGGTGTTTGTGAAAGAGGTGGTGTGAGTGAGAGAGGTGGTGTGAGTGAGAGAGGTGGTGTCAGTGAGAGAGGTGGTGCTAGTGAGAGAGGTGGTGTCATTGAGAGAGGTGGTGTTAGTGAGAGAGGTGGTGTGAGTGAGAGAGGTGGTGTGAGTGAGAGAGGTGGTGTCAGTGAAAGAGGTGGTGTGAGTGAGAGAGGTGGTGTCAGTGAGAGATGTGGTGTTTGTGAAAGAGGTGGTGTTAGGGAAAGAGGTGGTGTTAGTGAGAGAGGTGGTGTCAGTGAGAGAGGTGGTGCTAGTGAGAGAGGTGGTGTCATTGAGAGAGGTGGTGTTAGTGAGAGAGGTGGTGTGAGTGAGAGAGGTGGTGTTTGTGAAAGAGGTGGTGTGAGTGAGAGAGGTGGTGTGAGTGAGAGAGGTGGTGTCAGTGAGAGACGTGGTGTCATTGAGAGAGGTGGTGGAGTGAGAGAGGTGGTGTGAGTGAGAGAGGTGGTGTGAGTGAGAGATGGTGTGAGTGAGGGAGATGGTGTCAGTGAGAGAGGTGGTGTGAGTGAGAGAGGTGGTGTGAGTGAAAGAGGTTGTGTGAGTGAGAGAGGTGGTGTGAGTGAGAGAGATGTTGTCAGTGAGAGATGGTGTGAGTGAGAGAGATGGTGTCAGTGAGAGAGGTGGTGTGAGTGAGAGAGGTGGTGTGAGTGAGAGAGGTGGTGTCAGTGAGAGACGTGGTGTGAGTGAGAGAGGTAGTGTTAGTGAGAGAGGTGGTGTGAGTGAGAGAGGTGGTGTGAGTGAGAGAGGTTGTGTGAGTGAGAGAGGTGGTGTGAGTGAGAGAGGTGGTGTGAGTGAGAGAGGTGGTGTGAGTGAAAGAGGTTGTGTGAGTGAGAGAGGTGGTGTCATTGAGAGAGGTGGTGTTACTGAGAGAGGTGGTGTCATTGAGAGAGGTGGTGGAGTGAGAGAGGTGGTGTGAGTGAGAGAGGTGGTGTGAGTGAGAGAGGTGGTGTCATTGAGAGAGGTGGTGGAGTGAGAGAGGTGGTGTGAGTGAGAGAGATGGTGTCAGTGAGAGAGGTGGTGTGAGTGAGAGAGATGGTGTCAGTGAGAGAGGTGGTGTTAGTGAGAGAGGGGGTGTGAGTGAGAGAGGCGGTGTCAGTGAGAGAGGTGGTGTTAGTGAGGGAGGTGTTGTTAGGGAAAGAGGTGGTGTTAGTGAGAGAGGTGGTGTCAGTGAGTGCGGTGGTGTGAGTGAGAGAGATGGTGTGAGTGAGAGAGGTGGTGTGAGTGAGAGCGGTTGTGTGAGTGAGAGAGGTGGTGTGAGTGAGAGAGATGGTGTGAGTGAGAGAGGTGGTGCTAGTGAGAGAGGTGGTGTGAGTGAGAGAGGTGGTGTGAGTGAGAGAGGTGGTGTGAGTGAGAGAGGTTGTGTGAGTGAGAGAGGTGGTGTGAGTGAGAGAGGTGGTGTGAGTGAGAGAGGTGTTGCTCGTGAGAGAGGTGGTGTGAGTGAGTGAGGTGGTGTCAGTGAGAGAGGTGGTGTGAGTGAGAGAGTTGGTGTGAGTTAGAGAGGTTGTGTCAGTGAGACAGGTGGTGTCAGTGAGAGAAGTGGTGTCAGTGAGAGAGGTGGTGTGAGTGAGAGATGTGGTGTGAGTGAGAGAGATGGTGTGAGTGAGCGAGGTGGTGTGAGTGAGAGAGGTGGTGTTAGTGAGAGAGTTTGTGTGAGTGAGAGAGGTGGTGTTAGTGAGAGAGGTGGTGTGAGTGAGGCAGATGGTGTGAGTGAGAGAGGTGGAGTGAATGAGAGAGGTGGTGTGAGTGAGAGAGGTAGTGTTAGTGAGAGAGGTGGTGTGAGTGAGAGAGGTGGTGTGAGTGAGAGAGGTGGAGTGAGTGAGAGAGGTGGAGTGAGTTGGAGACGTGGTGTGAGTGAGAGAGGTGGTGTGAGTGAGAGAGGTGGTGTTAGTGAGAGAGGTGGTGTGAGTGAGAGAGGTGGTGTGAGTGAGAGAAGTGGTCCCACTAACGTATGAAGAAGGGTTGATGCTCCCAAAGCTTGTGTTTTCAAATTAACCTGTTGAACTATAGAGACAGGAAGAACTGCAGATGCTGGAGTCAGAGATAACACTGTGTGGAGCTGCAGGATCACAGCAGGCCACGCAGAGAAGTTGATATTTCTGGTTGGGACCCTTCATCAGAAATGGGCCAATCTGAAGAAGGGTCCTGATCCAAAACATCAACTTTCCTGCTCCTCTGGTGCTGTCTGGCTTGTTATGTTCCTCCAGCTCCACACTGTGTTATCCCTGTTGGACTATCTCCTGGTGTTGTGTGATTTCTGACCTTGTCCACTCCGGCCCAGTACTGGCATCTCCCAAGGAGAACAGCAAGGACATCATTGCGTGTGCCTCGATGCTACAATTAGCTTGTGTCTTCCAGAACCTGGGCCAAGGATTCCTTATCCTGATCAGTGAGGTCAGAGATGTTAACTATAACAGCATTGGGTTGTTAATGCGAAAGCACTAACAACAAAAGGGCTGGTGATTGGAATAGTTTCAGTCACCTTATGATTTGCAGTGGATGTCCTACCATCCCATTCATTAGGTCTACAAACTCTCAAAAAGCTTCCATTTTTAGGAGTAAAATTGTTTCATCGCGACATTTAACGAAAAGAATGTTCTTCTTTCATGTTGTAACCACAGTGGCTGCACAGTCAATCTGTGAATGGGTCACGCTCTTCTCTTCAAATGCAAAAGATGCATCTGCACCGACCCTCTTCCAGCCACTTCAGCACAACATCCAGGCTGATATTCCCAGTGCAGCACTGATGGGAGTGCTGATCTATCACAGGTACTGTCTTTGAATGAGCTGTTAAACTGAAACCATTTTGAACAGAAGGTTCTGAGATAATGGGAACTGCAGATGCTGGAGAATTCCAAGATAATAAAATGTGAGGCTGGATGAACACAGCAGGCCAAGCAGCATCTCAGGAGCACAATGAACAGAAGGTTCTCCCCGGTTTCCTGGTCAATATTTCTCCCTCAAACAGCTTTGAAAAAAATTAGAAAATCAAACTGTTAGCTCATTTCCATTTGCAGGATCTTGCTGTATGCAAATTAGCCACCTTCCTTCTTGTGCTACAACAGTGACTGCTGTAATGGACCATGCCAAAGCCCCTCAAAATATATTAAGAAGATAGCCTAGATCCTAACTTTTTGTGATTTTAAAGGTAAGTGTAATGCATTGCGTTCCAGATACAATTTGAATGGTCAAACTACTTGACAAGGAGCAAAATACACTTTCCAATATAGTAACATCTCTTAAACACACACTTGGCAAAGATAAATTCAGTAAAATAGATTGTCTCACATGCAATTTTAGCAGAAGCAAAAGAACCCCAGCTTTTAGCTGGAACAGAGAGAGAAAAGAAGAGTTTCCATATCCAGCTTCAGGACCTGAGCAACTGCTACTGAAGGCTAACATTTAAAACAAATCCTGGCTCAGTCAGGGATTGACCTTACCCATTCAGGCTGCTGTTTACTTTATTGGCTTTGGAGCAGACTGCTTCTTATTCCTGTCTCAATCTTTCTTCATAAAAAGACCAGGACAAAATACACCTCTTAAAACCATAGTACCATCCCACTACACTCCATAACAGCTTCATTGGCTGGATTGTGCCTTTTGATGTTCTGAAATTAGAAAAAGTGCTGAATACATTTGAATTCTTGATCAATCAAAGGAATTAATAAGTCACATAAAAGCTTAACATAAACCAATTATTCTGTCTTGCATCTTATTAATGAAACCTGCAGTAATTTACAAAATAAATTTGGTGTAAGAATCTGAACCAAAGTCTGCATAGTTACCTCACTAAGTTAGAGGTTTTAGTGATCAGACCAGACTTAGTCAGAAATTCCTGATTATAATCCACTGATTCAATAGAACCCAATGTATAGTTATGTCCTTTGTATCAATACGTTGCAAATGCACTTTCTTTTTCAATGCTGGTCATCTTTAAGCTGAGTGAGAGAAAGCTAGAAATGATCTGCATTTATACAGCACATAATCGAACAATCTTCATGTTTAGAGGCCGGAATGCAAAGAGTATGTGAATAGTTCGCCCTTCTGGGGAGCCAGTGAGCAGATTTCAGAACGATAAGCTTTGCCACAAAAATAATTATGAATTTTGGAATAAAATTTCTAAAACAGCACATAAATAATTTAAATGATTAATGAATTAAAAGGATCATTAAAAGAAATGCACGCGGCAGAGCTAACTATTAAACCATTCTTGCTTTATTGGTTTAGAAGTAAAGTTTAAGAATGAAAAAAACTGAAGCCCTAAGCCCTGATCATTGGGGAAGAGTTCTGGAGCTAAGGAGTTGGAGTTAACCAACACAAAGCTTTGTTCACCCTGCCTGGGCCACATTCTGAACTGGCTTTGGTGGGATTCACACAATATTGTAGGTGGGCTCTGCGGGGGTGCAACCTTATACAGAGGTGTTTCTCCTCTTCTAACCTGGGGTATGGTGGCAGGAGTGGGAAAGGAAGGGTAGGAGGGTGTCCCCCTCAACCTCACACAGTCACCCTCCTGCACAACACATCCACTCATTCACCCACCCACCCACCCTCACCTATACCCCTACCAACCCACCCTCACTCTCCCACCGTCACTCATTCCACTACCCACCCTCACTCACTCACCCTCATTCACTCTCCGACCCACCCTCACTCATTCACCCACCCTCACTCATTCCCCGGCCCACCCTCACTCATGCACCCACCCTCACTCATTCCCCTATCTACCCTCACTCACTCACCCACCCTCACTCATTCACCCACCCTCACTCATTCCCCGGCCCACCCTCACTCATTCACCCACCCTCACTCATTCCCCTACCCACCCTCACTCACTCACCCACACTCACTCATTCCCTTACCCACCCTCACTCATTCCCCTACCCACCCTCACTCACTCACCCTCACTCACCCACCCTCACTCACTCACCTACCCTCACTCACTCACCCACTCACCCACAACCATCCATACTCACCCATGCACATACCCATTCTCTCACCCGTAACCATGAGCACCCACCCATTTAGTTACTCATACCCAAACATTCATTCACTCTCCCTATTTCTTTCATGACCTCAGGATAAGCTCGAGGCACTTTACAGTGCAGTTCACCATTAGATTAGCTATCTGCTGAGTTTTTGACTGGTTATTCACTCCGTCATTGAGACTGCTTCCCAATACCTCCAGCAATTGTCCTGCCGAAGTTCATCTGGTGATGAAGCCCTCATCCATCACTTTTTAAATCCCAGAACCCAGAGATTTCCTGGCCGACCTTCCATGTTTTTTTTACCCTCTGAAATCTTAAGGCATCTCAACATGCTGTTACCTGTATCCTGAATCAGAACAAGTCCATTTCAATGATCACACAGGCCTTAGCTGACCAAATTTGATTCTGACTGAGTAATGCCTTAATTATAAATTCCTATTCTTGTTTTCAAATCCCTCCATAGCCTCACACGTCCCTATATCTGTGATCTCCCCCACCCCCACAAGTCTCTGTGCTTCTTATATTCTGTCTCGCTGCAATCTGGGATTTTGATTACGGCACCTCCAGCTGCCTGAAATTGCCTTTCTAAACCTCTACATCTCTCTCCTTACACCCTCCAGCTTTGACTAAACATTGGGTCCCCTATCCTAATAACTTCCTGTTTTGGCGTGTGGTTTCATGTCCACATCAGTGAGCTTGGGTTCAAGGCAGACTGCTGGAGGAGAAAGCAAAAGCAAAAACTCTCTTCAGCCTTAAACTTCTTTAAAACTCTGTTTATTACATACTAAATACAATGATGCATGGTAATATACTGGGCTATAATCTCATTGATGTATTATTGAAAGACTATTCTCTGCTTCTGTATCAATTTCAAACACCTCTCCAATCTAATTAATTCCACCAACACTGTGCTATTTATACCCAGTGAGGAGCAGCTCCTTAACATCTTCATATGGTTGCTCCAGGGACCTAAATTCATTTATAACATTCCTTGGCAAGTTTTTTTATCGCATCAGAAATGTCAATTAACCTTTTATACGAGTTATTTAGATTACTTCATTCTACAACATTCACTGTACATTTTGTCTTTTATTCTGCTCATGCCTTTGACCTGATGGGTTTGTGTCAATAGATGGTAAGGAAAGTCTGTATCAATGAATAGAAATGAATGAGGTACAATTAGCGAGCTTCCTGTTCCTCTGCTGCCTTCCGCTAGATGAGAGATTTAATTGATCTGTTGCCTGATGACTTGTTCATATGGGTAGCGCTCGCAGAAAAGTCGTCTGTTGATGTAGCCGCAAGAATTTTTAAATTTATTCATTCATTGATTTGTGGGACATGGGTGCCGCTGTCTGGGTCAGCATCTATTGCTTGTCCTGTGGGGAGGCAATGGCCTAGTGGTATTATCGTTGGACTGTTAATCCAGAGACCCACAGAATGTTCTAGAGACTCAGGTTCGAATCCTGCCATGGCAGATGCTGGAGTTTGAATGCAATAAACATATCTGGAATTAAGAATCTAATGAGGACCATGAATCCATTGCCGATCGTTGGGGAAAAACCCATCAGGTTCACTAATGCCCTTTAGGGCAGGAAACTGCCATCCTCCCTCGTCTGGCCTACACGTGACTCCAGGCACACAGCAATATGGTTGACTCTTGACTGCCCTCTGAGCAATTAGGGATGGGCAACAAATGCTGCCTTGGCCAGTGATGTCATCACCCCGTGAATGAATAATTTTAAAAAAAGTTGCCATTGAGAAGGTCAGGGTGAGCTGCCTCCTTGAAGTGCTGCAGTCCACCTGCTGTGGTTTGGCCCCACAATGCATTGAGGAAGGGAATTCCAGGATTTGGTCCAGTGACAGTGAAGGAACAGTGACATATTTCCAAGCCAGGATGGTGTGAGGCTTGGAGGTGAATTTGAACGTGTTAAGTGACTTTGGAACTCTCTGTCTTGGAAGGTGATGGAAGCAGAGTCTTTTTTTCATTCATTTGTGGGATGTGGGCATCGCTGGCTGGGCCAGCATTGATTGCCCGTCCCTAGTTGCCCCTTGAGAAGGTGGTGGTGAGCTGCCTCCTTGAACTGCTGCAGTCCATTTACTCGGTAGACCCACAATGCCCTTCGAGAGGGAGTCGAGGATTTTGACCCAGTGTTCGTGAAGGAACAGCAATATATTTCCACGTCAGGATGGTGAGTGGCTTGGAGGGGAGTTTGGAGGTGGTGGTGATCCCACATATCTGCTGCCATTGTCCTTTTAGATGGAAATGGTGATGGGATTGGAAGATGCTGTCTGGAGACCTTTGGTGAATTTCTGTGGTCAGGGAATGTATAGGGATGCAAAGTTTTATCTTCAGCCTCTATTTATAACATCTACATCAGGTATTGGTGTTTGATTTGATTTGATTTATTATTGTACTGAGATACAATGAAAATGATTGTTTTGCATGCTATCCAGTCAAATCATACCTCATGTAAATAGAATCCCAACAGTGTGGAAACATGCCTTCAGCCCAACAAGTTCACACTGACCATTGGAGCATCCCACCCAAACCCATTCCAAATAACCCACCTAACCTACAAATCCCTGAACACTATGGGCAATTTAGAATGGCCAATCCACCTAGACTGCACATCTTTGGACTGTAGGAGGAAACCCACACAGACATGGGGAGAATGTGAAAACTCCAAAGGGTGGAATCAAACCTGGGTCCTTGGTGTTGTGAAGCAGCAGTGCTAACCACTGAGCCACCGTGCTACCTTGAATCTGTTGGTATGTGTTTTCAAACTTTTGTATCTTTTGCCCGATGGAAGAGGGGTGGGCAGGGTTTTGTCCAAAGCTTGCTATTTGCTATTAAAATAGCAGTGACGTCACTGAACTAGTAACTCAGAGCACCAGGTTCATAACTGGATAGATGATTTCAAACCTCTACCAAGGCAGATTGCAAAATTTGATTTCAACTTTTAAAAAATCTGGGGCAGGGCGTAACAAAAAGCTAGCCAAAAGGCAAATATGTAACCACTGCTGATTGGTGTAAAAACCTAATTAAACAGTTAATGTCTGTGAAGCATCCTGGGGCATTAAATTTAAGAGCACTATGTAAATACAAGTCACTGTTGGAATGTGAGCTCTGTTCAAAATGCAGGTGATTTGATATTTGAGAAAGAGAGAGAGAGAGAAACACTCTAATTAGCCTACAATATGAACACATATTCATACAAATCTGTGCCCCTGATTTTCAGCTCATTGTGAAAAACGAATAGAGCATTAAACTCAGAAAGAATCCTGTTTCATTTACTTCTGCAGGAGGAATTGATGAGCAAATAAGCCTATTGTCTGACCGATCCAATATTCTTGTCACACATTGAGTTCACTGTGACCCCTTCGCAAACTGAGGTCAAAGTCTACATGGCAACAAAACATTGTGCGTTCCTGGGAGCTGTGCTCAAACCTGTGCTAAAGTGAAAGGCAAGTAATTGCTATATAAAAGATCATTTTCATTCTACTACTGTCAGTGGGTATTCAGTGGACAGTATTAGTGTAGAATTGTGCTTTCTGTGTTTTTGACTGGTCAAAATTATACAATGTTATAAAAAGGATATAGTCGCGTGGGAGAGACTGCAAATGAGCTTAGGTACCAGACTTGCAAGGTTATATGTTAAGGAAGGGTGGGTAAACCATCCTTCTCTCAATGAGTGAAAATTGTGAAGTGACCTAAAGAAGACTTTAAAATTATGAAAGATTCTCACAGAGTGGTCATAGAAAAACATGTTCCCACTTGTGGAAAAAAAAGTATAATTGGGGGATTTTAATTTATAATCCTTAACACAATGTAATGAGGAATTCAGCAAGAATGTCTTCATCCAGAAAGTGATGAGAAGGTGGAAATTACTGCCATACGGAGTGATCGTGGCATGTATCGCATCAAATGGGAAGCAAGAACAAAAGAGAGAAGGGGATGGAGTTAGATTGGGATGAAGCTCAAGGGAGCATAATATTCCAGCAACAGACTGTTGGGCTAAATGGCCTGTTTCTATGCTTTATGTCATTTTTTGTAATTCATTCACAGGATGAGGGCATCACTGGCTAGGTGAGCATTTATTGCCCATCCCTAATTGTTAAGAATCAACCAAATCGCTGTGAGTCTGGAGTCATATGCAGGTAAGGATGGCAGTTTCCTTTCCTAAAGAGCATTACTTCCTTCATTCAGGTCGTTAATGTATATCATAAATAGTTGTGATCCCAACACGAACCCCGGTGGATCCTCACTAGTCACCATCTGCCATCCTGAAAAAGACCACTTTATCCCCATTCTGTGAGCCAGAAGGGCTTTTCCAACAATTAGCAGCGGTCATCATTAAACTTTTAAATCCAGACATTTATTGAATTCAAATTCTAGCATCTGCCGTTTTATGTTTCAAACCTACGTTCCCAGAACATTTCCTGGATCTCTGGATAACAGTCCAGCGATAATACTACCGGACCATTGGCTCCCATGTTGAAAATGACTATTTGTAAAACTAGCAAGACAATGGGGAACCTGATCTGAAGTTTGGAGTTACAGCGAGATGGCCAGTAATAAAATCAGTGTGAAAGAAACCTACATTTCTATAGCGCTTTCAGTATAAGGAGCAGGAAGAGGCCATTCAGCCCCTCGAGTCTGCTCTGCCATTCAATAAGGCTGATCTGATTACTCCACATTCCCCTCTGACCTTGATAACCTTTCACCCCTGCCTGATTATCAATAATCTGCTTATCTGTGCCTTAAAATATCCAAACACTTTTGTCTTAAATGTGTAATCTCTTACTCTGAGATTATGGCCTCTGGTCCTAAACTCTCCCATCACAAGAAGCAACTTTGCTGCATCTACCCCGTCACATCCCCGGGGATCATTCATATTACCATAAGACTATTAGACCATAAGATATAGGAGAAAAAATAGGCTTTTTGACCCATCAAGTTTGCTCTGCCTTTCAACCATGAGTCATATGTTTCTCAACCCTATTTTTCTGCCTTCTCTCAGTAACCCTTGATTCCCCCTACTCATCAAGAACCTATCTACCTCTGTCTTAAATACTGTAATTAAATACTTTAAAATGAATTGGCCTCCACAGGCCTCTGTGGAAATGAGTTTCACAGATTTACCACTCTCTGATTGAAGAATTTCCTCCTCATCTCAGTTCTAAGGGGTTGTCCCTTCACTGTGAGACTGTGCCCTCAGGCCCTAGTGTCCTACACTAGTGAAAACATCCTCTCCACGTCCACTCTATCCAGACGCCTCAGTATTGTGTACATTTTAATGATTTCCCACCCCCCCCCCACCCCCGCCACCCCAACTTCATCCTCGTAAACTCCTTGGAATATAGATAAAAATAACTGCAGATAGTGGAATCCAAGTCAGACAGACAGGAGGCTGGAAGAACACAGCAGTTCGAATACAGACCCAGAATCCTCAATCGCTCCTCATATGACAAGCCCTTCATCCCCAGGATCATTATTGTAAACCTCCTCTAGACCCACAAAAAGCTAGCATATTCATCCTAGAAAAGGGGCCCAATAACTGCTTACAATATTCCAAATGCAGTCTGACCAGACCCTGACACAGCATCAGGAATACATCTCTGCTCTTGTATTCTAACTGTCTTTAAATAAATGCTGACATTGTAATTGCCTTCCTAGCTGCCAACTGAACCTGCATGGTAACCTTAACAGAATCCTAAACAAAGACTTCTAAGTCTACTTGTGCTTCAGATTTCAGCAAACTTTCCCCATTTTGAAAATAATCAATGCCTCTATACTTCCTACCAAGGTGCATAACCTCACACTTTCTCACTTTCTATTTCATTTGCCACTTCGTTGCCCACTCTCCCAGCCTGTCCAAGTCCTTCTGCAGCCTCCCCACTTCCTCAACACTGCCCGTTCCTCCACACACCTTTATGTCATCTGCAAACTTAGCTACAGCACCCAGAGTACCTTCATCCAGAGCGTTAATGTATAACATGAATAGTTGTGGTCCCAACACTGTCCTCTGCAGATCTTCACTAGTGACTAGCTGCTACCCTGAAAAAGACACCTTTATCCCCACTCTGCACCTCTGTCAGTCAGTCAATCTCTATCAATGCAAGTGCCTTGCCTTTAACACCATGTGCCCTTAGTTTATTTTGTAACCTACTGTACAGCAACTTGCCAAAGGCCTCTGGAAATCAAGATAATAAAATCTGAGGCTGGATGAACACAGCAGGCCAAGCAGCATCTCAGGAGCACAAAAGCTGACGTTTCGGGCCTAGACCCTTCATCAGAGAGGGGGATGGGGTGAGGGTTCTGGAATAAATAGGGAGAGAGGGGGAGGCGGACGGAAGATGGAGAGAAAAGAAGATAGGTGGAGAGGAGAGTATAGGTGGGGAGGTAGGGAGGGGATAGGTCAGCCCAGGGAAGAGTGACAGGTCAAGGAGGTGGGATGAGGTTAGTAGATAGGAGATGGAGGTGCGGCTTGGGGTGGGAGGAAGGGATGGGTGAGAGGAAGAACAGGTTAGGGAGGCAAAGACAGGTTGGACTGGTTTTGGGATGCAGTGGGTGGAGGGGAAGAGCTGGGCTGGTTGTGTGGTGCAGTGGGGGGAGGGGACGAACTGGGCTGGTTTAGGGATGCAGTTGGGGAAGGGGAGATTTTGAAGCTGGTGAAGTCCACATTGATACCATTGAGCTGCAGGGTTCCCAAGCGGAATATGAGTTGCTGTTCCTGCAACCTTCGGGTGGCATCATTGTGGCACTGCAGGAGGCCCATGATGGACATGTCATCTAAAGAATGGGAGGGGGAGTGGAAATGGTTTGCGACTGGGAGGTGCAGTTGTTTATTGCGAACCGAGCGGAGGTGTTTTGCAAAGCTGTCCCCAAGCCTCCGCTTGGTTTCCCCAATGTAGAGGAAGCCACACCGGGTACAGTAGATGCAGTATACCACAGTGGCAGATGTGCAGGTGAACCTCTGCTTAATGTGGAAAGTCATCTTGGGGCCTGGGATAGGGGTGAGGGAGGAGGTGTGGGGGCAAGTGAAGCATTTTCTGCGGTTGCAGGGGAAGGTGCCGGGTGTGGTGGGGTTGGAGGGCAGTGTGGAGCGAACAAGGGAGTCACAGAGAGAGTGGTCTCTCCGGAAAGCAGACAGGGGTGGGTGGGGTCGGATTGTAGATGGCGGAAGTGTCGGAGGATGATGCGTTGTATCCGGATGTTGGTGGGGTGGTGTGTGAGAACGAGGGGGAACCTCTTTGGGCGGTTGTGGCGGGGGCGGGGTGTGAGGGATGTGTTGCGGGAAATGTGGGAGGCGCGGTCAAGGGCGTTCTCGACCACTGTGGGGGGAAAGTTGCGGTCCTTGAAGAACTTGGACATCTGGGATGTGCGGGAGTGGAATGCCTCATCGTGGGAGCAGATGCAGCGGAGGCAGAGGAATTGGGAATAGAGGATGGAATTTTTGCAGGAGGGTGGGTGGGAGGAGGTGTATTCTAGGTAGCTGTGGGAGTCGGTGGGCTTGAAATGGACATCAGTTACAAGCTGGTTGCCTGAGATGGAGATTGAGAGATCCAGGAAGGTGAGGGATGTGCTGGAGATGGCCCAGGTGAACTGAAGGCTGGGGTGGAAGGTGCTGGTGAAGTGGATGAACTGTTCGAGCTCCTCTGGGGAGCAAGAGGCGGCGCCGGTACAGTCATCAATGTAACGGAGGAAGAGGTGGAGTTTGGGGCCTGTGTCGGTGCGGAAGAGGGACTGTTCCATGTAACCTACAAAGAGGCAGGCATAGCTGGGGCCCATGTGGGTGCCCATGGCCACCCCCTTAGCCCCTGGAAATCAAGTTGTTTTTTACTTTTCTAAACTCGAACAGTTATATGTCTATCCTGTCCAACCATTCCTTTATAAGACAACCCACTCATTCCAAGTTCATCACATTCAGATTTTCCAAAGCACTTTAGAGACACTGAAGTGCTTTTGAAGTCTGGTCACTGTTGTAATGTAGGAATCATGGCTGATAATTTGTCCACAGGAAGCTTTCGCAAACAGCAATGAAATAATGATCAGGTAATCTTGGTTGAGGGATACATTTTTCCCCACATGCCATGGAGAACACCCTGCTCTTCTTTGGGAAAGGCCATGAGATCTTTTATGTTTACCTCAGACAGTGGGCAGAATTGATTTAATGTGACATCCAAATGTAAAGACTGTATTTTTTTATTTGAAATATAAACTGTAAAGTAACAGCTTGGACTTCTTGCAGGAGCATATTTTAATAAAAGAAAATTGGAACTTTCTGATAACTTGCTGATCACACAATCAAGTACATTTTCTCAGATACTGGATTCAATATTCTTGTGAGATTGGCTGTGAGGTGGCCCTGGGTTGGAGAAATTAAAACTGCCCAGCAACAGTTTTGGATTGGTTTTTGAAAAGCAGTTTATTGCAGGACTAATAGGTAGAGGAGAGACTGTGTGTTGGGGCTCAAAAGTCCAAAAGCCCACAAACAAGATCAATTCCCCTCTCCTCATTGGTGACTGGAAAAGAACTAACACCAACAAAACATTTTGCAAAAAGAAAACTTCAACTCAACAAGGTAAGTTTGTATTAAACAAGTTTTTGTTTACTTGTTCATTAATGAAACCTGGTGTGACTTGATTTTTTTTCTTACAGTATTATTTACAACATATATTAATGACAAAAAAAAGGAAGGCAAGTGGTGAGGATGACAAAACATTTGAAAAGGGATGTCAATGTTTTAAGTGACTAGGCAAAAGCTTGGCAGATGTAATATAAGGACAGGGAAATGAGAGGTTTGTACTTTGGCAGGAAGAATAGAGAAACTGAATGTTAATTAAATGGAGAAAGACTGCAGAAAACTATGGAACAGTGGATGTTGGGAGTCCTTGTTCATGAATCACAAACAGCTGGTATCCAAATTCAGTGCGTAATGGGAAAGGCAAGTGGAATGTCAGGAACAAAAGCAGAAGTTGCTGGAAAAGCTCAGAAGCTCTGGCAGCATCTGAGAAGAAAATAATCACGGTTAACGTTCCGGGTCCAGTGAACCTTCCTAAGAATTACACGTATCACTGCCAAGCTAACAGCATTGATCACCCATTCTTAGTTGTCCTGAGGAGGTGGTGAATGGGACTTTCTCTTGAATAATGAGTAGTTTGATGCTGTTAAACAGTCACTGTAGTGTGAAAGTTGTTGGGATGGACCTGTCTGAACAATGATGGGGCTACCTTGATGGTATGAGGCGATTGTACCCAGGCTGGTGACCCAACAACAGCCAGTAGATAGCCAACATGTTGGCAAGTATGGACATGTAGCTATGATATGATATGAGTTTTGAGGTGATGTGTTCCTACGTTCCTGCTGTTCTTGCCTTTACGCTGATAGAACATCAGATCAGGGTTCAGGAAGAGAGTGGGGGTCGTGTGGAATGTGCTGGCGGCAGTGGTAGTTGAGTCGGATACTTTGGAGATTTTTAAGTAACTCTTAGATAGGCACGTGGATGATAGTAAAATGTAGGGTTTACAGGATAGTTTGATCTTATTGTGGGCCGAAGGTGCTGTTCTGTTCTATGTTCTATGAGACATGAGGAGTGTGGGATCAGCCATGATCCCATTGAATGGCAGAACCACTCATACCAAGTACTCCATATCAAGTTCCTTCCACCGAGGTGAATCACTTCACATTTCTTTATACTAAACTTCATCTGCCACCTATCTGCCAACTCCACCACAATGTCAATATCCTTCTGGGAGTTCCACACAACTTACAGTTTACAACTCCCTCAAATTTTATATCGTACACAAACTCTGAAATTGGCCCCTGTAGACCAAGATCCAGGCTCTTTATTTAATCTCCCTTCTCACAGCATGACAGACCTTGTTGAGTTTTTCCAGCACTTCCTTTTTGTTTTGGAGATTGTGATGTCTTTGTGTGTCTGCTGCCCTTGTCTCTCTCGGTGCTAGAACATGTGGGTTTGGAAGTTGCTGCTGAAGGAACCTTGGTGGGTTGTTGCATCTTCTAGATGGTACACACCACTGTTACACTGTGTTGATGTGAAGAAAGCGAATGCTGAAGGCACCATTTATGTTGGGCTGCTTATTCCTGGATTGAATGTTGCTGCAGTTGCACAATTAAATCCGATAGATAGCAGACAATTCAGCTACTGTGCAGCAATGCTGGAGGATTCAGGGATTGAGCCCAAAAGTAGCAGGTTGACCTGTCCTGGATAACATTGAGCTCCTCAAGTGTAGCTGTTGCTGCAAACATCCAGGAGGGAAAGAAAGAACGACAAAGTATCAAGAGAGAAAAAAAACAAGTTGCTCAAAGGATTAAGATAATAAAATGTGAGGCTGGATGAACACAGCAGGCCAAGCAGCATCTCAGGAGCACAAAAGCTGACGTTTCGGGCCTAGACCCTTCATCAGAGGGTCTAGGCCCGAAACGTCAGCTTTTGTGCTCCTGAGATGCTGCTGGGCCTGCTGTGTTCATCCAGCCTCACACTTTATTATCTTGGATTCTCCAGCATCTGCAGTTCCCATTAGCTCAAAGGATTAAGGTTGGTTATTCTGGTCTTCCAGTTGTTTCATTTATCTTACAGTGTCCGTCTTTATAATCAATACACATCATCAAAACCTCTTTTAAAAAATAATTGGTTGACTTTATTTATTTCCCAAGAATTCCATCGTATCAGAATAGCCCCAACTGAGTCACTCAACTGAACTTCAGGTTTTACACTGACAATTAAATTGCATTTGGGTTACTCACCCTTTAAATCCAACCCGTTTAACAATCTCATCATTTGTCTGACAGAAACAGTGCCAACTGGAGAAGTGGACTTTTTGCTCCACCAAGGTTAAAACAAGTGCTCTGTTTTCTTAATTCTATTCCCTCTTAGGATGCTGGTGTCGCTGCAGTAGGCAAAGGAAAGGGTTAAACTAGTTTGTCATGTGGAAACTGGGTGGGTGCAAAACTAGCCAATTATACTGATGTTTGAAACTGCAGTTTGCCTGCTGAATTGAACAGAACAATTTGAGCTGAAAGAGAACAGTTGGTTGAAACATACTTGCGAAGAGTGACAGACAGGTAACCACAACGGGACAGGATGCCCTTACATGGTTAAATCAATGGAAGAACCTTTTGGAACTCGACCAACCAATAGGCAAGCATACACTCATAATGGTCACAACAGCATTATGTATGAGATCTTTCACAAGCTACAATCAGTATACAAACCCCCAAATGTCCCACACTGGAGCACACAAAGGAGAACACAGAGGATCCCCTTGGCAGACTCATTCTAATTTTCACATTGTTCCACACCTCTACACCACCCCCCGGGAGAAGTATGAGGATGTGGAGAAACTATTAAACTCTTTGAATGTCTTTAACACCTCGACTGGATCATTCCTTTCTGTGCTGAAGGGAATGCAAATTGAGACTGTGCAAATTGTAATGATAAAAACCAAATCCAAGTGCTGGATTTGAGAGAGGGAAGAGCGGGGAGAGAAGCAGTGTGGAAAAATCCAGAGGCACGCAGGTTCATATCCTGATGTGAACTGCATGGGAAGCAACCGAAATAATTCCTAAGAAAGTCAACATTTTTACTGACAGACTCCAAAACGGTGAGCTCATTGTCGATCTCACACGCACAAATCTACACAGTTGTTTCTCCTGATTCATTATATCCTGTTGGACATTATCCGTGTGTTCAGTTTCTTGAAGAATGATTTCAGCTTGCAGATCTTGCAGGACTTTTTCTTGCTTTTATGTTTCACTACCCCATTCTCCTGCTGATATTCCTCGTCCTCACTTGCCCAGGGTCCCCAGGCGCCCCCGTTGAGTTCTGGATTAGCTCTGGGGTCGTCAGCTGGATACCTCACCGGGATGGAGGTGCTGTCGTAATAAGCTAACCTGGCCAGCAACTTCTTGACCACTTTTGGGTGCTTACTGGAGACCTCTTCGCGCTCGTAAGGGTCTGCGGTGATGTTGAAGAGCCACACTGACCTCCGGTGACCTGCCCTCTGCCTTTCGAGGTTCCACCAACTTCCTGGGAGAGTGGGTAGAGTCTGCGGTGGGATCCAGTCGCTGTAGCCTGGGTCCCCGGTCAGCAGTTTCCAATCTCCCACCCTGATGGCGGCTTGGATGGCGGTATTCCAGAGGTTGTGCCCTTCCTCCCAGGAGCCAGACTTGGCGTGGCTGTGCAAGGGGTCGATGTTGTGCAGGATCTCGGCGCGGGGAGACCTCTTGCCTTCGCTGATGGTCGGCCAGAGATTGTACCCGTCGAGAGGTGGGCTCTCCGTCATGTTGCCCCGCGCCAGCGACACCAGGGTGGGGTACCAGTCCGTGATGTGCATCAGTGACTTGCACACCCGCCTCTTCTTCTTGATCAAAGGGCTGTGGACAAAGCCAAGGCCTCGGATACCCCCTTCCCAGTAGGTGCCTTTGCGGCCTCGGAGGGGCCAGTTACTACCCCCCCAGAAAGGCTGTCCTCCGTTATCAGTCGAGAAGATGACGAGGCTGTTGTTGTAATAACCGTACCTCTTGAGGGCCAAAGTGATGTTCTTGATGGCTTCATCCATGCAGGTGACCATGGCAGCGTATTTCCTCCGAGCCACATTTCCGAAGGACCTGTACTGATAGATGTATTCCTTTGGAGACTGCAGAGGGGTGTGTACAGCCTGGAAGGCCACGTAGATAAACAGCGGCTCCTTGGGGCTGTGCGTGGCGAGGATCTTCGTCACCTTCTGAGCGTAGAGAGAGGTGGAGTACTTCCCGCTGTACTCCCAGGCCACATTCTCGCCATCGTGGAGGTCAAAGCCACAGACGCCGGGGCCGTCGCAGTTGTCGTAGGTGTAGTAGTCGGTGCTGCCGGTCAAGGTGCCAAAGAAGGTATCGAAGCCTCTCCTCGTGGGGAGGCACTCCTTCTTGTA
This sequence comes from Stegostoma tigrinum, assembly GCF_030684315.1. Lineage (NCBI taxonomy): Eukaryota > Metazoa > Chordata > Chondrichthyes > Orectolobiformes > Stegostomatidae > Stegostoma > Stegostoma tigrinum. The sequence goes on along the minus strand of NC_081366.1, from coordinate 10,196,090 downwards.
GAAGCCAAGGTGCCACTTGCCGATCATGTGCGTGGAATAGCCGGCTTCCTGCAGCTTCTGGGGCAGGGTCACCTGGTCGAGGGGCAAGCAGTTGGGTTGTCTGGGCCGAATGATGGAGTGCTGCAGGCCAGTGTGGATCTGATACCTGGAGAGAAACCAAAGGGAGCCCATTAGTGAACAGAAAGTGAAACGTTCATTATGTACAGCACCTTACCTCAACGCAGAGTGTGCAACCAATCAGCTGGCAAATTCTACAATACTATGACCCAGTGTAATGAGATCCACTTAGGCCATCTGTGACTGCAGCATCAAACTAGGGTGGAATCCTGAAGAGTGCTTTGGCTGCATTGCTTTATCTCCTCTTCCATTTTGATTTCGTTCCCCCCCACCTCCCTCGCCACCATCCCATCATTTGGGCTGGCTTGCTATAGCTTTATTGGGCTTTGCATGTAAATCTCTAATCCGTCACAGGGCTGTTTCACTGTTGGCGGCTAATGTTTAAAAGGACAACAAAAAGAAAAGTGAAAAAGAACACTTTGCAGTGATTTTAGTGATGGGAAAATCACTCAGTTGTGTGTGAAAAGAACAGATTGCCCCGGGGGCCACACTGACAGAGGTATATGAGAGCAACATGAGAACTGGATCTTAAAACCTAACTTCTCAGTCTCCCTCACAGTCTCGGGAATGATGTCTATTGCATTAGTTCCCCAGTTGTTATCACACAATGATGCACTTCCTGTTTAAAACAAGAGCTTCCTCTTGCCAGATATTTTAAATATTTGTTCACGTGACGTGGGCTCAGGCCAGCTGATTCATTTCCCCCTTTTTCCTCATTTTTGGAGGACCATTACGAGTACACCTGGAGTCAGATGCGGGCTGAACCAGAGAAGGGCAGCAGATTTCCTTCGTTGAAAGGCTTTGGTGAACCAGAGAGATTTTTGTAAGAATCAGCTGGCTAGCTCTTTATTCCAGGTTTTCCACTGAATTCAAATGCTAAAAGGGGTTCTGGTCCCCATGACATAATCGCCAACCCTTGAAGTGCCTCTCCTTAAAGTGTTTCCCTCAAAAACGTGGCGGGCTTTCCAGATTGCTACCAGGGAAGTGAATGGTGACAGATTATCTACCAGGCAGCTCATACTCCATGGTGAGCAGTGGTGAGGACTTGTTTCACAACAGCGGTAATGTCACGGGGCTAGTAATCCAGCCACCCAGCCTTTAGCCTGGACGGTGTACCCAGCCAAGCACTCGGACCCCGTATGGACCAACTGACAGAGGTATTCACCAACATCTTCAACCTCTCCCTCCTACAAACCAAAGTCCCCACCTGCTTCAAGAAGACCGCCATCATCCCTGTACCTGTCTATGTCTTTTTTGGTCAGTGTATCCTTTGCTTACTGTGAACTGCCCATACCACTTGTAAACAAATCCTTTCACTGTATTTCAGGACATGTAACAGAAAATCAATCATCAACGTACAATACTCATGATTTCAAATCCCGGTAATTTACATCCTTTGATTTGAAACTAGCGTCAGTAATGGCGGGCATGAAACTACCATCAGGGGAACTAGACAGAGTAAATGTTTCAAATGACAGGGGAGTCCAGAACCAGGGATCACAGTCTAAAGGTAGATGGTAGGCCATTCAGGACTGAGATGAGGAGAAATGTCTTCACCCAGACACTGGGGAGCCTGTGGAATTCTCTGCCACAGAAAATGGCTGAGAAACATCCAAAGATTTGACGAAGGAGTTACATATAGTTTTTAGGCTAAAATGACTAAAGGGTATGGGGATAAAGCAGGAACTGGTTGAATGATCAGCCATGATTATAGTGAAAGGCACAGCAGATTGAAGGGTGAATGGCCTACTCCTACTCCTATTCTCCATGTTTCTATCAATTGCTTTAAAACCCCCTCTAGTTGGCTAATATCCTTTAGGGAAGGAAATCTTACCTGCCCCAGAAAACAGAAACTGACAAATGAAACATACTGTTCTTGTACACATCAGTTAGGAGCCTGAGGACATTCATTTCCAAGTATTACTTTCATGCGTAACTGCTTTTTCCATCTGGGTTGTCCACTTTACATGCGATTCCAGACCCACATCACTGTGGTTGACTTTTCACTCCATCTCCTGAAATAGCCAAGCAAATTACGCAGTTCAAGGGCAATTAGGGATTAGGTTTGGATCCTACTCATTGGAAGAATGAGACTAGCTTATTACAGGATTCCTAAGGTGTTTGACAAGGCAAATGCTGAGAGATTGGTTCCCCTCTTTGGAAATTCACCAAAGATCCTCAGACAGCACCATCCAAATGTACAGCGACTTCCATCTAGAAGGACAGCGATAACAGATACATGGGAACACCACCACCTTCAAGTTTCCCTCCAAGCCACTCACCATCCTAACTTGGAAATACGATCGCCATTCCTTTATTGTCACTGGGTCAAAATTCCCTGAACTCCCTTCCTGTTGGCATTGTGGGTCTCCCTACAACAGGAGGACTGCGGCAGTTCCAGACAGGAACACACCATCACCTTCTCCAGGGCAACTAGGGATAAGCTATACACGCTGGCTCCAGCCAGCGATGCCCACGTCCCACAGGTGAATAAAAGAAAATGAGTCTAGGAGCAGAGGGCACAGATTCAGAAGAAAGGGTGCCAACTGAAGACTGAGATGAGAAGGACTTTCTTCACTCAGAGGATTGTGAGTTTTTGGAACTCATTGCCACAGAGAGCAGTGGGGAGTCAGTCTGTGTCTATATTTAAGGCTGATTTAGATAGATTCTTGATCAGTCGGGGAATCAAGGATTACACAAAAGGCGGGAAAGCGGGTGTCAGGAATGTCAGGTCAGCCGTGAACCTAATGAATGGTGCAGCAGGCTTAAGGGGCTGAATGGCCTGCTCCTGTTCCTTTGTTTCATAGAATCGCGACAGTGTGGAAGCAGGCCATTTGGCCCATCAAGTCTGCACTAGCCCTCTGAAGGGCATCCCACCCAGACCTACCCCATCCCTGTAACATTTCCTATGGACAATGTACCTATCCTTGGGCTGTGGGGGGAAACCGGGGCACCCAGAGGAAACCCACACAGACACGGAGATAATGTGCAAACTCTACACAAGTAGGTATACAAGGCTGGAATTAAACCCGGGTCCCAGGTGCCGTAAAGCAGCTGTACCAACAACTGAGCTACTGTGCCAACCGTGTTGTTATGGTCTTATGGATGGACAATAAACGCTGCCCATACCGGAATGTTTCCAGTGATCAAGGGCTTATCATATGAGGAGTAGTTGGAGACTCTGGGCCTGTACTTGATAGAGTTTAGAAGGATGGGGGTGGGGATCTGATTGAAACTTACAGAACACAAAGAGGTATGGAAAAAGTGGGCACGAAGAAGATGTTTCCATTAATAGGGAAGATGAGGATCTGAGGACAAAGCCTCAGAATGAAGGGATGGCCCTTTAGAACTGAACTGATGAGGAATTTCTTCAGCCAGAGGGTGGTGAATCGGTGAACTCATTGCAACAGAGGGCTCTGGAGGCCAAGTCATTGAGCGTATTTAAGACAGAGATAGGTAGGTTCTGAGGAAGGGTCACTTGACCTGAAACTTCGACTCTGATTTCTCTCCACAGATGCTGGCAGCATTGCTTTCAGCAATTTCTGTTTTTGCTTCTGATTTACAGCCTCTGCCGTTCTTTCAGTTCTTTCTTAAAGGATTCTTCATTAGTAAGGGGATCAACAGTTACAGGGAGAAGGCAGAAGAATGGGGCTGAGAAACAGATCAGCCGTGATCAAATGACGGAGAATACTTGATGGGCTGAATGGCCAAATTCAGCTCCTACATCTTATGGTGTTATCTGTTGTACCTCAGTATCATTATTCACCAGAGCTCTGCCACTAGCAGGTTTTTATACTTGGGTCACATCTCATTTTGAGTTGCAGTCAGCGAGGGCAGTAGCAAAGTAAAGTTACAGTAAGAAAACATGGCGCAATAACTTGGAGCCTCAAGCTTAAGAGCCCTACCACACAGCTGGAGAACTTAAATTGAATTAATTGAACAGACTCAGAATTCGTTTTCCAAGGAAATGGAAAGCTATTGTCAGTACTGAAGCTGCTGGATTCTCATAATAAAAAAAAAACCCACTTGTTTCAGCTCCCTGGCCCTCCATGAGAATCTGGTGGTTGACCCTTAGCTAGACTAGCAAACCACTCAGTCACGATCAGGAAGTCGGCTCACCACCACCCTCTCAAGGGCATTTAGAGATAGATAGCATATGCCACTCCTGCCAGGGATGCCCACATCCTGTTGACAAATGAAAGAAAATTCCTTTTTCAAACTAACTGTAGGCTCCAAGCGCCTTCTGTGCATAGTTTGCGTCGTGGGGACACCACGAATAAGAAAGACCCTTTGCTTCTTGCTCACCAACCTGGATTAAAGCATAAACAGTTCCAGAAGAATAAGCCTCTAAATATTTAATAGTGTGAAACCCAACGCTTTGATCAAGACCTCACCTCAGCTTGTCAGATTCTGTTACTTGCTCTTCTACAGTCAGTTTATTTTGACAAGTCAGACAGAAATGTTGGGAGATTTACAGGTCTGCAGGAATATGAAAACATCTTTATGGGGAATTATATTACGAATGGCTGGCACTGAAAAAGTCAATGATTTGAAGAGAGAAGCAGGAACATGTGTGGATTTTATTCTACAGAAATGTTAATTCTCCTTTCTCTGATATTTACTTAAACATTTACATAAAGTCTTTGGTGAGAGACATATAGGCAAAAATGCAATAAAAACTAGAGGCAGGCCTTTCAGGAGCAAAACTAAGAAAGGCGGCTAAATGTAAAAGGTGATGCACATTTGTAACTTTCTTCTGTACTGAGGTCAATACTAATTTAAAATTGATGGATTTTTGTGAATCCAAAGGCACTAATGCGCTGTCTCCACTTAACTCCATCTCTACAACATCGCTGTTCTTGCATGGAATGTGGGACATCATTGACAATATCACCTTTCATGCCCATCCCCTGTCGTCCAAATGTCAAATATTAAATGTCAACCAATTCCAGTTGGTCTGGAGTCAAGTATAGGCCAGACAAGGCAAGGATAACAGACTTCCTTCCTGAAAGTACATTAGTGAACCAGGCCTGTCAGATCTCAGACTGTAAGCTGGTTTGATAGATCAAATTTTGTCTTTTTTTTAGTTTTAATCAGAATTCTTTTACTGAAACATAAGCATTGCATTTGATAGTAAAACAGACATTTGTTACACAGAAGAAATGAAGAAGCATGGAAATAGTATTTACACAATTCATAGATTTCAAAATGCATAGTAGAATAGAATTCCTTTATTCCCAACAGCACTCCTTTACAGTATCCTCACCAGAGAGAATTCCCTTCTCTATAACATCTGTCACAATTGACTGCTGCTCATTTGAGAATCTGATAGCCTCTTTCTTGAGTTTTCACGTAACTGAGTTTAGACTTTCAGAGATAGTAGGAACTGCCGATGCTGGAGAATCTGAGATAACAAGGTGTAGAGTTGGATGAACACAGCAGGCCAGGCAGCATAAGAGGAGCAGGAAAGCTGATGTTTCGGGCCTCGACCCTTCTTCACAAAAATGAATCCTGAAGAAGGGCCTCGGTGTGAAACCTGCTCCTCTGATGCTGCTTGTCCTGCTGTGTTGTCCCAGCTCTACACCGTGTTATCTGAGTTTTGTGGCTTAAAACAATACCCTTTCAGGGTCTTAACCAAACACTTCTGGTCTAGAACTTTCAGACTAAACAACTTACATTGTGTTAACCTAATGCTTAACAATTCTAAATTATTCCCTTCTTCAGGAACAACATATCCAGATTCAGCCAAGGCTTTTGCAGATTGTCCAACGGAAACTAAGAAGTCTATTTTTTCAATCCATGAGTATTTCTCCCAAGTAAAAGAAAACAGAAATCAATGCCTGATCTTTTAAATTGAAAACCTAGTGCACAACTATTAAAAAACCTCCCAATATAATCTAATTCATATTAGCCCCTCTGACATCCCTCTCCTTGGCTGTGTTTTTAAAATCATTTAACCCCTTCAGATATACAAAAAATAATATGCCACTAGTTCAAAATTCAAAAATCAAAATAACATTAAGTATATTAAAACCACATAGCAATAATAGTTGCAATGGTCGCCTTGGCTCAGTGGTAGTGCTGCTGCCTCACAGCGTCAGGGACCTGGGTTCGATTCCCCCCTCGGGCGACTGTCTGTGTTGAGTTTGCACATTCCTCCCTGTGTCCGCGTGGGTTTCCTCCGGGTGCTCCAGTTTCCTCCCACAGTCCAAAGATGTGCAGGCTAGGTGGATTGGCCATGCTAAGTTACCCATAGTGCTCAGGGATGAGTAGATTAGAGGGATGGGTTCTAGCTGGGATGCTCTGAGGGTCAGTATGGACTTCTTGGGCCAAAGGGCCTATTTCCACACTGTAGGAGTTCTATGACCTATAGTGTTACTATTCATTCGTGACAAATTTGTGAAGATCGGCCTTAATTTTCCTTCTCCTCATTGGTTGATCTTCAATCCTAATTCTTTGTGCAGCATAAATACACAGGACAGAACAGGTGAGGGTTTGGTGGGGTGGATTGGGTTGATATTGGTGGTCCAGACTTTCAAGTTCATCCTTCCCCCACCAGGTGTCGTCATCTAGATTCCTGATTGGACACGGTGGCCCACTCCCTTGCCCAATGCTAACTGGCTACCTTCCTATTAGGTGGCTGCTAATTGGCTCTGTGATCTTCTGATTTGCCGAACTAAAATGCTCCCCCACCACCCCTCACCCCAATCCCCACAGCAGCAGAGTGGACTAATCATTTTCCAATCCATTTCCCTTACTCTGTCAAAAACCATCGACTGCCACCTTTTGGAATTGTTCACTCGAAATATTGCAAGGTCTACGTGGAGCACCTTTTAAGTTTGGTAATTATACAATGCAATGATTACAGAGTTGTTGACTGGCAAAAACAATTAATTATTTCTGCAACAGGCCGAGATGTGACACCTTGCTCAGAAAGTCTTCGCCTCAGATTTAAGAATTACGGTTCTGCATAAATTGTCTTGCCTATCACCCAATGTAAACTCTCACACAACTTTACAAAATTGGGCAAGACTTTACACCATAACGTTTAAAAATTTTGCATTTAGAAATATTCCATGATATACTTAAAAAATTTTAAATTAGGGCAATTTCACTAATACGGCTGAAAATGTGCATGCCACAAGCCTAAGCAATTTACTCGATGTCCAGTCCACACCCAGGAGGAACCCAATTCTCAATAACTGCAAACAACTTAAATAGAAACTTAAAATAACTAAATACAGAAATATGTAATAATTACATTACTGTAGTGACTCATATAAATCAAAAGCTAAACGTTTCAGCTATTGGGAGAGGCTGAATAGGCTGTGGCTATTTTCTCCAGAGTGTCAGGGGCTCAGGCGTGACCTTATTGCAGCTTGTAAATTCATGAGAGGCATGGATTAAGCGAATAGTCAAAGTCTTTTCACTGGGGTGGGGGAGCCCAAAACTAGAGGGCACAGATTTAAGGTGAGAGGGGAAAGATTAAAAGGAGGACCTAAAGGGCAACTTTTTCACGCAGAGGGTGGTGCATTTATAGAATGAGCTGCCAGAGGAAGTGGTGGAGGCTGGTACAATTATAACATCTAAAAGGCATCTGGATGGGTACATGAATAGGAAGGGTTTAGAGGGATATGGGCCAAATGGTTGCAAATGAGGCCAGATTAATTTAGGATATCTGGTCAGCATGGACGAGCTAGGATTAGGGCTTGTTTCCCTGCTGCACATCTTTATGACTCTAAAATAAATGTATTTAACAGTTGCCCCTTCAGTGTCTGGCTGCCCACCCTCACAGCACCTGGAACTGCTCCCCAGCAACATCTGTGGCTGCAAATCAGAAACCGCAACCCAGCTCCATGTACCAACACTGAGGGCTGAAGCCCAACATTTAGGAGTTACACCTTTTTTGCTGGGGTTGGCACTCCAGCCACACAGCACACAAGGCATCAGGGCAGAAGTAGGCCATTCAGCCCATCATTTCTCCATCACATTCAATGAGATCATGGCTAATCTGATAATCCTCAAATCCACTTTTCTGCCTTTTACCTAGAATCCTTTACCCGTTTACTGATTGAACATCTACCTCATCCTTGAATATACTGAATGACCCAGCCACGTCAGTCCTCGGTGGTAAAGAATTCCACAGATTTCCTCTCCTCTGAGAGAAGAAATTCCTTCGCACCATTGCTTTCATGGAAAAAACTGAGGCTGGAGTGTTAGGTGAGGGAAGAATCTAAAACTGAAAGGAAGTGATCCCTGCATTAATTTGCAAATTCTCTACACACCCAGGAGCATTGCAGTCATTTCTTGGTGCCCTATTTGTGAACTGATGGCATTTTACTGCCTGGCTGCTGTTGTCAGCCCTGGTGGGTAGGAGGCGGGAGTGGTGGGGTGGGGGTGGGAGTGTTGGGGTGGAATAGTGCCTCCTGCTTTTGCTGAGAAGCTTCATTTCATGAAGTAATCTTTGAATCTATGAGCTACGGGCCATGGTGCTCAGAGAGTAGGATTCCGCCAATGCAGCAGGCGAACCACTGCTGCTGCTGGAGACTTTCATTTTGATGAGTTCAGGAGTCAAATATTCACTGAGAGGACAGAGGTATTTTGAAAACATAGCAGCCGCCAAGAACAAATATCCAGTCAGGTTTTAATTTCTGATTCTCTTTCCAATGTGAAAGCAGCTCTTTAAGAATGTAAAAGCGCATCAGTAAACAGAGTGTGACGTCTTGAAATAGGTCAGTGGGTAGACGCAGCACTGAAAGCAGAACTAAGCCGCACTGTCCAGGAAAATATAATGTGGAAAAGGTTGTGATCTCAGACTGTGTTATATTCCAACTATTCCAAAGCTGTTGGGGCTGGCGTCTCTACGTTTACTTTCCAGAAATTTAAGCTCGTCTAGAATTCTGCTGCTCTGGGTCTTGAGTTACGGATTCAGACTTCTTATCCCCATCCTGATCACTGCCACCTTCCCCCACAAAACACACACTCTCTCACACATGCACACACACGGACACACACACACTCTCACACACACATACACACTCTCTCTCACACACACACTCTCTCTCTCTCACACACACACACACACACTCTCTCTCATACACACACACACACACTCTCACACACACACACTCCCACACACACACACACACACACACACACACACACACACACACACACACTCTCTCACACACACACACACTCTCTCACACACACACACACACTCTCTCTCTCACACACACAAACACTCTCTCGCTCACACACATACACACACACACACTCTCTCACGCACACACACACACATTCTCTCTCCTACGATCACACACACACTCTCTCTCTCACATACACACACACACATGCACGCTCTCTCTCACACACACACACACACACACTCTCTCTCTCACTCACGTGCACACACACACACACACACACACACATATACATACATATACACACACTCACTCACACGTACACAGTCACACACGCGCAGGCACACACACACACACATGTGTGCGCACATACAGACACTGCCCATTGACTTTGAGCAGGGATTCCCCTCCCTCACAGTGCTATGTGTTACCTGCACCAAATCATTTGCAGCAGTTCAAGAAGGCATCTCACAATTGCTTTTTCAAATACAGTTAGGAGAGGTGACGGCCCAGTGGTATTACTGCTGGAGTATTAATCCAGAGATCCTGGGGACCCAGGTCCAAATCCTACCATGGTAGGTGCTGGAATTTGAATCAAATTAAAAATCTGGAATTAGATGTCTAAGGATGACTGTGAATCCATTGCCAATCATCAAAACAAAACCCATCTGGTTCACTTATTTGCTTTAGGGAAGGAAACTGCCATCCTTACCTGGTCTGGCTTACATGTGACTCCAGACCCCAGCAATGTGGTTGCCTCTCAACTGCCCTCTGGGCAATTAGGGATGGACAAGAAATACTGGCCTAGTCCGTGATGCCCTCATTCTGTGAATGAATAAAAAAAAGTAGGGATAGAAAACAAATACCAGCCTAGCCAATAAAACTCACATCCTCTAAATGTATTAAAAAATTGAGGTCGCAGCCAGCAATTACATATTTCTCATCCTCACTTGCAATTCTCTCAAAGGCTTCACTCTTTCTGTAAACTATTCCCACCCTACAATACTCCAGTTTTATAACTCTGTTCCCACATTTTAAGGGCTGGCTCTTTTCAAAGTTACACATGAGACAATTACAAAGTTAAGTAGATTTCTCAACCTGCCTGTAGCTTTTACCAAGAATGACTGAAGGGCCTAGGCCCGAAGCCTGCTGCGTTCCTCCAGCTCCACACCTTGTTATCTCAGATTGTCCAGCATCTGCAGTTCCTACTATCTCTATCCATCTCTTCTGTTGCCAGAGGGTGTGGGACAATTGTCATTGGGTTTCATTCTTATCAGCCTAGTCACAGACAGCAAGTCGACCTGCAAAAGCATCACTTCCCATTCCTGCACCATTACCTCAAGTATCCCCCAGAGATCAATCCTTCGGCGTTCCTCCCTATTTCTCAAATTTATTCTGCTTCTCAGAAACATCAAGAAAAGACCTAGCCTGTTTAGTTTTGTGTTTTTTAAAAATTGTGGACTGAAATGGGAAAGAACCATTGACAAACTACCTGTTTTGCTCGAATTGCCGTATGTTTTGAAAAGTAATTAACTAGATACTCATGGCAGGTGTTGTTTAAACAGCAGTTTGAACAGGCGGCAATTGAAACAGCTGCAGTGACACTCGAGCAAGGTAGATACATTTGGCTGGCAAAAGATATAGATGAGCCAGATACTTTAGAGGCTTTTAAGCCTCTTGGATAGGCACATGGAGGATAGTAAAATGTGGGGTATGTACTTGTTTGATCTTAGTAGGGTAATAGGTTGGCACAACATCGTGGGCCTGTACTGTTCTATGTTAACAGGAAGTTGATTGAACTATGGACTAGTGGCCAGTCATTGATGACAAAAGCCATTTGCATCCCAGCAATAGTGTAATTGGTTCTCAGGTGACTGAACTTCCTGGATTGGGAACAAGACAGGGTCTGGTGTTTTAGTCTCAACCAGCACAGGAGTTTTCTCTCTCTTCTCTGCAGTTAAACCCTCTTTTGAACCTGAAGAAAGCCAGCCCATCTTTCTTTTTAACAGTTGTTGTACAGTGTGACACCTTGTTGATGATTCAGAGGCCTTATTGTAGGTTAATCGGCTACTTTGTGTCTCTTGCAAACCAATGGGAGCATTCTGAGTAAGATGGCTGGAAAGCAATGTTCTGACCGGCATAAGAATCACAAGGGTCATCCTAACTTTCCTTTGACTAGAACCTAATTTTTTCCACTCTATTTGTGTGTGTATGTTCAAGGGGACAGTTTATGAGAGTTTTAAATTTGTAGTGCTACCTCTGCACAGTTTATAACTATTTATCTGTTGTTAGAGTCTAATTACTTGTATCATTGAATTCCTGCAGTGTGAAAGCAGGCCATTCAGCCCATCGAGTGCACATGGACCATCTGTAGAGCAGCCCACCCGGACCCACCTCCCTACCATATCCCTATGGCCCTGCATTTGCCACTGCCAGTGGAGGTAGTGGAAGCAGGCACATTAGCAAAGTTTAAGGCATTTCTGGTAGTCACGTGAACAGGAGGGATAGAAACTGTGCACAGGTAATAAGTAGTAGGTCTAACTAAGAGCCAGAAATTGGCACAGGCTTGGTGGACCAAAAGACCTATTCCGGTGCTGTATTGCATTGTATTGTATATGATTAACCATTTTGGTTCATTGATCTTTCATTAGGAGAACTGGAAATAAAACTTGGAAATGAAATAGTTTTTCAACAAATGGGAGTGGGAAAGGTGGGAAGAAGAACAATAGGGATAACGTGAGATTAGGTGAAGGGCAGGAGAGAGGCAAAACAGTTTCACTGGACAAGACCAAAGGAAGTGGGACTGGGCTCTCTGTCTTGTAATGTCTCAGTACCATACAGAATAATCTCTTATCCCACTCTGCCATAGGGAGGAGAGATTCTGGAGGTGAGTTCTCAGGAAGGGTCACTCGACCCAAAACGTTAACTCCAATTTCTTTCCACAGATGCTGCCAGACCTGCTGAGCTTTTCCAGCAATTTTTGTTTTGTTTCTGATTTACAGCATCCGCACTTCCTCCGGTTTTATTCAGGAGAGATTTTATATTTCATTTTTCTCTCTATTTTCCGTATTTTTCCTAATTTGTTTACTTCCTATAATTCTGGCCCGACTTCAGAATATATCAGCTTGGTGTAAACATTTATTTTCTGTCTATCATGGGAAAGGAAAGATAACACCAGCTTTACATCCGGCTGAGGAAAGGTTCTGCCTTCTGGAACCCACAGTTAATTTTATTTTAACCTCTTTTCAGTTTGTAGAAGATGATGCAAAAATGAACATTAACAGTACTCTAATAAATGTGCTTGAAGATTAGAGTGCTTGTATTTACAGGATCTAAATTAAGAAAAACTATTTTCCTGGCCTTCTTTCATTCCTGCCTTTCTTTCTGCTAGAATATTTTATTAAACGTCATCCATTCCACGCACCTACAGTAGTTACTACCAGCAGTGTATCTTCAATTTAAACAATGCGTGGTCACTTTAAGTATCATTTTCAGTGGTGCATGTCGACTTTAAACATTTACGTACAATTTTAAGGAGGATAATCATCTAATAGTCCCCAAGAATTAAGCATCCTTTTTAAGCAAGGGCCAAAGACACTTTAAAGCTGGAACAGTAGGCCATAACAATGCGAGTGAGTGGCGTGGAGACAGCCTCACAGCCCTGGCAAAAGATCATCAGGATATCCTGGTTAAAGTTCTTTGGATAAATACATCCTGCACAGCTGTCCATCTCCAGAACCAAGATAATAAAATGTGAGGCTGGATGAACACAGCAGGCCAAGCAGCATCTCAGGAGCACAAAAGCTGACGTTTCGGGCCTAGACCCTTCATCAGAGAAGGGGATGGGGAGAGGGAACTGGAATAAATAGGGAGAGAGGGGGAGGCGGACCGAAGATGGAGAGTAAAGAAGATAGGTGGAGAGAGTATAGGTGGGGAGGTAGGGAGGGGATAGGTCAGTCCAGGGAAGATGGACAGGTCAAGGAGGTGGGATGAGGTTAGTAGGTAGATGGGGGTGCGGCTTGGGGTGGGAGGATGGGATGGGTGAGAGGAAGAACCGGTTAGGGAGGCAGAGACAGGTTGGACTGGTTTTGGGATGCAGTGGGTGGGGGGGAAGAGCTGGGCTGGTTGTGTGGTGCAGTGGGGGGAGGGGACGAACTGGGCTGGTTTTGGGATGCAGTAGGGGAAGGGAAGATTTTGAAACTGGTGAAGTCCACATTGATACCATATGGCTGCAGGGTTCCCAGGCGGAATATGAGTTGCTGTTCCTGCAGCCTTCGGGTGGCATCATTGTGGCAGTGCAGGAGGCCCATGATGGACATGTCATCTAGAGAATGGGAGGGGGAGTGGAAATGGTTTGCGACTGGGAGGCGCAGTTGTTTATGGAGAAGCGAGCGGAGGTGTTCTGCAAAGCGGTCTCCAAGCCTCCGCTTGGTTTCCCCAATGTAGAGGAAGCCACACCGGGTACAGTGGATGCAGTATACCACATTGGCAGATGTGCAGGTGAACCTCTGCTTAATGTGGAATGTCATCTTGGGGCCTGGGATAGGGGTGAGGGAGGAGGTGTGGGGGCAAGTGTAGCATTTCCTGCGGTTGCAGGGGAAGGTGCCGGGTGTGGTGGGGTTAGAGGGCAGTGTGGAGCGAACAAGGGAGTCACGGAGAGAGTGGTCTCTCCGGAAAGCAGACAGGGGTGGGGATGGAAAAATGTCTTGGGTGGTGGGGTCGGATTGTAGATGGCGGAAGTGTCGGAGAATGATGCATTGTATCCGGAGGTTGGTAGGGTGGTGTGTGAGAACGAGGGGGATCCTCTTAGGGCGGTTGTGGCGGGGGCAGGGTGTGAGGGATGTGTTGCGGGAAATACGGGAGACGCGGTCAAGGGCGTTCTCAATCACAGTGGGGGGAAAGTTGCGGTCCTTAAAGAACTTGGACATCTGGGATGTGCGGGAGTGGAATGTCTTTTCGTGGGAGCAGATGCGGCAGAGGCGGAGGAATTGGGAATAGGGGATGGAATTTTCGCAGGAGGGTGGGTGGGAGGAGGTGTATTCTAGGTAGCTGTGGGAGTCGGTGGGCTTGAAATGGACATCAGTTACAAGCTGGTTGCCTGAGATGGAGACTGAGAGGTCCAGGAAGGTGAGGGATGTGCTGGAGATGGCCCAGGTGAACTGAACGTTGGGTGGAAGGTGTTGGTGAAGTGGATGAACTGTTCGAGCTCCTCTGGGGAGCAAGAGGCGGTGCCGATACAGTCATCAATGTACCGGAGGAAGTGGTGGGGTTTGGGGCCTGTGTAGGTGCGGAAGAGGGACTGTTACACGTAACCTACAAAGAGGCAGGCATAGCTGGGGCCCATGCGGGTGCCCATGGCCACCCCCTTAGTCTGTAGGAAGTGGGCGGAGTCAAAAGAGAAGTTGTTGAGGGTGAGGACGAGTTCAGCTAGGCGGATGAGAGTGTCGGTGGAGGGGGACTGGTCGGGCCTGCGGGACAGGAAGAAGCGGAGGGCCTTGACGCCATCTGCATGCGGAATGCAGGTGTATAGGGACTGGACGTCCATGGTGAATATGAGGTGTTGGGGGCCAGGGAATTGGAAGTCCTGGAGGAGGTGGAGGGCGTGGGTGGTGTCACGGACGTAGGTGGGGAGTTCCTGGACCAAAGGGGAGAAAATGGAGTCCAGATAGGTGGAGATGAGTTCGGTGGGGCAGGAGCAGGCTGAGACGATGGGTCGACCAGGGCAGGCAGGTTTGTGGATTTTGGGAAGGAGATAGAAGCGGGCCGTGCGGGGTTGGGGAACAATGTGGTTGGAGGCTGTGGGTGGGAGGTCCCCTGAGGTGATGAGGTCGTGAATGGTGTTGGAGATGATGGTTTGGTGCTCGGGTGTGGGGTCATGATCGAGGGGGCGGTAGGAGGTGGTGTCGGAGAGTTGGCGTCTGGCCTCGGCGATGTAGAGGTCAGTGCGCCATACTACCACTGCGCCACCCTTGTCTGCGGGTTTGATGGTGAGGTTGGGGTTGGAGCGGAGGGCTGCCCGTTCTGCGGGGGAGAGGTTGGAGTGGGTGAGAGGGGTGGACTCAACTTCTCTTTTGACTCCTCCCACTTCCTACAGACTAAGGGGGTGGCCATGGGCACGCGCATGGGCCCCAGCTATGCCTGCCTCTTTGTAGGTTACGTGTAACAGTCCCTCTTCCGCACCTACACAGGCCCCAAACCCCACCTCTTCCTCCGGTACATTGATGACTGTATTGGCGCCGCCTCTTGCTCCCCAGAGGAGCTCGAACAGTTCATCCACTTCACCAACACCTTCCACCCCAACCTTCAGTTCACCTGGGCCATCTCCAGCACATCCCTCACCTTCCTGGACCTCTCAGTCTCCATCTCAGGCAACCAGCTTGTAACTGATGTCCATTTCAAGCCCACCGACTCCCACAGCTACCTAGAATACACCTCCTCCCACCCACTCTCCTGCGAAAATTCCATCCCCTATTCCCAATTCCTCCGCCTCCGCCGCATCTGCTCCCACGATAAGACATTCCACTCCCGCACATCCCAGATGTCCAAGTTCTTTAAGGACCGCAACTTTCCCCCCACAGTGGTCGAGAACGCCCTTGACCGCGTCTCCCGTATTTCCCGCAACACATCCCTCACACCCCGCCCCCGTCACAACCGGCCTAAGAGGATCCCCCTCATTCTCACACGCCACCCCACCAACCTCCGGATACAACGCATCATCCTCCGACACTTTCGCCATTTACAATCCGACCCCACCACCCAAGACATTTTTCCATCCCCACCCCTGTCTGCTTTCCGGAGAGACCACTCTCTCCGTGACTCCCTTGTTCGCTCCACACTGCCCTCCAACCCCACCACACCCGGCACCTTCCCCTGCAACCGCAGGAAATGCTACACTTGCCCCCACACCTCCTCCCTCAACCCTATCCCAGGCCCCAAGATGACATTACACATTAAGCAGAGGTTCACCTGCACATCTGCCAATGTGGTATACTGCATCCATTGTACCCGGTGCGGCTTCCTCTACATTGGGGAAACCAAGCGGAGGCTTGGAGACCGCTTTGCAGAACACCTCCGCTCGCTTCTCCATAAACAACTGCACCTCCCAGTCGCAAACCATTTCCACTCCCCCTCCCATTCTCTAGATGACATGTCCATCATTGGCCTCCTGCACTGCCACAATGATGCCACCCGAAGGTTGCAGGAACAGCAACTCATATTCCACCTGGGAACCCTGCAGCCTAATGGTATCAA
Organism: Stegostoma tigrinum; assembly: GCF_030684315.1. Taxonomy (NCBI): domain Eukaryota; kingdom Metazoa; phylum Chordata; class Chondrichthyes; order Orectolobiformes; family Stegostomatidae; genus Stegostoma; species Stegostoma tigrinum. The sequence goes on along the minus strand of NC_081366.1, from coordinate 10,179,576 downwards.
TGTGGACTTCACCAGTTTCAAAATCTCCCCTTCCCCCACTGCATCCCTAAACCAGCCCAGTTCATCCCCTCCCCCCACTGCACCACACAACCAGCCCAGCTCTTCCCTTCCCCCCACTGCATCCCAAAACCAGTCCAACCTGTCTCTGCCTCCCTAACCGGTTCTTCCTCTCACCCATCCCTTCCTCCCACCCCAAGCCGCACCCCCATCTACCTACTAACCTCATCCCACCTCCTTGACCTGTCCGTCTTCCCTGGACTGACCTATCCCCTCCCTACCTCCCCACCTATACTCTCTCCACCTATCTTCTTTACTCTCCATCTTCGGTCCGCCTCCCCCTCTCTCCCTATTTATTCCAGTTCCCTCTCCCCATCCCCCTCTCTGATGAAGGGTCTAGGCCCGAAACGTCAGCTTTTGTGCTCCTGAGATGCTGCTTGGCCTGCTGTGTTCATCCAGCCTCACATTTTATTATCTTGGAATTCTCCAGCATCTGCAGTTCCCATTATCTCATCTCCAGAACCAACACAGCTTCTTCACACAATGCATGCATGCAAGACAACAAAGTTCACTCAGGCACTTGGCCCTATCATTTGGAAATGATTTGCCAAGGAACAGTTAATAGTTAGAAGGAAGGATCTTGTGCCTCTCTCCAGCACTTTACCAGTGTCTCCAAAACATTTCCATTTAATGAATTGGTAATGTGTCGCAAAGTGCAGTGACTGTTCTTATGTGAAAGCACTCGACATCCAAATCCCAAACTGTGATATGATAAACGGTCAGCTTCATGGCACTGGCTGAGGAATAAATATTGACCTAGGGCAACGTGGATGGTATTGTGGATTTCTTACATGATCTCCACAGGCGCACTATCTCAGAGAATCCCTACAGAGTGGAAAGAGACCATTCAGTCCATCATGTTTGCGCCAACGCCCAGAACAGAATCCCACTCAGACCCAGCACACCACCCAATCCCTGAAACCCTGTATTTTCCATGACTAATCCACCTAACGTGCACATCCCTGAACGCTGTGGGGCTACTTGGCATGACTAATCCACCATCTAATTAACTTGTAGGGCAGACAGGGAGAAAATGTTCCTCTGATTTCAAGAAAAGAATACAATCTGAAATGATAGCCAGGACAGAAGGTCAGGGTGTGATATTTTTCATGGAAAAATTGGTATGGGAATCTGAAACTCTCTATCCCAGAAGGCCGTGGATATTGGGATCAATTGGAGCTTATAATGCATGGGTTTTAGATGTTTCTTGAATAAAGGGCACAGAACAAAGACGGGGTAATGAAGTCAAGGTGTAGAGCCGTCATAATCCAACTGAATGCTGGATCAGAATCAAGGGGCTGAATTGGCCTCTTCCTGTTTCTCCTTTCAACTGTGAATCAGAGGATGGCATACTTACTGGAGAGTTCAAGGTCATAGGTTCAGGTCCAGCTTCAGAAACTGGAGTGCACAGAAAGGGCTGACACTTACCAGAAGGAGACTGTCAATCATCATTCCACAATCCCTCGCAATGTACACATTCCCAATCAGGTCACCAAGATAATCAATTTCAAAAACAGAAATTGCTGGAAAAGCTCAGCAGGTCAAGCAGCAGGATCTGTGGAGAGAAATCAGAGTAAATGTTCCAGGTCTGTTCTGACGTCTGTTCTGGACTCAAAATATTTATTCCGCTCCATAGATGCTGCCAGACCTGCTGAGCTTTACCAGCAATTTCTGTCTTTGTTTCATAGAACATTACAGCACAGTATAGGCCCTTCGGCCCTCGATGTTGTGCCGACCTGTCATACCGATCTCAAGCCCATCTAACCTACACTATTCCATGTACGTCCATATGCTTATCCAATGACGACTTAAATGTACCCAAAGTTGGCGAATCTGCTACCATTGCAGGCAACGCGTTCCATTCCCTTACTACTCTGAGTAAAGAAACTACCTCTGACATCTGTCCTATATCTTTCACCCCTCAATTTAAAGCTATGCCCCCTCGTGCTCGCCGTCACCATCCTAGGAAAAAGGCTCTCCCTCTCCACCCTATCTAACCCTCTGATTATTTTATATGTTTCAATTAAGTCGCCTCTCAACCTTCTTCTGTCTAATGAAAACAGCCTCAAGTCCCTCAGCCTTTCCTCATAAGACCTTCCCTCCATATCAGGCAACATCCTAGTAAATCTCCTCTGCACCCTTTCCAAAGCTTCCACATCCTTCTTATAATGCGGTGACCAGAACTGTACGCAATACTCCAAGTGTGGCCGCACCAGAGTTTTGTACAGCTTCACCATGACCTCTTGGTTCTGGAACTCGATCCCTCTATTAATTTACAGTATCCTCAGTCATTTCAGTTTTTACAATTTGCCTGACTGGCCGCTACTCAGGGTAAAACTACTTAGCATTATTTCATTATTAACTGAAAATAACTTTAATCATTATGACACACTGAATGGCAATGAATATAACCCTTTAGTACACACACACACACACACACACACACACACACACACACACATACGTACAGATGGAAAGAATATTGGCAGAGATTCAAATTTTGAAAAACAAGTTCAAATCACAAGGGTCAGTCAAATTGTCTCCAATAGTTCCCCCTAACTTTAGCGATGATGACACATTGCTGCCGCAAGTGATTTTTGGTCCTCACTTTAACAGCTGACTGGTTGTGCCTAGGTCTTCTCTTATTAGAATTCTTTCTTTTTAAGCTTTCTCGGTTTACCTAACTTTTTATTCACATCAGGAGATGGAAGTGAGAGAGTGAGAGAGAGAGAGAGATTGAGAGAGAGAGCGAGTGAGAGAGAGTGTGAGAGAGAGAGGGTGTGTGTGAGAGAGAGCGCGAGAGAGAAGTGATTGCGAGAGAGAGTGAGAGAGAGATGTATGGAATTTCCATGGCTCTCAACGTCCTTCTTGCCCTGCCCTGCCCTGTCCTGTCCTGACGTGACCTGACCTACACTGCACTGCCCTGACCTACACTGCCCTGCCCTGCCCTGGCCTGTCCTGTCCTGTCCTGCACTGCACTGCACAGCTGCACTGACAGTTAGGAGGAAACTGCAACTCACCCAATTTGAAGGCTGCCTTCAGGTCATTTTCCAACAACTCAAAATCTTCTGGTGCCACTCAGTCTCTCTCACTACTTCAAGAAACAAGTTCTGAGGAAGGGTCACCAGATCCAAAATGCTAATTCTGAATTTCCTCCTCACAGATGCTGCCAGACCTGCTGACCTTTTCCAGCAACTTCTATTTTTGTCACTTCAAAAAGCGACATTGCCTTGCTCAGCTAAAAATGGGCTTCACTTCGTCTGTCCACGTTACAAAATTCTGCTGGTATTTCAGTGATAGAACAGTCCAACTTCCAATCCAGTTTATAGTCAGATAGGAAAAATAGGTGGCCCTTACATTCTCCAGCATCATACTGTGGGAGTGCCACACTGTCAGGGGCATGAATGTAAAAATCACATGGCACTCATTTGAACAAGAGCCAGAGAGTTCTCCCCCAAGGCTAATATTTATCACTCAATCAACATCATGTAAAGCATGTGACCTGGCGATCGTTTCAGTTCTATCAATAGAATCTTGCTTTGTGCAAATTGACTGCCATACCTACAAATACACTGTTGATTGTACAGGCTGGAGGGGCTGAATGGCCCACTCCTATTCACAAGTTGAATGTCTCGTCTGAAATTAGTCACCTCTGATAACGCAGCACCCCGTTGTAATGTGTTGGAGGATAAGTCTTGATTACATACCACATAGGTTGAGGGAGTGGGTGTCAAGGATGAGATTACAATAAATCAGCTCTAAACGTCACTTCAGAACATTTTTTTTAAGTTTAGGCAAGGCCAACAATGCCAAAGTTGAAAAGTTCTAATGGGAGTTGACAAGTTATTTGTTACACGTACTGTTTAAGTGACATCACTTTGCGTTGTTGAGAGCTAAACATTTTGAGAGTTCTACCTAATGTAAAATGCATTTTTCAGGGTTTTGATTTGCAATATTTCAAAAAGTGCTTTTTTGATTAGAGTGTAATTCAGGCTACAAGCATTGTGAAATGACTGTCTCTTTGCCAACTCAATCGTCACCCAACATGAATCATGTTTCTGTCGATATTACTCATTTTAAATCATTTCTTCATTCCAACCAAATACAGGCTCTGTTCTAAATAAACAAAAATCCACTTAGCTTCCTTCCCTCATCTGTAAGTTGCTTTATTTTTTCACCTGATGGTGGGCATCATTGTTAAGGCCAGTATTTGTCGTACATTAACGACTGTTCTTGATCTGGGTGGTTTGCTCAGTTATTTCAAATGGCAAATAAACATCAACAACATTGCTTTGCCTGAAGTCACATGTATGCCAGACCAAATGTGGATGGTAGATTTTCTTCCCAAAGTTGTATCAATGGTTAGCACTGCTGCCTCACAGCACCAGGGACCCCGGTTCGATTCCACCCTCAGGCAACTGTCTGTTTGCATATTCTCCCCGTGTCTGCATGGGTTTTCTCCTGGTTCTCCGGTTTCCTCCCACAGTGCAAGTTAGGGTGGATTGGCCATGCTCAATTGCCTCACTGTGTCAAGGGATGTGCAGGCTGGGTGGGTTAGCCATAGGATATGCAGGGTTATGGGTGAGGGTAGTGGCAGTGGGTCTGGTTAGGATGTTTCTTGAAGGGTCAGTGTGGGCTCAATGGGCTGAATGATCTCTTTCTGTGCTGTGGGGGTTTGATGATTCTAACCGATTAAAGAACCAGCTGTGATTTTACAACAATTGACAGTAGCTTAGTGGCATCACTGTGGAGATAAGCTCTAAAATCCAGATTTATTAATTGGATTCAAATTCCTTGCATTGCTGTGGTTGTATTTGAAACCAAGTCCCTAAAGCATTAGCTTCGTCCTCCAGATTCGTGGTCTAGTGAGATTATTGGTGTTTCCTCTATAATAATTGCTCTTTGTGGATTGGCCTGACCTGCACAGGGGACTATTCGTCCATGAGATGGTTCACAGAAAGACCACGCTCATCATTTACAGAGGACCATCCACATGTGCCTTCTGACATTACTCAGATAAAAGTCTTTATTGGAAATATAAACTGGGAAATTGGAGGTTGAGACTGCCATGGTAAGAAAATGAACTTTTTTTTTACTAACTTTAAAGTAAAGTGAAACTATTGGTGTTCAATCATTGGTGACATGAGGGCATACAATTTTTTGAGAAGCTGGATTCAATTTTGAATCTCACTGGCATCAAGTGACTTTGGATTGAAAAAGAAGCTTCCCAGCAAAAAGCATTTTAATTGGTTTTAAGTTTCAGTTTGTAACAGAATTGACAAAGGCAACTGTACTCAGACCTACAACACCCCTCAAGCAAGACAGATCTCTCCCAACAAATCGTGGGTGGAAAGCAAACAGCGCTAAAAGATTCTGGAAAAGAATTCCTGGCTCAATATATTTGGAGCTACTTGATGGGCCGAAGGGCCTCCAGTGTACTGCACTGTGATGATTATGTGCTTCTACTATTATTCCACAATTTAAGCAAAAAACACAGCCCAAAAGCCGGCCTATCGAGTTGAGAATTGCTGCAATGATCAATAATTTAATCTCAGCGTCAAAAATCCAAAGAACTGCAAGAAAGTCATTTCATTCCATGTTTGTGGTTTGGACTCTTGATCCACAGAATTTGTTCCTTTTTGCCTAGATTTTCCACACACGATATTTCAGCAAATGCCTGTCCTGTCTGTTTTATCTGTGAATGCATGTCTTTGGGTTTAAGGGCGTATGCTTTTAAAGTTTGCATGTACGTCATTGATAGTCCATTTTTCCACTTCTTAAAAGGGAGATTTAGTAGTCTGTTTTTTCTCATTCACTCATGGGATGTGGGCATCACTGGCTGGGCCCAGCATTTATTGTCTGTCCCAAGTTGCCCTTGAGAAGGTGGGGGTAAGGTGCCTTCTTGAACCACCGCAGTCTATGTGCTGTAGGTAGACCCACTATGACATTAGGGAGGGAATTCCAAGATTTCGATTCAGCGACTGTGAAGGAACAGTGATATATTTTTAACTCAGGGTTGTGTGCATCTTGGAGAGGACCTTTTAAGTGGCGGTGTTCCCATGTGCCCTTGTCTCCTGGTTGTTCACGTTAGCTTTCATTAATTCCACTTTTCCGAGGGGACCCTGATGTGTCAGTCATTTGGATGCAGTGTTGATGTCAAGGGCTCTCGCTCTCAACTGACGCCTAGAATTCAGTTCTTTTGTCCACGTGTGGACCAAGCCTGTGATGAGGTCATGATCTGAGTGGCTCTGGCAGAACCCAAACTGGGCGTCATTGAGTAGGTTATGGCTGAGCTGGTGCTGCTTGATAGCACTGTTACTGACACCTTCCATCACTTTACTGATGATCAAGAGGGGACTGATTGGGCAGTAATTGGCCAGGTTGGATATGTCCTGCTTTTTGTGTACAGGACTATTTGGGCAATTTTCTACATTGTAGGGCAGATACCAGTGTTGTAACTATTCTGGAACAGCTTGGCTAGGGGAGTGACAAGTCTTAGAGTATAAGTCTTCAGTACTATTGGTGGAATCTTATCAGGGCCCGTAGCCTTTGCAGTGTCCATTGCCTCCAGCTGTTTCTTGACATCACGTGGAATTCACTGACAACTGGCCTCTATGATGCTGGGGATCACTGGAGAAGGCCGAGATGGATCATCCATTTGGCACTGCTACCTAAAGATTACTCGAAAGCTTCAGCCTAACTTTTGCACTGATGTGCTGGGCTCTTCTATCATTGAGGATGGGGATATTTGTGGAGCCTCCTCCTCCAGTGAGTTGTTTAATTGTCCACCACCATTCCCCACTGGATGGGGCATGACTGCGGAGCTTAGATCTAATCCATTGATATCAGGATTGCTTAGCTCTGTCTGTCACTTGCTGCTTATGTTGCTTGGCATACAAGTAGTCCCGTTTGGTGGCTTCACCAGGTTGCCATCTCATCTTCAGTTATGCCTGGTGCTGCTTCTGGCATGCCCTCCTGATCTCTCTATTGAACCAGGGTTGATCCCCTAGCTTAATTATTATGATTGAGTGGGGAAAATGCCAGGCCATGAGATTACATATTGCGCTGGAGTATGATTCTGCTACTGTTGATGACCCAAGGTGCCTCATGGATGCCCAGTCTTGTGTTACTAGATCTGTTCGAGGTCTGTCCCATTTGGCACTGTGATAGTGCCACCCAATATAATGGAGGACATTCTCAATGTAAATACAATGGGACTTCATCTCCACAACAACTGTGCGGTGTCACTCTTACCGATATTGGCAGGGACAGATGTATCTGCAGCTGGTAGATTGGTGAGGATAAGGCCAAGTATGTTTTTCCCTCTTGTTGGTTCCCTCACCACCTGCCACAGACCCAGTCTCACAGCTATGTCCTTTACAACCCAAACAATTTCACCTACTCGTGCTGCTGCCAAGCCACCTCTTGGTGGTACATATTGAAATCCCCCACTCAGAGCACATTTTGCATCCTTGACACCCTTAGTGCTTCCTCCAAGTATTGCTCAACATGGAGGAATACCAATTCATCATCCAACAGAGGATGGTATGTGGTAATCAGCAGGAGGTTTCCTTGCCCATGTTTAACCTGTAGCCACGAGACTTCATGAGGTCCAGAGGCAATGTTGAGGATTTCCAGAGCAACACCCTTCCGACTATATACCACTGCGCCACCCCCTCTGCTGAGTCTGTCTGGCCGGTGATGGTGATGGTGGCGTCTGGGACATTGTCTGCAAGGTATGATTCTGTGAGTGTGGCTATGTCAGGCTGTTGCGTGACTAGTCTGCGAGACAGCTCTCCCACTCTTGGCACTAGCTTGCAGATGTTAGTAAGGTATATCTTTGCAGGGTTGATTCGAATGCCTTAGTCGATACCACATGGCATGTACATTTCTTTGTTGAGGCTAGCGCCACTAAGAGGCTTGCTTAGGCATTTCAGAGGGCAGTTAAGAGTCTGTGGGTCTAGAGTCTAGAGTCAGATGTAGATCAGACCAGTTTAACAAATAAGTTTTTGTTTCCTTGTTTTATGATGGAACCAGCTGCGAGTTTATTTTGTCTTAGATAGAGGTCACATCAGACATTTACCAGCTAACAAAGTGTGGAGCTGGATGAACACAGCAGGCCAAGCAGCATCTTAGGAGCACAAAAGCTAACTTTTCGGGCCTAGACCCTTCATCAGAAAGATGAATATAATGACTCTGACTGATGAAGGGTCTAGGCCCGAAACGTCAGCTTTTGTGCTCCTGAGATGCTGCTTGGCCTGCTGTGTTCATCCAGCTTCACACTTTGTTATCTTGGATCCTCCAGCATCTGCAGTTCCCATCATCTCTCTCAACATTTACCAGCCTCGTGATTCATTTGGTCACCACATTTGTGGTGACTTGCTGAAACTAGGGGCTTGATTTCCAGCATATTCTACTCATCAAGGCCGTGACACTGATCAAAGATATAGAGTGCATAGAGTCACTTGGGACCCAGTGACTCGCAAAAAAGCCCCTTAAACATACAGCTTCCAACAGCCATATTTTCACAGGGGTGTGTCTAGCAGTTTGTTCATCTTCATTCTGCTGAGAGAACTTTGGAGACCAAAGGAGCAATAATTTTTATCTAATAATTAAAATTGTTTATTTATTTTAACTTCTCAACTTAGCTGGTGGATCTTGCAATAAATATGGGCGGGGAATTTAATCAAAGTGGACAGATAAAAATGACAAGTCATCGCTACTGCAAACTATATTTTGAAAGGACAAAGCCCTGTGATAACTATTTATGCAAATTCAAAATGGATGAATGACCGTAAGGTATGGAATCTACACGTTGGAGATATTTGGCATTCGTACTAGGTGAAAGCAAGAGCATAGGGAAACAGATTCTGTTGACATGAAGGCATTTGTGGTATTAAGACATTAATCACTTTGCAGGCAATTTCTTTTTTTACATAGAAAATGTGGCAACCATCTTGCACACTGTAAGGTCCCCTAAACTGCAATGGCAGAGAATCCATTTCATACAGGTTCTTCCCATATGACGTCCACCATGGATATAAATGTTTGTTGAGGGGTAAACAAGTGAGCCTATGAAATAGGGGCAGCAAGGGCCATTCAGCCCTTTCATACCAATCAATAAGATCATGGCTGATCTGGTTGCGTTTTGAATTCCATGTTCCCCTCTACCCCCAGTCATCATTTCCACCCCCCCCCCAATTAATAAGGTGGTATCCAGCACTGCCTTAAAAATATTCAATTCTATAATAGCGTTATCATCTCTGAGCCACCCACTATCAACATCCTGGGGTTATCATTGACCAGAAACTCAACTGGACTCACCACATAAACACAATGGCTACAAGAGCAGGTAAGAGGCTAGGAACACTGTAGCAAGTAACTCACCTCCTGACTCCCCAAAGCCTGTCCACCATCCACAAGGCACAAGCCATGACTGCAAGACAATACTCCCCACTTGCCTGGATGGCTGCAACTTCAACAACATTGGAGAAGCTTGATATCATACAGTAGAAAGCAGCCGCTTGACTGACACCACATTCACAAACATCCACCAACAAAACTCAGTAGCAGCAGCCTGTGCTATCTACTAGATGCACTGCAGAAATTCACCGAAGATCCTCAGACAGCACCTTCCAAACTCTCAAACACTTCCATCTAGAAGGTCAAAGAAGCAGATACATGGGAACACCACCCCCTGCAAGTTCCACTCTAAGCCACTCATCATCTGACTTGGAAATATATTGCCGTTCCTTCACTATCACTGGGTCACAACCCTGGAATTCCCTCCCTAAGGGCATTGTGGGTCAGCCCACAGCAGGTGGAGTGCAGCAGTTCAAAAAGGCATCTCACCACCACCTTCTCATGGGGCAACTAGGGACGGGCAATAAATGCTGTCCCAGCCAGTGATGCCCGTATCCCACAAGTGAATAAAAAATGACTCTGCCTCCACCACCTTCCAAGGCAGAGAGTTCCAAAGTCACACAACACACAGAAGCCACTCTCCTCATCTCTGTTCCTAAAGGGCAGCCCCTAATTCTGAGTGAAGAGGTTTGTGACTCCCCCCACAAGTGGAAATATCTTTTCCACATCAACCTTGTCAAGACCATACAGTATTTAAACATTTCAATCAAATCTCCCCTCACTCTTCTGAACTCAATCTGTCCAACCTCTCCTCAGAAGACAACCCACTCATTCCAGGTATCATTCCAGTAAACCTCCTCAGAGTTCCCTCTGATGTAATTACCACTTTCCTGAAATAAGGAGACCAAAACTGCAAATAGTATTTCAGATTTGATCTCAGCAGTGCCCTGGAGCATAACATCCTTAGTTTTATGTTTAATTCCTCTCATAATGAAGGGTAATATTCTATTACCCTTCTTGATTCCATGCTGTACCTATAAACTAACATTTTGTGAGTCATGCACCAGAACTCCCAGATCCCCCTGCACCTCAGAATCTTGCAGTCATTCAATAGATATTGGCCAGAACATCAGGGAAAATGCCCTTGCTCTTTTCTCCATGGGATCTTTCATATTTACCTGAGAAGGTAGATGGGGCAGACCTAATTTAACTGCAGCCGTTAAAACTAAGATGAGAGGAAAGGGCAGGAATAGATTTTTTTCTCCTTTTATTTTCATGGAACTCTCAGCAAAACAACGGACATGCTGACAGATGCTTCCCTGTCAAAATACAGCCATTTAAATCTTTGCAGTTAAGGGTTTTCCTGCAAGTCAGTGGGTCCTGAGTGGCCCCATATGATCTGTCTTGCTGTTGAGTGTCATGATCCTGAGGTGTAGAGTGTGCTGGAAATCAGGTCCCCAGTTTTCACAGATTGTCACAAATGTGAAAATGACCAATTTAATCGCTAGGGTTGTTAATATCTGCCTGTGACCACAATCTAACATGAAATAAGCTCGCAGTGGGTTTCACCATTTAACAAGGAAACATAAACTTATTTATCAAGGCGCCATCTGATCTATAGAAGGTCCCACAACAAAACGGTTGATTCTTGAGCACTACCCTTTGAAATGGCCAAGCAAATCTATCAGTTTCAACAAAGAAAAAATCAAAATGGTTTGGATTACATGGCATCAAGAGAGTATGCATTCAACTCCATGGTGCTCAGGAACAATCCTTCACATCTCTATACTTGAATCCTCCCCTAAACTTTTGAGCCAGTTTGTTTCTCCCTGAGCCATGATTATTGAGTTTCATACAACGACAGACCCAACCATTTGACTCTTGACTGCAGTACTAAATCACCTCAGATTACTGAGTGTTTGTGGTTGATAATAAGATGTGATGTCAAATCATATCTACGAAGCAGTGATCATGGATTGGGCACCCTGAATTCTTCCCAATTCTATTTTCAGATGCAGCGCCACCAGATAAAGTATGTATGTTTTTTTTCAATTAATTAAAATTTTTAAAAATTTGTTAACAAAAACAAACTGTTCCCTTGGCACTTCAGAATTTTTCTCTCTATATTTCTCAGAGAAATCAAAAAAGGAGGCCTTTCTGCCTCTGCTGGCTTATCCAATTGATCTTCCCTAGTAGCCCTGCAGATGTTCTCCTTCAAGTGTTAATCCAATTCCCCTTTTGAAAGCTATATTTCAAACTACTTCCACTGACAACATGGTCCAAAGCAGCAATAATCGTTGTGTGAAAAACATTCGCCTGATTTCTCTGAGGTCACTTTGCAAAATTTCCTAAACCTATATCCTCTGGTTACTGACTGAAACACAATTTCTCCATCTTTGCTTTATCAAAAAACAAACCCTGGGATGTTAGGAACCTCCAACAAATCTCTTTGTAACCTCCCCTGTTCCAAAGAAAATCTCATTTGAGATGTATTCATCAAGGACCAACAGAGCTCCTGATCCAAAGACTTTAATTCTGAACAAATAGAATTAGACATGTCAGGAAGGTAACGCAGAATTACCGTACCATTTACCCATCAAGCGTCAGACAGATTTCTTAAATGATTCCAAATGTACTTTTTGTTCATATTATTGAATCATTTCACTTTTTTGTTGCACTTGGACTAAATAACTCTGAACATCAAGTGCCCTAATTTACTTTGAAGCTTTGGTCCTTTCATCCTGTAATTTAGTTTCAAGCCATATTCCGGATCACTTAGATCAGACTACTGGATGGAATTGAGGTTCAGGTTTACTGACATTTCAAAGCTCAGTGGGGAAGTAAGCTAGATTGAAGAGGCTGCAAACGGATAGACCACCCCAACCATCCAGAAGGGTAAGGGCAGCAGATGCATGGGATAGGTCAAAATCCTGGAACTCTCCCCTCAAAACCTTGTCAATATTTGTGGGTCCACCTACACCATGCAGTCTGTAGTGGTTCAAGGAGGCAGCTCACTACCAATTTCTCGGGGCAATTACAGCAACGAGTGTTGGCCGAGCTAATGACGCTCATTTGAAATGAATACCAAAAAAGATGTTAAGTGATTTGGCAAAGGAAAGGCTGGATAGGCTGGGATTTTTCCCACTGGAGAGTAGGAGGTTGGAAAGTGACCTTACAATCATGGGGGCATAGATAAGGTGAATAGCAAAGGTCTTTTCCCTCGGGTTCAAAGCTGGACGGCGTATTTTTAAGGTGAGAGGAGGCAGATTTAAAAGGTACCTGAGGGGCAACCTTTTTAGAGAGAGGGTGGCTCATGTGTGGAATGAACTGCCTGAGGAAGTGGTAGATGCTGGCACAGCTACCACATTTAAAAGATGGATACATGAATAGGAGAGGTTTGGAGGAATATGGGTCCAGTGCAGGCAAATGGGGCTAGTTCAATCATAGAATCCCTACAGTGTGGAACAAGCCCTTCAGCCCAACAAGTCCACACCAACCCAGAGAGCGTCCCACTCAGACCCATTCACCTATAAACCCACCTAATCGACACACCCCAGGGCAATTTATCATGGCCAATCTACCTAGCCTGCACATCTTTGGACTGTGGGAGGAAACCCATGCAGACACAGGGAGAATATGCAAAATCCACACAGACAGTCGGCCCAGGATGGAATTGAACCCATGTCCTGGTGCTGTTAGGCAGCAGTGCTAACCACTGAGCCACCGTGCCAACCCAAGTTAGGTTTGGGAAACTTGGCCAGCCTGTACTGGTTAGACGAAAAGGTCTGTTTCCAACCATTCAGCAGTCTAATTACAACAGGGAAGAAGCTGTTCTTGAACTGGTTGGTGCGTGTGTTCTAGCTTCTGTATCTTCTGCCTGATGGAAGAGTTTGGAAGAGTGTTTTACCGGGCTTGGAGGGGTCTTTGATGATGTTGGCAGCCTTTCCATGGCAATGAGGAGTGTAAGCGGAGTGTACTGGTTAGACCAAAGGCCTGTATGGCTGTATGACTGTACGACGGATGGAATGTAACATTAGGGAGTGTGAAGCTATCCACCTGGGTAAGGAAAATAGAGGGGGAGAATATACCTATCCATGCTGACTCAGAAATATGGATATTGAGCAGCATCCTGTACATAAACCACAGAACGTGAACATGCAGGTATAGTAAGCAATTAGGAAAATAAATAACATTCAAACCTTATTACAAAGTGTTAATGGAATATAAAGGCAAAGCAGTCTTACTGAAGCTACATACAACTTCAGTGGAATGGCACCTGGAGTATAGTGTACAGCTTAGACTCCTGATATTACAGTTACAACTGACTGAAAGCACATGCTTATACCTGCATATCATACTGTAGATCTATAGATAGTGGTAACAATCTCTCTCTCAATGTCAGCAAAACAAAAGAACTGATCATTGACTTCAGTAAAGAAAAAGGAGGAAGTTTTCCCCCAAGATAACAAGGTGTGGAGTTGGAGGAACACAGCAGGCCAGGCAGCATCAGGGAAGCGGGAAAGCAGCTTTCCTGCTCCTCTGATGCTGCCCAGCCTGCTGTGTTCCCTCAGCTCCACACCTTGTTATCTCAGACTCCAGCATCGGCAGTTCCTACTATCTCTAAGGGGACACCCCTATCTACATCAATGGACCTGAGGTAGAACGGGTTAAGAATGTCAAGTTCCTATGAGTGACGATACCCAACAGCCTGTCCTGGGCTTCCCACATAAATGTGACAGTTAAGAAGGCACAATAATGCCTCCTCTTTCTCAGACGGCTTAGGAAATCCAACATGTCCATAAGGATTTTCACCAACTTCTACTGTCTGGGTACATAATCGCTTGGTACACCAACTGCTCTGCCCAGGGCCATAAGAAACCACGGAAAGTTGTGCCCAGACCATCAGGAAAGCCAACCTCCCATTAATGGACTCCGTTTACACTTCTCATTGCCACAGAAAGGCTGCCAACATCATCAAAGACCCCTCCAAGCCCGGTAAAACAGTCTTCCAAACTCTTCCGTCAGGCAGAAGATACAGAAGCTAGAACACACGCACCAACAGGTTCAAGAACAGCTTCTTCCCTGTTGTAATTAGACTGCTGAATGGACCCCCACCCCCCAACTTCAAATCTAATGTTGTTTCTGCTTTGCACATCTCTGGTGCAGCATAACCTTGTATGCTTCGTTCTCCAGGCACGCTATGATCTGTACTCCTTGTTTGCTATAATCTGCCTGTACTGCACACAAAACAAAACTTTTCACTATACTTCGGTAAATGTAACTACAATAAATCAAATTAAATCAAATCAGAGGTTTCAACACGGGGCTGACCAGGAACCTCTCTCACTCTTTACCCTCCTGCTATTGATGTGTATCGGGAAGATTTGCAGGTAAACATTGCTGTGATCCCACACCTCATACTTCCTCAAATGCTGATCATCTCCCAGTTGCGCAATCTCTTCTTCCAAAACTTGATCCCACTAGATTCACAAAGCCGCACCCCAGCATCTAGCTACTGGTATGATTCCAGCTCTCTGGCACCTCGGTTCCTCAGTTACACTGAGCCTCAACTCTTAGCTACACCAAACATCAATGGCGTCCAAAGTCCTAACTCAATGAGAAACACAGAGTCAATGACAGCACTTTAGTTGCATAGGGCCAACATTCCAATTTGTCTGTATCCAACTTTGAAATGTGGGTCACCTTATTGACTGCACTCTGGGACCACTGTCTTTACTTTGTGTTGTACCCCAACATGGGTGCACCGGCCCGGTTCTTGAAGCGCATGGCCTGTTTCTCTTCTACACCCTGTGCTTGCACTGGAACTCCTGGGTAATTGTAGCAATTATAACCCTCAGTCTCCTCCCACAGAATCCACAATATGTGACATCCTCTTACAATACTCAAGCTATTTTGTCAGGTTATGAACACATCTTTCTTACCTTTGCAGTTGGACTTTTTTTCTCCTTGATTCATTCACGAGATGAGGGCATTGCTGGCTGGGAACCCATCCCTAATTGCCCAGAGGGCAGTCAAGAGTCAACCACATTGCTGCGAGGCTAGAGTCACATGTAGGCCAGACCAGGTAAGGATGGCAGTTTCCTTCCCTAAAGGCCATTAATGCACCAGGTGGGTTTTTCCAACAATCGACAAAGGATTCATGGTCATCATTAGATTCTTAATTCCAGATACTTTTGTTGAATTCAAATTCACTGTCTGCCATGGGATTTGAACCCAGATCCGCAGAACATTATCTGGGTCTTTGGATTAATAGTCTAGAGGTAATACCAGTAGGCCATTACCTCTCCACTTGAGCCTGGAGCATCTGATTTAACAAGGGGGATGCTACCCACTACACTCCCACTGGGAAGGACACACACCTTCGGGAGGACATTACTTTGAAAGCATTGGACTGATGGCTACAGGAAGGTTTTGTCTTCCGATGAGAGTTGGCACAAAACTGATGTGGACACAGAAATTTATCAAACAATTTAAAATTTAAATTTACAATTTAATGTATGACCTCAAAATGGGGTTCTGCCACACCTTCAGAAGCATGAAGTGAGTTAAGTTCATAAAATGCATAAAATTTATCAAAGAATTGAACAAGGTCGCGTCTGAGAGGCTGTTTCGTACTCCAGTGACAGAAGCATTTGGAATGAAGATGGGGAGACAGTTGTTCACTTGGAGAGTTGTGAACTTTTGAATTACTCTACCCCAGAGGGCTGTGGGCTCTCATTCGGGAAAGAAATCACTAGACGTCACAAAAATCGAGGGATATGAGGACCAGGCGGTGAAATGGAATTGAGATAGCTCGGTTGTGATCTTTCTGAATAATGGAGCAGGCTTAAGGTAGGTTATGACATAGCCTTATCCCATTCCATACGAGACAACAAAGTGTGGAGCTGGATGAATACAGCAGGTCAAGCTGCATCTTAGGAACATAAAAGCTGACATTTCGAGTCTAGACTCTTCATCAGATTCGAAACGTCAGCTTTCCTACTCCTAAGATGCTGTTGTGTTCACCCAGCTCCACACTTTGTTATCTCAGATTCTCCAGCATCTGCAGTTCCCATTATCTCCCATTCCATATGTTTTTTTTAAACTTATTCTTCCATAATATTTCCTACCCCACAACTTTGTTCTGAAGACGGGAAGACACTCGAAAGGTGAACAGTTTTCTCCCCTCAGAAACTGCTAGATCTGACGATTTGTTCCAGTAATTTCTGTTTTATGTTTGTTTTAGATCTCCAGCATCTGCAATTCTTTGATTTTTACCAGGTCAGATATCAGACAACTCCCCATAGAGGAGTTCAAGCTTCTACCAGAATTAAAATTAAAAACCACTTTCATCCTTTAAATAAATAGCTGCAGTATTTTATTAAGCGAATTTTAAATCAAATGGCTGGTTTTTGATTTTTGTTTTAATTCATTTATTATTAGAATCATAGAGTCATAGAGATTTACAGTATGGAAACAGGCCCCTTGGTCCAACTCCTCCATGCTGACCAAATATCATAAATTAATCTAGTCCTATTTTTCAGAATTTTGCTCACATCCCTTTAAACCCTGGGTTAACAGTGTTGAGTTGGATGAACACTGCAGGCCAGGCTGCTTCGGAGGAGCAGGAAAATTGACATTTCGGGTCAGGATCCTTCTCCTGAAAAATTTTTCTGAATAATTTCTGAAGCTAAGTTTTCTCCTGAAGAAGGGCCCTGACCTGAACCATCAACTTTCCTGCTCCTCTGATGCTGCCTGGCCTGCTGTGCTCATTCAGCTCCACACTGTGTTATCTCTGATTCCAACATCGGCAGTTCTTACTATCTCCCTCTAAACTTTTGCTGATTTTCATTAATTTATGGGATGTGGACATCACTGGCCAGGCCAGTATTATTGCCAATCCCTACCTGCCCAGAGGATAATCGAGAGTCGGCCACATTGCAGTGGGCCTGGAGTCACATGCAGGCTAGACCAGGTGAGGATGATAGACTTCATTAGTGAACCAGAAGAGACTTCCCCCGCAATGATCATTATGGTTTCACAGTCATCGTCAGATTCTTAATCTCTTTTTATTTTCACAAATTGAATTCAAATTCCAAGATCTGTCATAGCAAGATTTGAACCCAATGCACTGCTTCGGTCAGAGATAATAGGAACTGCCAATGCTGGAGAATCGAAGATAACAAGGTGTAGAGCTGGAGGAACACAGCAGGCCAAGCAGCATCAGAGGAGCAGGAAGGCTGACGTTTCGGGTTTGGACCATTCTTCAGAAAAAAACATTCTTTTTCTGTAGAAGGGTCCAGATCTGAAATGTCAGCTTTCCTGCTCCTCTGATGCTGCTTGGCCTGCTGTGTTCCTCCAGCTCTACACCTTGTTATCCTGCACTACCTGGGTCTCTGGGTTAATAACAAAGTCAGAAAACTGAGCCTCCTTCACTAGATCTGAAAAAAGTTCACTCTGTTTTCTCTCCACAGCTGCTGTCAGACATGCTGAGTTTTCTCAGCGATTTTTGATTTCCAGTGTCTGCAGTTCTTTTCCGTTCAGATTAATAGCCTCGGGATACTACCACTAGGGCGACCACCTCATGCTATGGCGATGGGCGTTTTATGGTGATGGGTCAAATTAATGACCAGGTAACCGCTAGCCCAAAGAACAGATATATATAAATTCTTAGTTTGAAGTTGTATAGTATAATTTTATGTTGTATCATACAATGGCCATACTTATAATGGGAAATATCAGTCTACATCGGGTTGCTGATTTATGAATGTTTGACTTTAAATGCTCATAATTATGAATGCGATCCTATAGGGGAATCGTAAAGATCCAATGTACAAACATTTGCTGTGCTTATGAATGGCTGCTTTATACTGTGTTCCAACCTGCTTACAAATCAATGTGTGAATGGACTGAAGAACAGAACATTCTTCAGTCTGGGGACTGCCTTCACTGATCATGTTGTAGTTGCTTCAGAGATAATGGGAACTGCAGATGCTGGAGAATCCGAGATAATAAAATGTGAGGCTGGATGAACACAGCAGGCCCAGCAGCATCTCAGGAGCACAAAAGCTGACGTTTTGGGCCTGGACCCTTCATCAGAGAGGGGGATGGGGTGAGGGTTCTGGAATAAATAGGGAGAGAGGGGGAGGCGGACCGAAGATGAAGAGAAAAGAAGATAGGTGGACAGGAGAGAAGAGGTGGGGAGGTAGGGAGGGGATAGGTCAGTCCAGGGAAGACGGACAGGTCAAGGAGGTGGGATGAGGTTAGTAGGTAGGAAATGGAGGTGCGGCTTGGGGTGGGAGGAAGGGATGGGTGAGAGGAAGAACAGGTGAGGGAGGCAGAGATAGGCTGGGCTGGTTTTGGGATGCACTGGGGGGAGGGGAAGAGCTGGGCAGGTTGTGTGATGCAATGGGGGGAGGGGACGAACTGTGCTGGTTTTGGGATGCGGTGGGGGAAGGGGAGATTGATACCATTGGGCTGCAGGGTTCCCAAGCGGAATATGAGTTGCTGTTCCTACAACCTTCGGGTGGCATCCTTGGGGAGAGAGTGGTCTCTCCAGAAGGCAGACAAGGGTGGGGATGGAAAAATGTCTTGGGTGGTGGGGTCGGATTGTAGATGGCGGAAGTGTCAGAGGATGATGCATTGTATCCGGAGCTTGGTGGGGTGGTGTGTGAGAACGAGGGGGATCCTCTTAGAGCGGTTGTGGCGGGGGTGGGGTGTGAGGGATTTGTTGCGGGAAATGCGGGAAACGCGGTCAAGGGCGTTCTTGACCACTGCGGGGGGAAAGTTGCGGTCCTTGAAGAACTTGGACATCTGGGATGTGCGGCAGTGGAATGCCACATCCTGGGAGCAGATGCGGCGGAGGCAGAGGAATTGGAAATAGGGGATGGAATTTTTGCAGGAGGGTGGGTGGGAGGTGGTGTATTCCAGGTAGCTGTGGGAGTCGGTGGGCTTGAAATGGACATCAGTTGCTAGCTGGTTCCCTGAGATGGAGACTGAGAGGTCCAGGAAGGCGAGGGATGTGTTGGAGATGGCCCAGGTGAACTCTCTCCGTGACTCCCTTGTTCGCTCCACACTGCCCTCCAACCCCACCACACCCGGCACCTTCCCCTGCAACCGCAGGAAATGCTACGCTTGCCCCCACACCTCCTCCCTCACCCCCATCCAAGGCCCCAAGATGACTTTCCACATTAAGCAGAGGTTCACCTGCACATCTGCCAATGTGGTAGACTGTATCCATTGTACCCCGTGTGGCTTCCCCTACATTGGGGAAACCAAGTGGGGGCTTGGGGACCGCTTTGCAGAACACCTCCGCTCGGTTCGCAATAAACAACTGCACCTCCCATTCATGAACCATTTTAACTCCCCCTCCCATTTTTCAGACGACATGTCCATCATGGGCCTCCTGCAGTGCCACAATGACGCCACCGGAGGTTGCAGGAACAGCAACTCATATTCCGCTTGGGAACCCTGCAGCCCAATGGTATCAATGTGGACTTTACCAGCTTCAAAATCTCCCCTTCCTCCACCGCATCCCAAAACCAGCCCAGTTCGTCCCCTCCCCCCACTGCATCACACAACCAGCCCAGCTCTTCCCCTCCACCCACTGCATCCCAAAACCAGTCCAGCCTGTCTCTGCCTCCCTAAACTGTTCTTCCTCTCACCCATCCCTTCCTCCCACCTCAAGCCGCACCTCCATTTCCTACCTACTAACCTCATCCCACCTCCTTGACCTGTCCATCTTCCCTGGACTGACCTATCCCCTCCCTACCTCCCCACCTACACTCTCTCCACCTATCTTCTTTACTCTCCATCTTCGGTCTGCCTCCCCCTCTCTCCCTATTTATTCCAGTTCCCTCCCCCCATCCCCCTCTCTGATGAAGGGTCTAGGCCGGAAACGTCAGCTTTTGTGCTCCTGAGATGCTGCTTGGCCTGCTGTGTTCGTCCAGCTTCACACTTTGTTATCTTGTAGTTGCTGCTTATTGCTACTGGAGATATTGCACTGTCTCCGGTGGAGGGAAGGTGTAATTACAATGTGGCAGGTTTACATTATAAAAGTAAGTTGTGGAACCTTCAAAGGGAAAAGGTGGAAGATAGCCAGACAAAATTATTCATATACATCTGTCATTTGACCTACAACATTGTGGTGATTGCAAGGAATAACTGAATTGCTTGCAGAAGACATTTTAGCTCTACTTAAATGTTATATGTATTTACTTTCAAACAGATTTCCAATACAATTGTCTGTGCCCACGTTTATTACGGAGGCCATCTGTACAAACTTATCAGACTAAATTTTTTGCACTGTCTGCACAACTGCACCTCTAGAATTTTCTTGTCAAAGTATTAATAGGAATCTATCATGAGAAATATTGGCAAATAATAGATAAAACTTAGCAATACACTGGCATAAATTTACAAAATATTTATAAACAGAATGAAAATATTTCCCCTTTTTATCAGCTTTATCCATGGCTTTCTGGTCAGCACATTATTGAGTGTTTGAGTCTCAGACCAGAGATTTAAGCAGAAAGTCTAGCTTGATGCCCCTGGTGCGGTGCCACAATTAGATATTACTCCAACTACCGTCTAAAGTAGATCTGCTACTTTAAAGATAATGGGCAGAGCAATGATGAGGAATGGGATTTCCCTCTGCTGATCTGGGGCTCCATTTATCTTTCCAAACCACCACAATCAATATTAAAGCAGATTACATGAGTAGAGAATCGGAGACTCACAGAGTAACCACAGCACAGAAAGAGACTATTCAGCCCATCACACACATACTGGCTCTTTGCCAGCAGGAGTGACTCAGTAAGTCCCACTTTTTTCCTGTAGCCCTACAAATGTTTCTTATTCCCTTTCAAAAGCCTTTCAGGAATGCCTGATCTTAATTCCAGACCATAACCAGTTGCAGCATGAAACAAATTATTTCTTCATGTCATCTTTGGTTCGTTTGCCAATCATGTTAAATGAAAGCCCTCTCCTTCTCAACGATTTTGTCAATGGGAACAGTTCTTTCCTACATACTTTGTCTGCATCCTTCGGGAGTTCGAACGGCTCTATTAAATCTCACCAGAAATAATAGCTGGAGTAGACCATTCGGCCTATTGAGCCTGCATCACCACTCAATAAGATCAGGCCGAATGTTGGGTTTCAGCGCGACTCGTCCTCAATTCCCTCAGACAGCAAAGATCAGTCGACACAATTAATCACCTGAAAGATCAACTTGTCATCCTGGCTCAGGGAGTTTGCCTGCCTTTGCTGAGTATTTCCTGTTTTTGTATTGACATGGTCATTTGCTGACAGCTGCTGACTGTGGGAGCTTGCTGTGTAAAAACTTGCTGCTGAGTTTCCTACATTGGACCACTGTCTACACTCACAACCTCAGCTGTAATGTAGGAAATGCAGGCAGAGCAGCGAGCGGGTAGGATTTAGAATGCACTGCCTATGAATTACTCATTCAGAGGATGAGAGTTTCACTGGCTCGGCAGCGTTTGCCCAGAGGACAGTTAGGTGGATAGATTCGACCATGGTTTTCAATAGGAAATTAGATGATTTTCTGAAGAAGAATCACAGGATTGTTATATTGCAGAAGATGACCATTTGCTCCATCAAGCCTGCACCAATTCTATTACCGAGAATTACAGAATGCCAAAGTGTGGAAAGAGGCCTTTTGGGCTATCAAATATGCATTGACCCTCCGAACAGCATCCTACCGAGACCCACCCCCTACCCTATACCTAATACCCTACATTTCCTGCAGTCAACCCACCCAGCCTGCATGTCCCTGGACACTACGGGACAATTAAGCATGGTCAACTCACCCTAACCTGCACATCTTTGGAGTGTGGGAGAAAACCAGAGCACCTGGAGGAAACCCACACAGTCAGTAGGAAAATGTGCAAACTCCACACAGATAGTCGCCCAAGGGTGGAATCAAACCCAGATCCCTGGCACTGTGAGGCAGCAGTGCTAACCACTGTGCCTAAGCTATGCAGGTTAGGTGGATTGGTCATGTTAAATTGAGCACAGCTTCCACGGATGTGCAGACAAGGTGGGCTAGCCATGGGAAATGTGGGGCTCCTGAGATCGGCGGGGTGGGGGATAGCATGCTCTTCAGGGTACTGGTGCAGCATTGATAGGCTGAATGGCCTTCATCCACAATGTAGGGACGCCAATGATTTCTATGATTAGAACCAGTCTCATGGCCTTTTCCCCGGAGCCCCTGCACTCCACTTACAGAAAAGGGAGTAGTGCCGGTGAGCCCTTGCAGAGCGCTAGCACGGGCACCTGGCCGAGCGGCCCGCGGTCAGGCACCGTCTCTTGGGCTGTGAAGGGGTTTGGCAAGCCCTGAGGCGGCGGCAGGCGCTAGACAAATCGTTTCGTCTCGATAGTTGCAGGCAGGGAGGCGGATTGGAGGACCGCGGTGAAACTCACCTCCCAGTAATGAGTTGACTCCTGGACGGGGTACAGATGGGCTGGATGTAGTAATTCTCCAGTTTCACCCCCTCGGCGGCCAGTCGGTCCATGGTCGGAGTGTGGATGTCTGAACCGTGGTACCCGATATCATGAAAACCCTGGTCATCCGCCAGAATGAAGACAATATGAGGCTTCGCCCTGGCACTGCCCATATCCAGGCTGGGCACTTTCTTCCCGTTTAAACCCGGTTTCATCCAATCCCAGGACAAATAACCGAAAGACAATAAACTCAGCAAGGAGAAGCCGGTCAGAGTATACACAGCCATAATGTCCACACACCTCTCCAACAAGCACCCACCCTCAAACCTCCCCCCCCCCCAAAAAAAACAAAGACACTCACAATCCCAACATCGCAGCTGGGGCAAACTTTCAACAACTTTTTACAAACTTTTCCACCTCCCCCAAAAACTGAAAGTTTCTTTTTCTTTCCCTGGCTTGCTTCAAATTTCCTCGGCACCAAAAAGATGCTGGAGTTAACCCAGTGCTGGCTCAGCTAGTTGAACCCAGTCTTAAAGTGCACTGCAATATGCCTGCCTGCCAGTTCTGCCTCCCAGTCTCCTGGAACACAACCGCCTCCGACCCCCTGCCCTCTCCTCTCTAGTTGGCTCAGGGGCATGGGCGGGCCCTGCCTGACTCCTCTCCTATTGAGCAGTGGAGCTGCCAGTCAGTGTCGGCCCTTCATTCATTCATTCATTCATTCGCTCCCCGAGCAGGCCTGTTCGCTCTCAGCTGTGTCAACACAGTTTTGTGTCAAATTCGACACACCAGCCAGCCGGATGGGGACAGGAGTCGGCCACGCTGCCCCCACCCTGCTCTGCCATTCAATACAGACCATGGCCAGTCTGATTGCTGACCTTTTGTGGAGAGAGGGAAACAGATAACGTTTCAAGCTCAGTGGTCGCAAGGTGTGGAGCTGGATGAACACAGCAGGCCAGGCAGCATCAGAGGAGCAAGAAAGCTGAGGTTTCGGGTCTGCATCCTTGAAGAATTTCTGAAGCTACTTTTTTTTCTGAAGAAGGGTCCAGACCTGAAATGTCAGCTTTCCTGCTCCTCTGATGCTGCCTGACCCGCTGTGTAGGTGTTGTCTCTGACTCTAGCATGGACAGTTCCTATTATCTCAAGTCCAGAGTGACTGCTCTTCAGGAGTTTCTCCAGCCATATTCTCTGTGTTAGTTTCAGATTTCCTTTTTTTTATTGATGTGGTCATTTATCCAATTGCTAATTGTGGGAGCTTGCTGTGCAGAAGTTGGCTGCTGAGTTTCCTACATGGGAGTACGTTTGGTTCAAGAAGACATTTCCTCACCGCCTTCTGAAGGGGATTAAGGATGGGCAATAAATGCTGTTTTTGGCAGTGACCCCAAAATCCCATGATTTCAAATGTATTATGGCTGCTGAGTTTCCTACTTGGGAGTACCATCTACACTCGCATGCCCCTCTCTAATGCCGGAAACACACTCTAGGTAGTAAGTAGTTAGAATGTGGATCGTAGCTCCTGTGAATGTGGTGGGGGTGGATTTGAACGTGGTTTTCAAAAGGGATTTGGGCCATTTTCAGAATACCCTGAGAACACTTTGCTCATCAATAATCAATCTCCCTCTGCCTCAAAGCAAATCATTTCAAGACAATGTTTCCACTGCCTTTTAAGGGAAAAAGTTCCAAAGACCCAATGAAAAAGAAACCATCCACATCTCTGTCTTATTTCAAACTAGTAACCCTAATTCTATTTACTCCCACAAGACTGGCAGGCAGAACTGCCACTAAGAAACCAGTAATATGGGGGAATGAATTTATTGGTGGGACTGGAGTTCCATTCTGAAGCATACAAGTGACACCAGTATGTCCTATTTGCCCTTTGGCAGCTATCAAATCCCCTCAGGATCTGGTATGTGTATGAATTGTTGGTGTTTTATCAGCCGATACTGTAGATAAAAAACCACTTCATGTTGATCATTGTATTGTGTGCAGTTTTGGTCTCCAAATTTGAGGAAGGGCACTCTTGCTATTGAGGGAGTGCAGCATAGGTTCACGAGGTCAATTCCCAGAATGGTGGGACTATCATATGTTGAAAGATTGGACCGACTGGGCTTGTATACACTTGAGTTTAGGAGGATGAGAGGGGATCTGATTGAGGCGTATAAAATTATTAAGGGATTGGGCACTCTGGAGACAGGAAGCATGTTTCCGCTGATGGGGGAATCCAGAACCAGAGGACACAGTTTAAAAATAAGGGGTAGGCCATTTAGAACAGAGTTGAGGAAAAACTTCTCCACCCAGAGAGTGGTGGATATATGGAATGCTCTGCCCCAGAAGGCAGTGGAGGCCAACTCTCTGGATACTTTCAAGAAAGAGATGGATAGAGCTCTTAAATATAGTCGAATCAAGGGTTATGGTGATAAGGCAGGAACAGGATACTGATTGTGAATGATCAACCATGATCATAATGAATGGTGGTGCTGGCTCGAAGGGCCGAATGGCCTACTCCAGCACCTATTGTCTATTGTCTGTTGATCCAGGAAGATGGACTCAGAAACAAGCACATACTTTCTTTGAATCATGATTTCAAATGTATTTGTTCATGGGATTTTGGCGTCACTGCCAAAATCAGCATTTATTGCCCATCCTTAATTCCCTTCAGAAGGCGGTGAGGAAATGTTTTCTTGAACCAATGCAGGTCTTGAGGGGATGGTGCAGCCACAGTGCTGTTGGGAGAAGGTTTCCAGACTTTGACCCAGTAACATTGAAGAAACAGTGATATATTTCCAAGTCAGGATGTTGTGTGGTTCGGAGGGAGACTCATAAATCATGGTATTTTCATGTACTCGTTGCCATTATCCTTCTAGATGGTTCAGGTCAGAGGTTTGGAAGGTACTGGCTATGGAGGCTTAAGGAGTTTCTACAGTACCCCTTGTCGATGGTACACACTGCTGCTACTGAGTGTCGGAGGGGACGGTAGGGAACGCTGAATGTCACGGATAGACTGTGTTAAACTGGTTGTTGAGTTTTGGGGGAGTTGCAGGAGACCTGGGTTTAAGTCCCAGCTGCTCTTGAGATGTGTAATGGCATGTTTGAACAGGTTGATTAGAAAATATCTATACAGAGGATAGGTTAGAGACAATATCTTACTTGGAACTCCATAGGGTTCCAGTTCCATGGGGTGTGTCCACAAAATAAACTTATCATTTGAAACCCCAGGTCTATACTTTATTAATAAGTTCAGTGTTCCCAAATTTTCTGATGAAGGTGCTTTATGAATCAAACAAAACAGAGACAAAAGAGCTGTCGACCTTCTCAGCCTTCAGGCTTCCTCTGCAGTAGGGTAGCACAATGGAGAGACCTGAGCCATAAGCATGGTGTTTAACACAGAGTTGATGTAAAGCATTTTCCTACATGATGGGAAGCTCCCACATGGATCATTTATCCTAGAAGCACCAGTTTACAGATCATATATTACACACCCAGTAAGCCAGGAAAACCAGTTAAACTGGCAAATGGGACACACTGGTGTGACTCGGATACTTCAGAATGGATCTCCAGTCAAACCGATAGATTCATGCCCCAGTTTCTTAGTTGAATTTTTTTCACTCACGGGATGCAGGTACTGCAGGCTGAGCTCTTGAGAAGGTGGAGGTGGGCTGCCTTCTTGAACTGCTACAGTCTATGTGCTGCAGGCAGACCCACAACGCCCTTAGGGAGGGAATTCCAGTATTTTGACCCAGAGACAGTGATATATTTCCAAATCAGGACGGTGAGTGGCTTGGAGGCGGTGCTCCCACCAATGTCGCTTCTGAGCTAAGTGGGTACACGTGCATGTAGCTGTGTCAAGATTGCACGCATGGCAACTGGCATCAGTGTGCCGATCACAGCATTGACCTCACTGCCACACTCTGGCCTTGGAGGCCCACACCACCTGTTAGAAAATTAGAGGGAAATCCGGTTCCCAGGTATGCAGTATCCATGCTCATCCCAATTGGATGGGTTGTGAATATGGAATTTTCTGTTGAAGGGGACTTAGAGGGTTACAGTGGTGCATCTTGTTGATGGTGTATGCTGCTTCCACCTTGCGTCAGTAGACGAAGGAGTGTTGCAAACCTTCAAATTGTGTTCCCT
The DNA here is from genome assembly GCF_030684315.1 of Stegostoma tigrinum. NCBI lineage: Eukaryota > Metazoa > Chordata > Chondrichthyes > Orectolobiformes > Stegostomatidae > Stegostoma > Stegostoma tigrinum. The sequence continues at coordinate 10,152,567 of NC_081366.1, read as the reverse complement.
AGTCCTGGGAGAACTGCTTTCCTTCGTCTAACTTATTGAAACCTGGCCTTGATTAAACACTTCGAATTAAATCTCCTTTTAACTCTCTTCATTTCGAGGGGAACAATCTCAGCTTCTCCAACTGACCCTTGTAGACAAGTTTTCACTGATTCCCCAACCCCACTGTGACCAACAGTGTACTAACCAGTTCAAGAAGAGGTGAACTTCAGTGAGAAGTTCAGCCTATCACAGGCCTAGCAGTGGTGTCCCGGGTCAGCAGAACCAAGCAGAGGTTACCAGCTGCTGTGTCTTAAAGTCCCTAGTCAAGGCCTGTCCTTCAGGGGATGCAACAGTACGGAAGGAAGTCTTTCCTTTTGCTTAGGTGGGGCCACGTGCAAGAGAGGAGGTGGGGGAGGAAGGGGACTGAGGTAAGGAGTAATAAACTCCACCAATTACTTCCCTTTCTCATCATCCCTAGTTGGGGGAGAATCCCCACTCCTCCTTTTTGGTAAAAGTGGCTCAGTGGTTAACATTGCTGCCACACAGTGGCAGAGAACCAGGTTCGATTCCAGCCTTCGATGACAGTTTGTGTAGAGTTTGCACATTCTGGCCATGTCTGTGTGGGTTTGTTCCAGGTCCTCTGGATTTCTCCCACAGTTGAAGATGTGCAGGTTGGGTGGATTGGCTGTATTAGACGAGAGGGTCGTGCAGGTTGGGTGGATTGGCTATGCTAGATTGACAGAGATGTTTGTGTAGGTTTGTTAGATTGGCCATGCTAGATTGAGAATGACATGCAGGCTGGGTGGATTGGCCATGCTAGATTGAGAATGACATGCAGGCTGGGTGGATTGGCCATGCTAGATTGAGAGGGATGTGCAGGTTGGGTGGACTGACCATGCTAGATTGAGAGGGACATGCAGGCTAGGTGGATTGACCATGCTAGATTGAAAGGGATGTGCAGGTTGGGTGGATTGGCCATGCTAGATTGAGAGGGATGTGCAGGTTGGGTGGACTGACCATGCTAGATTGAGAGGGACATGCAGGCTGGGTGGATTGACCATGCTAGATTGAAAGGGATGGGCAGGTTGGGTGGATTAACCATGCTAGATTGAGAGGGATGTGCAGGTTGGGTGGACTGACCATGCTAGATTGAGAGGGACGTGCAGGCTGGGTGGATTGACCATGCTAGATTGAGAGGGACGTGCAGACTGGGTGGATTAGCCATGCTATATTGAGAGGGACGGGCAGGTTGGGTGGATTGACCATACTAGATTGAGAGGGATGTACACGTTGGGTGGATTAACCATGCTAGATTGAGAAGGATGTGCAGGTTGGGTGGACTGACCATGCTAGATTGAGAGGGACGTGCAGGCTGAGTGGATTGACCATTCTAGATTGAAAGGGATGGGCAGGTTGGGTGGATTGGCCATGCTAGATTGAGAGGGACTGGCAGGTTGGGTGGATTGACCATGCTAGATTGAGAGGGATGTGCAGACTGGGTGGATTGGCCATGCTAGATTGAGAGGGATGTGCAGGTTGAGTGGATTGGCCATGCTAGATTGAGAGGGACTGGCAGGTTGGGTGGATTGACCATGCTAGATTGAGAGGGATGTGCAGACTAGGTGGATTGGCCATGCTAGATTGAGAGGGATGTGCAGGTTGGGTGGATTGGCCATGCTAGATTGAGAGGGGCATGCAGGTTGGGTAGATTGGCCATGCTAGATTGAGAGGGGCATGCAGGTTGGGTGGATTGACCATGCTAGATTGAGAGTGGCATGGAGGTTGGGTGGATTGACCGTGCTAGATTGAGAGGGACGGGCAGGTTGGGTGGATTGGCCATGCTAGATTGAGAGGGATGTGCAGGTTGGGTGGATTGACCATGCTAGATTGAGAGGGATGTGCAGACTGGGTGGATTGGCCATGCTAGATTGAGAGGGATGTGCAGGTTGAGTGGATTGGCCATGCTAGATTGAGAGGGATGTGCAGGTTGGGTGGATTGACCATGCTAGATTGAGAGGGATGTGCAGGTTGGGTGGATTGACCATGCTAGATTGAGAGGGATGTGCAGGTTGGGTGGATTGGCCACGCTAGATTGAGAGGGGCATGCAGGTTGGGTGGATTGGCCATGCTAGATTGAGAGGGGCATGCAGGTTGGGTGGATTGGCCATGCTAGATTGAGAGGGATATGCAGGTTGGGTGGATTGGCCATGCTAGATTGAGAGGGATATGCAGGTTGGGTGGATTGACCATGCTAGATTGAGAGGGGCATGCAAGGTGGGTGGATTGACCATGCTAGATTGAGAGGAACGGGCATGTTGGGTGGATTGACCGTGCTAGATTGAGAGGGATGTGCAGGTTGGGTGGATTGGCCATGATAGATTGAGAGGGATGTGCAGGTTGGGTGGATTGACCATGCTAGATTGAGAGGGATGTGCAAGTTGGGGTGATTGACCATGCTAGATTGAGAGAGACTGGCAGGTTGGGTGGATTGACCATGCTAGATTGAGAGGGATGTGCAGACTGGGTGGATTGGCCATGCTAGATTGAGAGGGATATGCAGGTTGGGTGGATTGACCATGCTAGATTGAGAGGGATGTGCAGGTTGGGTGGATTGACCTTTCTAGATTGAAAGGGATGGGCAGGTTGGGTGGATTGGCCATGCCAGATTGAGAGGGACTGGCTGGTTGGGTGGATTGACCATGCTAGATTGAGAGGGATGTGCAGGTTGGGTGGATTGGCCATGCTAGATTGAGAGGGACTGGCAGGTTGGGTGGATTGACCATGCTAGATTGAGAGGGATGTGCAGACTAGGTGGATTGGCCATGCTAGATTGAGAGGGATGTGCAGGTTGGGTGGATTGGCCATGCTAGATTGAGAGGGATGTGCAGGTTGGGTGGACTGGCCCTGCTAGATTGAGAGGGATATGCAGGTTGCGTGGATTGGCCATGCTAGATTGAGGGGGATGTGCAGGTTGGGTGGATTGGCCATGCTAGATTGAGAGGGATGTGCAGGTTGGGTGGATTGACCATGCTAGATTGAGAGGAATGTGCAGACTGGGTGGATTGGCCATGCTAGATTGAGAGGGATGTGCAGGTTGTGTGGATTGGCCATGCTAGATTGAGAGGGATGTGCAGGTTGGGTGGATTGGCCATGCTAGATTGAGAGGGATGTACAGGTTGGGTGGATTGGCCATGCTAGATTGAGAGGGATGTACAGGTTGGGTGGATTGGTCATGCTAGATTGAGAGGGATGTACAGGATGGGCGGATTGGCCATGCTAGATTGAGAGGGATATGCAGGTTGGGTGGATTGGCCATGCTAGATTGAGAGGGACATGCAGGTTTTGTGGATTGGCCATGCTAGATTGTGAGGGATGTGCAGGTTGGGTGGATTGGCCATGCTAGATTGAGAGGGATGTGCAGACTGGGTGGATTGGCCATGCTAGATTATGAGGGATATGCAGGTTGGGTGGATTGACCATGTTAGATTGAGAGGGATGTGCAGGTTGGGTGGATTGGCCATGCTAGATTGAGAGGGATATGCAGGTTGGGTGGATTGGCCATGCTAGATTGAGAGGGATATGCAGTTTGGGTGGTTTGGCCATGCTAGATTGAGAGGGATGTGCAGACTGGGTGGATTGGCCATGCTAGATTGAGAGGGATATGCAGGTTGGGTGGTTTGGCCATGCTAGATTGAGAGGGACATGCAGGTTGTGTGGATTGGCCATGTTAGATTGAGAGGGACATGCAGGTTAGTTGGACAAAGTCAGACATGACATGACATGAGCTTATGGTTCAACAGGTTTATTTGCAATCACTAGCTTTCTGAGCACTGCTCCTTCGCCAGGTGAATGGCCTTTTTCCACAGGGTAGGGATTCCAACTGGAACTGGATGCACACTCTCCTTCCCAGAAAGATGAATGAGTAAAATTGGTGAAGAGTGACTTTCAGGTACACTTCAAAATGGAGGGCCAGTACATCTTTTTCCAAGTGTGACTGTGTTTTTCCCCACAGGGTCGTGGCCTAACCAAGATCCAATGAAGGCATAACATCGCTGCTTTGTCGGGTATTTTAATTTTCAACCAGCTCAGACAGGTTATGACACATGTCTAGAGCAGATGGGACGAGAACCCAGTTCCTGGTGCTCAGAGGGAGGAACACTTTCATGCTTTTGTATTAAATTACTCTATTTATGAAGCACAAAATACCATACCCATCGCTAATAGCTCTCTTCGAGTCCTGTCACCTAACCCCCAGGTCTCTCAGTGCCTGCACTCTCTCTAGAATTGTGCTATTAAGTCAATATTACCTCTCCCCACCTCTTTTGCCAAAATGCACCTCCTCACACTTGGTATTAAATTGTTTGTCTGCGCTGTTGACCAATCCATGACCTATTGCAAATGACTGATATCATCCTTACCCTGTCTCACACTCATAAGTTTGATTAATCAACAGGTTTTGAAAGGTTGTTTTACATTCTCTTATATATGTCATCTGGGTCGAGAGTCCAAGCACTTAGTCTTTGAAAGCACTACTGTCTGTCATCCTTCAGTCCGAAAAACAACATTTACCATGACTCGCTGATTCTATCCTTAAGCCAATTTTTTTTTGCCCAATGAGACACTGACTCTCCTATTCCATGAGCCTCAGTTTTGTTAACCAGCCTTTTATGTGGTACTTCCTCAAACACATCCTCAAAATCTGTCTAGACAACATCAGTTGTATTCGGTCTTTGATTTGTGCTGGAGATTCACCACGAAATTAATTCGAAATAAATAAGCAGCCAGCTTTCTTCAAGTGTTGATTGATGGATGGCTATTGATTGATTTGATTTGATTTGATTTATTGCTGTCACGTGTACCTTAGTACAGTGAAAAGCTTTGTCTTGCAAGCAGTACAGGCAGGTCGTAGTAAACAAGGGCATAGAGATAATAGGCTCCTTAGAGCGAGGCATGTTGAAGACCAGAGAGAAATCCCTTACTCTTTTCTTTTAATTATGAAATCACAGAGTGACAGAAATGTACAGTAAGGAAATATGCCCTTCGGTCCAACTCTTCCATGCCGACCAGATTTCCTAAATTAATCTAGACCCATTTTCCACCATCTGGCCCATATCCCTCGAAACCCTTCTTCTACGTGTACCCATCCAGATGCCTTTTAAATGTTATAATTGTACCAGCCTCCACCTCTTCCTCTGGCAGCTTGTTCCTTACACGCACCACCCTCTGCGTGAAAAAGTTTCTCCTCAGGCCCCTTTTCAATCTTAATAAAATCCAAAAGAACTTCGGATCAGGAACAAAAACAAAGTTGCTGGAAAAGGTCTGGCAGCTCCATGAGTTCTGAGGAAGTGTCACTGGACATGAAACATGAACTCTG